>NC_083363.1:29242919-29552919 GCF_030254825.1 Meriones unguiculatus | reverse complement strand
GCCAAAAGGCTGGGAAACAATCAAACAGATTTAGAAGAGGGAGCAGTGTCAGCTGACAGCTGTTTGTCTGGGAACGAGAAGGGGGAGGACTAGAAGTCAATGAGGTGCTTTGTTGTGTTTTGAGTGTGTGTGTGGTCTGGAGGCCAGAGGGAAGGATTCAGCCCAGAGGAAAACGTCAGAAGAGGAGAGATAAGGCCTGTGATATGAGTCATCCTCCAAGGCTGGATGGGGTTGGGGCCAGACACAGGTGGAGAGACTCACGGTGCACAGGAGAAGGGATTCTTCTTGGCTGCAAAGTAGGGTTTTAATTTATAATAAAAATTATTTTATGAGTATGGGTGTTTTGCCTGCAGGTATGCTTGTGCATTACATGTGTGCAGTGCCTGCAGTGGCCAGAAGAGGGCGTCAGATCCCGTGGAAATGGAGTTAGAGAGAGTTGTGACCTGCTATGTGGGTGCTGAGAATAAAACCAGGGTACTCATCAGGAGACAGTGGTACGTGTCTTTAATCCCAGCATTCAGGAGGCAGAGGCAGGAGGATCCCTGAGTTCCAGGTCTACAGACTGAGTTCCAGCACAGCCAGGGCTATACAGAGAAACCCTGTCTCAAACAAAAAACCCAAACTGGGTCCTCTGCAAGATCAGCATAAACTCTTAACGACTGAGCAATCTTGCCAGCCCTGTATTTTTATTTTATTTACTTTGGTTTCTGTGTGGCCCTGGTTGTCCTGGAACCTGGTCTGTAGACCAGCCTGACTTTAAACTCAAGTTCTTCCTGCCTCTGCCTCCCAAGTGCTGGGAGCAAGAGTGAGGTTGTGGAAAAGAGTGGAATTGTGTCCAAACCCCGAAAATCTCATCTTGAGACCAGCAGGAATAGGACAGCTCTTTCCCTGCCCTGTGCCTGCGTGCCCTGGCACACATAGCCTTCCTGTCCAATTGCAGACAAAACGCTACATTGTGATCCAGTGTGCAACAGTGTGCCTGTCAGAGAAGGCTCTCCACAGTTACCGGTTGAAGGAATAAACACTCAGCCCAGGCACTCTAGAGGCCCAGCTTGCAGTGATGTTTACTGTGTATTTTATTTGTGTAAGTGTGTATTTGCGTGTGGACTGAATGTGGAAGGTAGAGGAGATCTTGTGAGTTTTGGGGCTCAAGCTAGGTGGTCAGGCTTAGCACCTGAGATGCTCTGAGCCATCTCACAACCCCTGCAGTGATATTTATTATGTGCAAGGGAAACCATCCAGAGCAACAGCAGTTTTGGGATTATTAAAAGGCACAGCTGGGTTTTAATTCCTAAACACGTTTGAGTTTGATACCTCAGTCTCTTCCTTCAGATAAAGGATAGTGAGTCACCCATGACCTACTTTTGAATTATAAAACAGTGTTTTTAAACTGCAAGTACCAGGGTCTGGGGACCTGCTAAGAAAACTGGCCTGCCAGGTGGTGATGGTAATGCACACCTCTTGTCCCAGCACTCAGGAGGCAGAGGCAGGCTGATCTGTGAGTTCGAGGCCAGCCTGGTCTACAGAGTACGTCCAAGGCAGCCAAGGCTACACAGAGAAACCCTGTCTCAAAAACAAAACAAAACACACTGGCTGCTTTTCCAGCAGGCCTGATTTCCAGCACCCACGAGGTAGTTGACAGCTGTCTGTAACTCCAGTTCCAGGAAATATAATGCCCTCTGGCCTTCAAGGACACAGGCAAACATAATGGAAAAACATATGTACAGCAACGTATGTACAGCATTTTTTTTTCTTTCAAGATAGGGTTTCTCTGTGTATCTTTGGCTGCCCTGGTTGCTTTGTAGATCAGGCTGGCCTTGAACTCAGAGATCCACCTGCCTCAGCCTCCAGAGCGCTGAGATTAAAGTCCTGTACCAACACTGACTGGCTAAAATAAATCATTCTTTAAAAAAATAGAACAAGGGCTGGAGAGATGGCTCAGAGGTTAAGAGCACTGGCTGTTCTTCCCAAGGTCCTGAGTTCAATTCCCAGCAACCACATGGTGGCTCACAACCATCTATAATGAGAACTGGTGCCCTCTCCTGGCCTGCAGGCACACATGCAGGCAGAATGCTGTATAAATAATAAATAAATAATATATTTTTAAAAAAGCTTATGTGAATGTGTGTTCTGTGTGTGTTACATGGTTTGCAGTATAAATTTTGAGTAGCTGGGACTACAGGTAACATGTCTGTGTTTCTTTAAAAACTATAGTGTGTGTGTGTGTGTGTGTGTGTGAAACATGCCACAGCACACATGTGAAAGTCAGAGGACTAGGGAGTTGGGCCTGTCTACCAAATGGATCTTGGGGATCCAACTCAGGTTGTCATGGTTGGCCACAGGCACCTTTACCTCCTGAGCCATCTTGCTGGCCCTCTGTGTTTCTTTTTATAGGTTGGCCCCAGCACTGAAAGAAAAAGAGGGAAAGGGAAGGAGGGGGTGGGGCTTGGGTTCTGTGCTGTACCGTGGGTGTGGTAGTGGGCAGAAGTCCTGAGAGGTTAGGGCACCCTGTGTGCCAGTCAGGGCTGTGCGAAGACAGCGCCATAGAATGTCCTGCAAGGGAGAGCGGCAGGTTTGGGAGAGGCAGTGACACACGGGGGTAGGAATAGGATCCGTGCATCCTGTTCCTGGTTTTTCTTCTCAGTCATGAACTTAACTCCCTCTAGTGATAAATACTTCACTTGTGTCTGAAGAATAACTGTGAAACAAAATTTGAAGCAAGAGTGAAAGGGTTTTTTGGGGGGATGGAGGATGGAGGAGAAGAATCAAGATGAGGTTTCCCTGTGTGGCCTTGGCTGTCTTAGAACTCATTCTGTAGTCCAGGCTGGCTTTGAACTCAGAGATCCCTCGGCCTCCTGAGCGCTGGGACCAAAGATGTGTGTGCCGCCACCACCACCCAGGCAGGGCAAACGTTTTGAGGGAAGACGAAGCCAAGGAAAATAGGTGACTCTTGACAAAAGTCTGATTCCCTGGGAGCCCAAAGCCACTGCATGGCTCTCCTGGGCTTTCTGTGGGCAACTCTAGAAGGCAGCCATGTTCTTTTTTCCTAAGTGCATGTATGTGCAGACCAGAGGTCAGCTTCGGTCATCATTCCTCAGGAATTGTCCACCTTGTTTTTACTTATTTTTCCCCCTAAGGCTTCATGTTTTAATTATGTTGTGTGTTTGCGCTAGAAGAAGGCATCAGATGCCCTGGAGAAGCTGTGGGTACAGGAGGTTGACACAGGTGATAAGAACTGAACTTGGGCCCTCTGCAAGAGCCATCTCTCCAGCATCTACCTCCCTTCCTTTCATCCTTCCTTCCCTCCAGCATTTGCTGTGGGGGGTAGGGTGCAGAGGGGAGTCAGTTCTGCCTTCCACTTTGTTGAGGCATAATCTTGTTCTGTGGGCTAGTTGGCCCAGGAGCTGAGCCTCCAGGTAACTCTCCTGCCTCTGCCTCCCACCTCTCTGTAGGAATGCTGGGGTGATAGATGTTTGCCTCCACACTGGGCTTTTCACAGGGAGCCTGGGGGTTGGTCCTGCTTGCTTGACTAGCTTTTGCAGGCCCCTACAGAGTGCTCAGAAGCAGAGTCTTGCTGGGGCTCAAGGCCTGATAGTCAGGCTGGCCAGTGAGCCTAGGGATCCTCTGACCAGCTATCAGTGCTGAGATTTTAAGCATGTATCATTACTTGGCTGTCTGTGGGGGTGCTGGGAATCGAACCCAGATCCTCCAGCTTGTATAGTAAGCACTTTACTGGCTGAGCTATCCACCCCGTTTTTGTTGTTTTTGAGACAGGTTCTCACTGTACAGCTCAGGTTGGCCTTCAGCTTGTAATCCTCCTGACTTTGGCTCCCAAGCACTAGGATTAAGGTGAACCCTACCAAATCATATTCTTTGCTGCTTCTTTAGAACATGTGGGAGTTAGCACTGATCTGAAGCAGCATTTATTGCATAGCCTATGCAAGTTATAGGGGGAAGTGTGTATGAATCTTCTGAGTAACAAGAGGCAGAAACAGGGCTGGTGATATGGCTCAGTGGGTGAGGGAGCTTGCTGTCGTGAGTTCAGTTCCTAGAGCCGCATCATGAGAGGTGAGAACTAGAACCCATCCCCAAAAGTTGTCCTCTGACCTCCACGGCACACGAAGGCATAGACATGCACACACCGTAAATAAACATTTCAGTGAAAAGGAGGCGAAACCTGATGTTGTAAAGGAAGGCTGCTTGTTTTTACTTACAGCGCCATGCTTCTGTGCTAGCCGGGGTTCTCTGGAGTAACAGACTTACAGCCTGAATCTTTCTGTGTAGACAGAGAGAGAACAGGATTTATTAGAATGACTTACAGGCTGTGGTCCAGCTGACACAGCAATGGCTGCCTATGAATGGAAGGTTCAAGAATCCAGTAGTTGTTCAGTTTATGAGGCTGAGTGTCTTAGCTGGTCTTCCGCATATGCTGGAATCCTGAAGAAGTGCGCTCTAATGCCAGTGAAGGAATGGACTTGCTGGGGAGAGCGAGCAGGCAAAGAGAGCTTCCATCTTCCACGTCCTTATACAGGCTGCTGGCAGAAGGTGGATTAAAGGTAGCCCTTTCTACCTCAAAAGATCTGAATTAGAAGTGGGTTTTCCCACTTCAAATGATTTAATTAAGAAAGAAATTCTGGGCTGGAGAGATGGCTCAGCGGTTAAGAGCACTGTCTGTTCTTCCAGAGGTGTTCTTCCAGAGGTCCTGAGTTCAATTCCTAGCAACCACACAGTGTATACTGGGGTCTGATGCTGTCTTCTGGCCTGCAGGTGTGTGTACAGTCAGAGTGCTCATATACATAAAATAGATAAATAAACATTTTTTATAAACTTTTTTTAAAAGAAAAAAAAAACCCTCCCTCTCAGGTATGCCCAATCATTTGGGTTTTAGTTAATTCCAGATGTTGTCAAGTTGATAACAGAGGCCATCACAGATTCCTTTTGGGGGTGAGGGGCTTGTCGGTAGAGGGTTTGCTTTGCAAGCAAGAGTTCGGATTTCTAGAATCAATATTTAAAAAAGGCTGGACATGGTAGCCCACACTTAAAATCCCAGCACTGGGAAGGCAGTGGATTCCTAGGCCTCGCTGGCCAGCCAGCCTGGCTTGCCTGCCGAATCCCTGCCCTGTAGGCAGAAGGCCCCCAGACACACCCTTGAGGTTGTCCTCTGACCTCCACACGTTAGAACACTTACAGTCTGAGCACGTGAGCACGCACACACACACAAACACACATATATAGTTACAAAATAAAACCGCCCAAGGTGTGTGGTGCCCGAGGAGGAAGTTATCACAGTTAATCACACCTACCACAGTTTAGCCAGGTGGGGGTTCACACTTGTAATGTCCGTGTTTTGGAGGCTGAAGCGGGAAGAGGAAGAGTTAGAGAGCAACCTGAGCTATATTATAAAGCAAGGCTCTGGTTGTTTGTTTTGTTTTTTAGCCAGGAGGAAAATAGGAGAACCATGTTGATTGGGATATAAGATATGACTCAATTAGAAACAGTTATTTTTTTCTGTGTGTGTGTGGATATACATGTCACAGCGATCATCTGGAAGCCTGAGGACCACTGTGGAGGTCTCTTATTTTCTCCCGCCTTGTGGGTCCCAGGGATCAGACTCAGCTGTCTAGGCCTGGTGGCAAGCATCTCTCCCCCTACCTAGCCTCCTACGCCTCAAAAAAAATTTTTTTGGGGGGGTTGGAGGTAAAGCAGTAATGCTGAGAGATTCATTCATTGCTTCTTGTGGGCCGCCACCGTGAGCCTAACTGCTGCCTCATTTCCACACACTCAGGCTGTGGAGGGCATCTCACCCGAACATCCTAAATTTAGAGAACACTTTGAGGATGCCCCGCTGACGGGACAGGTCCCTGGCCTTTGCTGAGCATCTGTTAACTCCAGCAGCAGCCAGGTGCCTTGACACCACAGAGATCAATAAATGGTCGCTGAGCATGCTGATGCCACACTGGCCTGGGGGAGCCGAGGGGGGATAAAAATAGACAAAACCTGGCCCTCATCCCCAGAGGCTCACCGTCCAGGGATAGGCATGACTAATTATGAGTCATTCTAGCGTGTGTTATCAAGGAAAAGGAAGTCGTTTGTAAGTACAAAGGAAAGAGGAGTGAGGGGAAAGGGCAGGCAGGGGAGGTGCCAGAGGAAATGACTGTCACCAAGGAGGCGGGACAGGAAGAGAGCTGGGCAGGTGCTGGTTCCTGCAGGCATCTGGGGATGCTAGAGTCTCCAGCAGGGAGCTCCTAGCATCTGGGTTGTTCAGGATGGGAAGGTGAAGAGAGAGGCTTGCCGCAGGGAGGGCGGTCCTTAAGAAAGGCTGTTGTCATGGTTCCCTGTATAAACAATGGGGCCAATCAGAGGGCAGAGGAAATGAAATGGAGGTCACACAAGAATGGTTTGTACTCCAAGGCCAATCTGTGATGTATTTATTTATTTACTTACTTATTTAGGTTTTTTGGGGCAGGTTTCTCTGTATAACAGCTCTGACTGTAATGAAAAAATCATTTTATAGATGGGGCTGGCTTTGAACTCACAGAGATCTGACTGCCTCTTTCTCCCCAGCACTTGGATTAAAGCATGCACCACCATGCCAGGCCAATCTGTGAATTTATAATAGGTACATACTTACCCAGCCTCTGTGTCCACTGGCTGAAACAGCTTTAAGAACTGCATAACGGAAGGATTTGCTCAGTGAGCAAGGAAGTAAGGCAGAAGGAGCGCCGCTGTGCGGAAGGGCTTTTTACTCCGCCCACAGGCGTTTCTGAACAGTCCCACAAATGAAACTGGTCTCCCGTGAGCCGCTACCCCCTGCAGAGACACTTGGCTAACCACAGCAGGAGCTCCTTGGCTTTGACCTGCCCTGGAGAGAAGCTGTCTGGCACGCTTCGCTTGCTTATAAAAACTGGAGTTTGCTGTGTGTGATAGTGCCAGCCTGTAATCCCAGCACTTGGGAGATGGAGGCAGGAGGATTGCCACAAGTTAAGATGAGTGTGGGCTATACAGTGATACCCTAGCGTCATCTAAAAGTAAGAAGGGTGTTTAATTAATCAACTTACTTTTATTTTATGTGCACTGGTGTTCTGCCTGCAGGAATGTCTGTGACAGACGGTGTCAGATACAAAACAGGAGTTACAGACAGTTGTGATCTACCATGTGGGTGCTGGGAACTGAACCCTGGTCGTCTGGAAGAACAGCCAGTGCTTTTAGCTACCGAGCTGTCTCTCCAGACCCAAAAGTATTTTTAAAAAGAAGGGGAGAGGATGAGGGATAGCTCAGCAATTAAGGGCAGAGGATTAGGGATAGCTCAGCAATTAAGGCACGGGCTGCCCCTGCAGAAAACTGGGTTCAATTCCCAGCACCCACCTATTGGCTCAAAAGTGACTGTAACTCCCGTTGCAGAGGATCTGGCACACTCCTGGCTTCCTCTAGTACCAAGCATACACACGGGACACATACCTGCATGCAGGTCAAACACTCGTGGAATAAAAGTAAAAGTAAAAAGAGAAGGGAACTCAGAGCAGGTCAGACGGGTGAGTAGATGGTACATTTATCATCCCCACAGCTGGAAAGGCAGGCAGGCCTCAAGAGCCTAGCGTGTCACTGGGCAGTCCCTTCCCCTCCCTCGCCACACTCACGGAGAATCTGCTTCTCCCTGCAGGCACTTACCTCTGCTCTGAAGTGGTGGCCTTGACCTCTAGTCTTTGTGTGCTCTTGTGTTGACATCTAGTGTCTTCTTCAGTTGCTCTCCAACGTCTGCCACCCCAGACGGGGTTTCTCTGTGTAGCCCTGGCTCTCCTGGAACTCATTCTCTAGACCATGCTGGCCTTGAACTCAGGGATCCACCTGCCTCTGCCTCTGCTGGGGTCAAAGGTGTATGCCGCCACCACCAAGCCACTTTATTTTTCTGTTTCAAAATATGTGGTAGGAGGACCTTGCGCCTGTTTGCACGTATGTGCAGGTACCCAAGGAGACCGGAAGCTTCAGATGTTTTGGATACAGATAGTTGTGAACCGTCCAGTGTGCATGAACAGAAACCAGGTCTTCTGCCAGTGCACTAGACAATCATCTGTCTGTCTGTCTGTCTGTCTGACTATGGTGCTCTGGCTAGCCTGGAACTCACTGTACAGATTAGTGAGTGACCTTGACCTCTCAAAACTCCACCTACCTCTTGGTTCTAAGTGCTGGGGTTACAAGCATGCACAACCACACCCAGCCAAGAGCAACAGGCTCTAAAGGAGCCATCTCTCGTGCCCCGCCCCCACACTGTATTTCTGAGACAAGGTTTCCCGCTGAGCCTGGAGCTCGTTGGTTTGGCTAGCGTGGCTGCCTAGCTGTCTTCTACCTGCGCAGAACTGGGTTTACAGGCTCATGCCAGGGCCTGGTTGTTTTTACGTGTATACTCCCCATACTTGCAAGGCGAGCACTTTCCATTCCCCCAGCCCCCAGCTAAACACCTGTGGAAGTCTCTTGACTTTCTCAAGTTTTCACATCGTTGCTGACTCGTGGGGAGTGTAATTTAGCATTTGTAGCTCGGGGAGTCTGAGCCTGCCACTACCCCTGATCCTCCCACTACCAATGCTTGGTGTGGTCTCTGCTTGTTCAGGGCCCTCGTGTGGCAGTCAGGCCTCTCCCATCACAGGTGCCTGGAGCTGAGGCCCTCCTCCCTTTCCTACTGTCTTTACTCATCTTTGAAGACCCAGCGCTAGGGCTGGAGAGACTGCTTATTGGTTAAGAGCGCTCGCTGCTCTTGCAGAAGGCCTGAGTTTGGTTCTGAGGACCCGTGCAGTGGCTCAGAACCATCCATAATTCCAGTTCCAAGGAATCCAACTCCCTCTTCTGACCTCTCAGGGGACCAGGCATGAACATACATGTTGTCAAAACAGTCATACACATAAAATAAAATAAGTAATATTTTAGCCTGGTCTACAGAGCAAGTTGCAGCATAGCGCATAGCCAGTGCTACGTAGAGAAACCCGTTTTAAAAAATAATAATAATAAAAGGAGGGGGAGGAGGAAAAACCTAGCTTTAAACTTTCTCCCTCTCCCTGCCTGCATGGAATGCCTTCCTCCCCAGAGCATCATGTGTATTGTTTTTCTGTTGTTTTTACTCTCAGAACATGTATATTGAGCAGATGAGCATGACATAAATGACGATGCTGAAGCTGAGTGGTGTGTAGGGCTGGGGGGGGGTGTTAGCAGACAGCTTTCCTGTCTGGGGAGCTGCTTACCACAGAACTCCCCACCCACCCACTTCCGAAGGCTGCACCTGTCTGTCCATCCGTCCGTCCCAGGTACCCAGAACTGCCTGCAAGCTCCGCTGCTGGGATTTGGACTGCTCTCGTTTCTTCCTTTCTCTTCCTGTTTTCCTCGTTTGTTTGTGGTGATAGGGGCAGCGTAGTGACAGTGGATCTCTCCTCACCACAGCAGAGAGGCCTTGGCTGTACCACCCAGAAGGGTTTCCTTTCTGAAGTGGCAGGAAGGAGGTTTTGAGGTTTTTGAGTATTGCTTCTAAGAATCTGAGCGAAAGATTTGTTTGCCCACATTTGTGATATCTTGGCAGGCTGGCAACCTGAGAAGGTGCTTTCTGGTTGGTTTTGTGTGTGGTTTTTACTTTTAAGGGAGAGAAGACTTTACATCTTGGTGAAACTGTGCTGAAATAAATTTCTTCTTTTTAAATTATTATTCACAAAAATGACTATAAAGGGGCTGGAGAGATAATTCAGTGGTGAAGAGCATTAGCTGCTCCTGCAGAGGACCCGGGTTCAACTCCCAGTACTACGTGGCAGCTCACAACTGTGTGTAACTCCGGTCCAAAAAAACTGCATTCAACTTCAGGGTTGAAACTAAATTAATTCCCAAACAACTGGGGAGTTGTCAATATGCGGTGAACTGTAACCAGGGAAACACACATACACGCTTCAGACAAGCAGAAACAATCAAGCCATCCCTTCTTGCAGTAGTCTCACTTCTGCAGTTGTCAGCATGGTGAGGGCCAGAGGCTGTGCACACGTGCTTTGGGGCAGGTTCTGGGGAGCTGTGGAGACAGGCGTGAGTGGGCTGTAGAAAGGCTGTGCCTACAGATGCAGGCAGGAAAGTCATTTGTTGATCTCGTCATTGTGTTTTTTGTTTGTTTGTTTGTTTGAGATGGGGTCTCATGTAGCCCCGGCCATATCTGAGACTGGCCTTGAACCCTTTCCTCTGCGCCCAAGCACTGGCATTATTACCTGACCCTTAGTTGCTCATTGCCAGCAGCGTTTTCCAGATGAGAGTCACCTCCATCAGTGGATTGTGAGCTCGTTCACAGGCACCTAACAGGCTCCATAAAAATGAGACAGCCAGGAGGAGGCACTGTCTGGTTCCTTCCTGAAACCCACTCTATGGCCATGGGTGACTTTGAAGGCCGGGTCATTCTCCTTCCTCCTCCAGAATGCCGTAATCCCAGGCGTGTGTCACCATACCTGGTCTAGATATTGTTTAGATAAGCCTGGAATTTTTTTTTTTTTTTGGCAAAATCCTTCAGTTGTTACATTTGTTGTGTTGTGATGTGAAATATAGGTCTTGGGATCGAGTCTCAGTAGTCAGAGATGTTTAAAAGCCACTGGTGTTGGGAAAGAAGACCAAGAAGGTGGCATTTTGGGAGGTGACTTTGATAATGATAGATCGCCCCAGAATAAGAAGGACACAGGGAGAGGGCGTCTCTGCAGTGGGACTGTGGGGCAGGGGAGAGGCATGTTAGTAAGGAGGGAGGCACTTGCTCCCAAGCCTGATGGCCTGAGCTTGAACCCTGGCTCTCAAGTGGTTGAAGGAGAGGACTGGTTCCCAAAAGTTGTCCTCTGGCCTCCACGCACATGCCCCCCACAGTACACACAATAAATAAGATGTGATGGTCAGTAATAATACTGATGCTGAGAGGAGTGTCGGGGAAGCTGGAGGAGACGCTGAGACCCGGACTGGAGATGAAGCTCAGTAGTCGAGCATATGCGTAACATTCACGAGGCTGTGGGCTCGTCTCTAGTACTCAAGTAAAATAAGGAAGTGCATGAGCCAAACCCTGGCACTTCCCAGGCATGTCCTCCGGTTGTGGATTTCAGCATGGCACTCTGTTTTTATTGTTGTTTGTTCTTTGTTGTTTAGATTTTAATTTTTATTTTCCTATTACTATTTTGACACAGTCTCATGTAGCCCAGGCTAGCCTGAAACTCACTGTGTTGCTAAAGATGATTTTTTTTTTTTCAAGACAGGGTCTCTCTGTGTAGCCTTGGCTGTCCTGGACTTGCTTTGTAGACTGGGCTGGCCTCGAACTCACAGCGATCCTCCTGCCTCTCTGCCTTCCTGAGTGCTGGAATTACAGCGCCACCTCGCCCATTGCTGAAGATGATCTTGAATGCCTGATCTTCTTGGCTCCACCTTTTAAATGCTAGGTTTGGATGCCCGGTCTAGGGAGTGCCAACTATCAGCCATGTTGTAGGAATGCTAGTGAGCACACTAGCGTTAGGTGAGAATGCTCCAGAGTGAGCTACACCTACGGCCCCTTTTTAAAATTTTATTTTATTATATTTTTATTATTTGCATGTGTGTCTGTACATGGGTCTGTGCTCATGAATGCAGGTGACAAAGGAGGCTACGGGTGTCTAATCCCCTGAGCTGGAGTTGCAGATTGTTGTGAGTCACCTGGTGTGGGTGCTGGGAACTGAACTCAGGTCCTCCAGAACAGCAGTGCTCTTAAGCACCGAGCCACATTTCTGTCCTCCAGGCTGTGTTTGTTTCAAGCCATGCAGCCCAGGCTGACCTAAGATTTTCTATGTAGTTAAAGATAAGGTTATGGGCAGGAGCCTAACCTCCTTGCCTAAGGAATATGGATTGTACTTCATTCTAGAGTATAAGGGTTGAGGCCAGGCCCAGCTTGTGCCTGCACTGAGCTGCTCCCTAGCAGGGGAGTCCGAGTTTTTAGCAGCTCCACACTTAGTAAGGCGCTGATGGAGCCGGGACGGAGCTGGGGCACATTCAGCTTTGAGGCTTAGCTAGGAGGCCCATGGGAGGCCAAGCAAGAGATGGAGCTTGAACTTCTGCGGAGCAGAGGGCCTGGCTTTGACGGCTGGTGGGTGGGTTCTGGGCTTTGAAGGAAAGAATGAAAAGAAAACACAATGTCCAGGACGTGACTGAGGGGAAAGGTTTGAGCGGCAGATGTGGAGAGGGGAGGGAAAGAACAAATGCAGAGGAAGTGGCCATGTGACTCACGGTGCATCCTGCCTGCGGTGGGTGAGGTGAACTCAGCAGGCTTTCATGCCAGGACCTGTGAGCTGCTCCTCCCGAACACCCATGCCCTTTGCTCCGGCAGTCAGTTTCTGAACACCCTTTATTGTGTGAGATATGACGCATGCTAGCTCTCAAGGCACTGACACATATGCCCGACTGGTACTTGACTGGTATGATTCATCCTGAGTGACGTGCAAACACTGTGCAGTGTGAGGGTGTTTGTACCTTTGTCACAGTGTCCTCCAGTGATGTCTGCTGAACTGTTCTGTGCTCCGGTAACCGGTGGCTTTTTACCATGTGGCTCTTTGATGCCCGTAATGCTCACGGACACGAGTCACGCACTGTCCCTTCTCCTTGGTGCCCTCTCTGTATTTCGTGGGCATGTATGAGTGTGTGCACGTGCCCGTGGAGACCGGAAGACAACTTGGGTGTCATTTGTCAGACGTTGCCAAACTTGCTTTGGAGAGAGGGTCTCTTACTAGCTTGGAACTCCTCGGCCTGGTTCTGCTCCCTCGTGCTAGGGCTTCAGCTCACGCCACCGACACCTGTGTTTTAACATGGCTTCTGGGGATTGAACTCAGCCCCCCGTGTGTGTGCAGCAAGTACTCAGCTCAGCCACCTTTCCAGCCCTCCTCAGCAAGCCGGCCTGGAACTCACAGAGACCTCCCGGGTACTGGGGCTAAAGGTGTGCGCCACCACTGCCTGGTTTGTTTCTGTATTAATAAGTGAACATTAGAATGACTCATGCAGATGGCTTAGTTCTGTGTTGTTGTTTATATTTTCGTATTGGTTTTGTTTTGAGACAGGGTGTCACTGCGTAGCCCTGGCTGGCCTGGAACTTCCTCTGCAGGCCAGGCTGGCCCAGAACTCTCAGAGATCCTCCTGCCCTAGACTCCGTTAGAGCAGCAGGGCATAAGGTGTGTGCCAGCATGCCGTCCTGGCTGTCACAGGACTGTTTTAATTTCCTTCCCCGTTTTCTATGTATGAGCGTTTGCCTGCGTGTGTGTCTGTCTACCAGGTGTGAGCGGTTCCTGTGGAGGCCAGAAGAGGGTGTTTGATCCTCTGGGACTAGAGTTCAGCACAGTGGCGAGCTGCCATGTGGGTTCTGGGAAAGGAGCCCAGGTCCTTTGGAACTGCAGCCAGTGATCTTAACCCCTGAGCGGTCTCTCCAGCCCCTTGTTGTAGTTTTTGAGATGGGGTCTTGCGATGGGGGCCTGGCTGGTCTCAGAGCGGCAGCAGCCTTCCTGCTTCTGCCTCTAGGATCACAGGCGTGTGCCCCCACACCCAGCTTCGTCAGCTCTTGTTAGTTTCCTTTTCAAAAGGGTGCAATGGTTGAGCAAGCCCCTTGGCATGGACACCCTACCTTAGGGGGGTTGAGGGTATTTTTAGTTCACAACAAAGTCCTATGTAGCCCAGGCTGTCCTCGAACTCACGGTGTAGCTGACCTTACTATCTGGCTTTCTGACTCCAGTGCGGGGACTCCAGTGCGGGGATTTCGCTTGTGTACACACCAAGCCTGGCTGAAACTGACTTTTTTTTTTTTTTCTCTTTCAAAACAGCATTCTGCTTCCTGAATGATCACGTGACTGACTGCTACTCTCCTGTGCCATCCCCCATCCTCTTGGGTGCCTGGAGTGGAAGTGCCTAAGAGAGAGGTAGGGCACTGGGAGGTGTCCCAGCCTAGCCCCCTCGCTGTCTTCCAGCAGGGAGTGATACCTCAGCAGCCCAGCGCCTGTCCTCCCCCTCGTGTTCTCTGTAGGGAAACGGGCTGTGTGTGTGAGACTGGAGGCCGGTGGAGTGCCTTTAAAAACAAACATTTCCGCTGTGTTGTGTTAACTCCTTGTCTGTGTCCTAGAAGCTTGTAGGAGTTCAGATTTTTAAAAAAGTCTGTCAAGGAAAATGACCAGCTTGAAAACTGTGTCATGACTTAAATAGCCTTAGCATCTAGACAGGTGTTTGGAAGCGTTATAGTCATTCACCAAATGAAGTAACAACGTAGGCAAGATAGTGAAAACGCTGGCAGTGTTCCAGTGCCTTGCTTATTTATCACTTTGAAGGCAATTTCAGTCTTTTTCAGGGGGAGGAATTGGACCCTGGACCCCCAGCCTGCTGCTGAGTGGGTGCCCTGTCCTGTAGCCACACCACAAGCCTTTCACTGTATATTTTTTATCTTTTCATTTATTTAATTATTTGGCCTATTTATATATTGAAATAAGGTCTCGATGTATTACTCTGGCTAGCCACCAACCTGTAAGCCTCCTGCCTCAGCCTCCGGAATAACAGGTGTATCTCCATACTTGGGTCCATGTTTCTATGTAGTCCTCTGGGTGGCTTGAAACGCTCTGTGTAGGCCAGGCTGGCCTTGAATTCTAAGAGATCTGCTTGCCTCTGCCTCCTGAGTGGTAGGACTAAAGCCATCTACCAACATGCCCAGCCTCTCTCCCCCTTTTTTTTTAAGTTATTTTAATTTTATTTATGTGTGTTTGTGTATTTGTGCTTAAGTGTGTGCGCCTGTGGAAGCCAGAAAGGACATCAGCTCTCATAGGGCAGGAGTTACAGTTAGTTGTAAGCAACCCAACTTGGCTTCTCGAAATCAAACTTGGATCCTCTCTAAGAAAGCAAACTCTTTTAACTGCTGAGCCATCTCTTCAGATCCCCATTATTTTTAACAATAGCAGCCATGGGCTGGAGAGATGGCTCAGAGGTTAATGCACTGACTGCTCTTCCAGAGGTCCTGAGTTCAATTCCCAGTACCCACATGGTGGCTCACAACCATCTGTAATGAGATCTGGTTCCTTCTCCAGAACTCTATATACATAATAAGTAAATAAATCTTTAGAAAAAGAATGGCAGTCACAAAAATAATGGCAACCATTATTGAATGTCTAATGTCTACCAGGCACTGAGCAAGGGTTTTATCACTATCACGAAGATATTTTAGCTTGCACACCAACCACAGACACATGTATTGCTTGCCTCCCAAAGGATCATCGAGCCAGGTCAGTGGGTAAAAGGCATGCTGCCAGACCTAATGGCTTGAGTGTGCCTGCGCTCACACACAAACACATGTGGGTGGACTAAATGGCGCTGGTTTTTAATCCCAGCACTCTGGAGGCAGAGGCAGGCAGATCTCTGTGAGTTCCAGGGCAGCCTGGTCTTTATAGCAAGGTCTTGGCCAACCAGGGCTACCTAGAGGGATCCTGTTTTCAATCCCACCTGCCCCACCCTCAGAGATCACATGTATAAAATATACTAGTGGCCTGCATGGTGGCCCATGTATTTAAGCCCAGCACTCAGGAGGCAGATACAGGCAGATCTTGTGAGTTTAGAGGCCAGCCGTGGTTTTCATAGAGGGTTCCAGGCCAGCAAGGGGTACGTAATGAGACCGTGTCTCAGACAAATAAGCTACACTGAGATCACACCTTGGTCTCGAAATAGGAGCCTGCCACTGGCTGCTCATACAGGAAGAGTCCGAAGCCTTCTCTGCTTCCTCGTGCCCTGCTAAAACACCCTCCATGCACTAGTTCCTGACGCCTTAAAATAGCTTTTGGAGGTAAGCACTATAATTAGCCTCATTTTATAGAGGAGGGAGTTGAGGTTCCACGGGGAGAGGTGACTCGCCCAGTGCCGCCACCTTGTGAGTGCAGCAGGTGGGATTCGAACCCACTCGGGCTGATTACAGAGCTCTAGAATATCAAGCAGCAAAGGTACAAATAAGGACATAAACCTTACTGATACAATCAAAATTACAATTTTACAATTACAAAATTACAATCAAAATCTTACTTTAACCGCATTCCTTTATTGTTTTGTGTGTACGCCTATGTATGCCACGGCACGCTTGTGAAGGCCAGAGGGCAACTTGTGGGAGTCAGTTCTCTCCCTCCACTGTGGAAACTCATCAGGCCTGGTGGCAAGAGCCTCTGTCCACTGAGCCAGCCGGAGGATTTGGATGTTTCTCTCACACTTGCTACCTTATCCCATGGTACTCCTGCACCCTCACAGTGGGCACATCTGGCTGGCACACACACACACACAGTGTAACTTCTGTGTGTTTTTAAATTGTTTTATTTCTTTGTGCGTGGATGTGTGCGTTAGCATGCCATGGCACATGTATGCAGGTCAGAGTAATTTTTGGTTTTTGCCTTCCACCAGGAGGGCCTCAGAAATCTAATTTAGGTCCTGAGGCTTGATGGATGGCACAGCTGCCAGCTGAGCCGTCTCTCTGGCTTGCATCTCTTTGAAGAAAGGCCAACGAGGCAAGGGTTCATTTTCTTTACTCCCCTAGTGATGAAGCGTATACTAGGCTGAGCTATATTCTCAACCCCACTTCCACTCTTAACTGTTTTTGGCTTTTTGTTTTGTTTTGTTTTGATTTGGTTTTTCAAGATAGGGTTTCTCTGTGTAGCCTTGGCTGTTCTGGGCTTGATTTGTAGACCAGGCTTGCCTCAAACTCACAGTGATCCCCCTGCCTCTGCCTCTCAGAGTGCTGGGATCACTGGCGTGCTCCACCACACATGTATTTTCTTAACTCTTAACTGTTATGTAAACTTTGGGCGTATTTATCTGAAGTTTCAAGTACATCGTAGAACATTTTTAAAATTACTAATCTTTTCTTTTTCTTCTGTGTCTGGTTTTCCTTGTTTCTAGGTCACTTACAAAGAAGGGAACACTTGTATATGATTGTTATTGATGGTACAACCAAGGCCATTTACATACAAGAAAGCCATCTTTTGTTTTGTTTTTCCAGACATGATTTCTCTGTGTAGCCCTGGCTGTCCAGGAACTTGCTCTGTAGACCAGGTTGGCCTCAAACTCAAAGACCCACCTGCCTCTGCCTTCCAAGTGCTGGGACTACAGGCATGTGCCACCACTGCCCAGCCAGGAAAGCCATCTTAAGAATGGTCTAGGGACTTTCAGAGGATGTGGTTTAAGAAAATATTGGCATAGGCATTAATCTCCTTGTTGTTCCTTATAGATAAGTATAAACACTTTTAGAAGATTGAAGAATTGAGCTAGGTGGTGGCGCATGCCTTTAGTCTCAGTGCTCAAGAGGCAGAGGCAGGGAGATCTCTGTGAGTTCAAGGCCAGGCTGGTCTACAAAATGAGTCTAGGACAGCCAAGTCTACATTGAAAAACCCTGTCTCAAAAGACAAAACAAAACAATAAACCAAAACTAAACCAAAAGCATGGTCCTGGGCTGGGGAGATGGCTCAGGGGTAAAAGCACAGTCTGTTCTTACAGAGGAGCCACGTTTGATTCCTAGCATCTTCATGGAGGCTCTCAGCCATCTGTAACTCCAGTTTTAGAGGACCCAGGGGCTTGCTTGAGCTCAAGGCATGCATGTGGTATAAAGACATACATGCAGACAAAACACCCATATATATATATATATATATATATATATATATATATATGTAACAAAATATTTAAAAAAAAAGAAATGGTCCTCTTTGAAAAAAGAAGGGGGGGTTGTCTTAAAAAGCTTCCTAATTTGGAGCTGTGAGAGACAGCTCAGAGGTTAAGCCCACTGGCTGCGCTTCCAGGGGACCAGGGTTCAATTCCCAGCTCCACACGACAGCTCACAACTGTCTGTAATCTGTAATCTGGCACCTTCACACAGACATGCATGTAGGCAACACATCAATGCACATAAAAATAACTAAACCTTTTAAAAAATTTTCCCTGATTTTAATTTAGATTCCAAAGTCCTTGCACCAGAATTTTGAATGTTACATGCAGAAGCTCGGCCCTTACCTAAACTGCTTTCCTAGGGGGACCGGCTAAAGTGCTGCCTTTGTTTCGCAGTAGAAGAGCATGCTTACAAATATAAGTCTATCTGGAGGCTGGGATTTATCCCACTGCTGTTCCAGTATTTTTCAGACCCCTCCCCCAGATTTAAAATTAGAGTTGACAACTGGCGGTCTCTGGGTAGGCCCTGACTAATTAAAGGGTTGCCCCAGTGCCCTCTGCCTCTCCACTGGACTGTGACACGACACTGACATGGCAAGACTACAGGTTCCCAAGACACTTGTCAGGCCTGACAGAGGGGTAAGTTCTGGAAACCACCAGCCAGGGCCTCTCCCGTCAGCCCCTAAGCGGACTAGTGAGTTCAGACAAACCATCCAAAGCTTTCAGAGCCTGTTTGCAAAATCAAGGTCATTAAGCCTTAGGTTCATTATTCCCTGGGTTCCAGGGCAAGTTCTTGGAACAGACAGATGGTATATGATTAACAGCATGGTGTCTTGCGCTCTGAGCAGCCACTCAGCACACAGCACTGTTCTTATACTAAAAACACTGCAATGCCCTAGGTCAGCTTTTGAGAAATTAATTTTGTTGTCGAAAGCTACATAATCAGTGCGTATTTATGAGGTACAATATGTTTCTATATAATACACACATAGTGTGTAATGATCAAATCAGGGCAGTGGCAGGGCAGATTTAAAGTGAGATTTCTGGTTTCCTTGGGATTTTGTCCAGTGAGGAGGGCTAGCTGCCTGAACTCCATTAATGTTTCATTGGCGCCCCGGAGCACAGCTGTAAGGCTTGCTCTGCCCTCACGGTGATGTATAATCCACGGACGCTATGGTGATGCCGCTCTTCCAGTGGGTAGTCTAACTAAATGCCCACCAATCCCAAGGCACTTTAAAACAAGTTTAAACGTTTTTCAAGCCAATTAGAAAACCAGTTGGTCCAACCATCAAGTATAGAGAAACATGCTAATTTATAAGCAAGGCCTACTGGTTCAGGAAGGCCTTGGCTGAATTTAAAACAGACAAACAAATAAAAGGCCTCCAAGAAAGAAAACAAAACAAAAAAAAAACGAAACCCCTCAGTGATAGATGATAGATACTATGTGATACTAAGTCACTGAATGTAGTTTTCAGTCAGGCCTAAGCAGGGAGCTTAACGTTTTGTAGAATGTTGGAGTGGCAATCACTGAAACGCGAGGTTGTTGAATGTAGCAGCATAGTATGGCACCATGACATATTTGTTTTGTGAACTGTAGCTTAATGACAAGCTTGTATGAGTAAGCACGGTACAAAGAGTATTTGTGTGTGTGTGCTGGTGCGTTCCTTGGGGTTGAACCCAGGTGTCCCACAGTCAGTGGACCCTGCTTTTGCATTACCATTCATTGGTCAACTCCTACAACTCTGTCATCAAGGTTTCCTTTTGTTTCTTACTGAAGAATAGAGAGCCCACTATTTTGAAGAATTTAAACCTGGGCATAATTTCATTTTGAGGTCTCTAAATGTTTATCAATGAGACCTTACCAACTACGTTCAAATGACCTCAGGAAAAAAAAAATTAGGCTTAAATATGTATGTTCAAGCCTGACTTGCATTCTTGTGTAATTCACATCTCGCCTGTTTCTGATATTTATTTAAAACACGAGACAGTAAAGCTTCCTGCTACATTTTGTGGGCATTAGTAGTTGGGTTACAAAGAACTCTCATAATGAAGTCATGTGTTTTGGGTATCAGGTGGTTTAAGAAATCTCAACAATTTGAAATTTAAAAGTTGGTAATTATGGTTGGGCCAAGGGGTGCTAAATGGTTTTGTAGCTTTCTTTTTAAGAATGGGAGTTACTTAATGTGAATTCCACAAACATGGAGGTAAAAGGTAGCAGTATAAATAGAGAGGGCGGAGGAATGCTCACCTCCCCCCTTAGTCATTAGTTTTGTTTTCCTTTTTAATCTTAAGGTACAAGTTTCACAGATAAGATTTCATTTCACAGCATCTCGGCGTGGACAGAGATATTGTAAAGTTTAGTAGTATTTGAGAAACTTAGGGCGAACCCAGTTATCTGCCAAATTAAAAGCGATGCCTTAGGTCCTTTTTTTTTTTTTTTTTTTCAACTGTGGCTGGTTCTATTTGGAGTTCTAAACCAATTTGTTTCTTTAACCTCCCCTCCAAGTGAAGCTAAAACTGGTGTGTGTGTGTTGTGTGTTCAGGGCCACTAAAGAAAATCTGCTCACGTCTTGTAGAAGGGGGGAGGAGGGAGGCTACACAAATAAACCTGTCTTTTGAATAGACCCCAATACATTTCAAAGTTAACACCCCCCCAAAAAAAAATATAAATCCAAAAGAAGGAAATCAACAGGCGAGGGGCTCGGGTTTTAATTTTTTTTTTTAAATTTCTAATTAACGAAATCCTAATCTTTCTGCTTCTTTTCCTTTCTCTCTCTCTCTCTTTTTTTTTAAACTAGGCGAGAACCGAAGTTTGAGGCAGACGGGCGGGCGAGCCGTTCGCCCGGGCGCAGAGCATGAAGGCCGGGCGGGCGCGGGGAGCGGGCGCCCGCCGCCCGGCGCGGGGGTGAGCGAGAGAGAGAGCGGAGCGCGTGTGGCCGGCGCCGCTCGGCCTGGAGCTCCCGCGCCCGCGCCCCGCGCCCCGCGCCCGCCGCCGCCGCCGCCGCCGCCCCTGGTGCGATGGCGCAGAAACCCCGTTGACAAGGCACTGCTTTTTCATGACGGTGAGTTTCCCTTTGAGTGTATTATAATTTTGTGATAAAAATTTCAAGGAGAGAGAAAAAAAACACAACCTCCTTCCTCTGCCTCTTTTTTCCTTCGGGGAGGGGAGAAGCGAGGGAAGAAGGAGACGGGGGGGAGGGAGGGAGGAGAGCCGGAGACAGATCTCCAGCCAGACAGAAAAGAAAGAGGAGCAAATTAAACACCGACTTGCCAAAACCAGGATATTAGGTTTCAGCCCAGAGAGCTATTGGCTAAGGCTGTGTTTTTTTTTTTTTTTTTTTGGGGGGGGGGTGGGTTTGTGGGTGGGTGATGGTGGTGGTGGGTGGATGTTTAATGGACACGGAGGAAAGGGGAATGTGGTGTGGATGCCTCTCCAAGCGCCGCCGGGGCCCTGGGAAGACCAAGTTCAGTGTCTCGGGCGGGGGCGCGGGTGGGCCGGGGGCGGCGGCGGGCCAGGGGGCGCCGCGGCCGCGTGGGGGGCCTGGCGCCTGCCTTTTTTTTTTCTCCCTCTTCCTTTTTCTTCCTCTCCCCCCCCCCCCATCTGCGGATGCAAATTTCTGGAGCGGGGAGTGGGAGAGCCCGGGAAGGGGGGGCGTTGTGGGATAAAGAAGGAGGGAGGCGGCGGCGTGGCGGTTGGCGCCGGGAGGGGAGGGGAGCCTTCTAATGACTCATTGATTGAGCCACTTTCAAATTAGTTGTGTGTGCGCCGAGTGTGTGCGAGCGAGAGAGAGAGAGAGAGTGCGTGTGTGTGTGTGTGTGTGTGTGTGTGTGTATTCCGCCCCTCGGAGCCGCCCGGGAGCCGCGGAGGAGGGAGCGGGCTCGGCGGGGCCGCGAGCAGGGGGCGAGGGAGGGCCTGGCGTGACGGCGGCCGGGCGAGAGAAATCGGCTTTCCCAATCTCCTCCCCTCGCTCCTTCACACACACCCCTCGGCCCTCCGCTCCTCTCCCGGCGGCGGGAGCGCTGGGCTGGGGATGGCGGAAGGCCGGGCCCCGCCGCCTTCCCGCCCGGGCGGCAGCCGCCGGCGCGGGGCCCGCCCGGGCCTCATCCCCGGCCTCCCGTCGCCGGCGCTGCGGCGGACGCGGGGCCCGGGCCGGGCGAGCCTCCCCGCGGCACCCCGGGCTCGGCGGCGCGCAGGCCCGGCCCGGCCCGGGAGGCGAGCGGAGGGCCGTGGCGGAGGGTGGTGGTTACAGTTTTTTTATTTCGTTTCCGTCCCGGTCGTTTATTTCTCCCCCCCCCCCTTTTGTTTTTGGCCGGGGCGGCTTCGCGAGGCCCCCCCTGGCCGGGTCGCCCCGAGAGCGGCTTCTCGGGGTGGGGGCGGCGGGCCGGAGGCCGCTAAGATGGCGCTGGGCCTGGCCTGCCGCCAGGGCTGGTGGCGCAGTTGCTCGGTGGCCGCCATCTTCCCTCCCGGCGCGGGCGGCGCCCGCCGTGGAAGGCCCGGCCGGGCTGGGCGCCGCGCCGCGCCGCCGGGGAGCCACGCCGGGGCCGCCGCCTCCCGCGCACGGTGCCGAGGCCGCGGAGACCCCACACCCGGGAGGCTGGCTCGCTGGGTCGGGGCGCGCAGGGGCGGCGGCCGACAGGAGTGGCATCGCCCGGGTTCCTCCGTGGGTGGGTTCCCTCCCTGTCGCCCCGCAGCCCCCCGTGTTTCCTCCCTCCATCTCGGGCCGGATGGCCTGAGTCTTCAGGCCCGGCCGACGGCAGGACCCTGTGGGGGAGGGGAGCTCCTTACACCGTCCTCCTGATGGAGGTTCGAGTCCCAGTTTGCAAAGCCAAGGACAGGGTCGGACCGCCCTCCACTGCCGCGGGCCTCCTGTTCTCTCCGTTCTGTCCGTTTGTGTTTAGTTGGTCGTATTGTAAAACAGTCCGGAAGAGACCTGGATCTGGTCGTCAGAATGTGGGAACTTGACGGTTGCAAGTGATTTCTGCTTTGGGCCTTTCAAAGTACTTAAAAAACGACAAGAATTTCTTACAACTCAAATTCAAAATGCAGTTTTCACTTTGTAAAAAACAAGTTTCGTTTTATGAATACCACAGGTGTGGAGAGGTCTTAAAATGTTACAGAGTGGGGAAAAGTCTGCAAAGCTCAGGTGGCCTCCAAAGATGGAAATAGTTAATTTTCTATAGGGTGAAGGTAACATAGTGGCATTGGTGTTCTTGTGTCCGAATACTTTAGGTTGGGTAGTGGATGTTAGGAGCCCTGCAGGAAATGTGCCACACAGCGAACACCTCTGTCCCAGGAGCTGTCTGCTGCTTTAAATGCTTCGCTTTAGTATCCTGAAACAGTGTTTTATCAGTCTAGTTGTTCAGGGTGGAGCCATTTTAAGCAGCCAAATTTGTATTCCCCCCAAAAGCCCCACAAAAGCTCAGTGATTTCTGAAGCCGAGCATCAGAATTAACTGAGGGATGTTTCAGAATACACGTTTGTCATCGCCATTATTTGCCAAGACCAGCTGTGTTCGGTTTTGACATGCTGCTTCACCTCCAGAACTGAAATTCTGGCTCGCTTGTCAGGGAGAAGTCTGAAGGAGATTGGACAGCCTAGCACAGATACAGTTCTGTAGTGACACTATTGCTGGGTTTTAAGGGTGTGGGTGGTGCAGCATCAGAAAGTCCAGATTGTTTTGGATTGGGTGACTGCTCACATTGCTTTATTTTTCCCTTTCTTCCTGCCATTTATGAAACATTTTCTTGTAGGAAGTTTAGCTGTCCCGGGACTTTAAAATCTTAGTGTAGAGCTTGCTTGTGAATCTGTTTCTGGAGAATTTTAATTTTTTAAATTTTTATTTTATGTGCATTAGTGTGAAGGTGTCAGATCCCTTGGAATTGGCGTTACAGTTGTGAGCTACCATGTGAGTGCTGGGACTTGAACCAGGGTTCTTTGGAAGAGCAGATAGTGCTCTTTACCACTGAGCCATCTCTCTCCAACCCCTCTGGGAGGTTTTAAAATTACATTTGCTTTCCACCATGTGGGTTCTGAAGATTTCGCTTGGGTCAGTTGGCTTGCGGTCCATTACCTTTTCCCTCAGCTCCATGGCCCCATTTCTGAAGTTCTTAGGGTGAAAACCCTAGCTGTAGTACCCCTCCACATTGGTCCCAGCACACCAGTAAAAAAGGCCAGTAATGATGAAAAGCTTATTCATTGTGGCCATGTTGGGAATAGGAACCATGAAGGGGCTCATGACCACAAACCCCTCTTCCAGGTGCTTGACATTTCTCACTGAGCGCCATCCCAGGTGGATTTAAGGTCAGATAGGAAGAACTGGGTCAGGAAAGCAAGAGGAGGGGTGGAATGGAGGAGGTCAGGTCTGTCAGGTTCTGAAGAGACCAACAGCCACCTCAGCACCGTAGTCACTGGGGTGGGGCAGCCCTGCAGGTTCACTGTCTCTTGGGGCAAGTTGGAGGCCCATGCCACGGAGATGTGTATCAGGCAGTCCTGTTTGTTCCTAGAATTCAAGGTGACTCAAGAAGAAAGATTAAGGAAACAGACCTGGGAGAGAAACCCAGAGTTAGCCCACTTTAAGTCCAGCCAGGCCAAGTAGGCAAGACAGCGCTACATCTTAAAAAATAAAAGACTTAAATGCACACATGCGAAAAAAAAAAAGCCAAAAATATATAAAAAGATTTGTTCCAAAGTGATTCTGGACTCGGCAAAGATCCAGTAAAGCTTTAAAACAATGATTTCTCCAAACTAGCTTATAGGGAAAGAATAGTTAATTTAAAAGTAGTGTTTAGTGGAATTCAAAACAAGATGTCTGGACTCATGAACTTTACAGCCAGTGGGAGAAAGCAAGGAAGCTGGTGATTATGGGCGGAACTGGCAATGACCGTTTTGACCAGTAAGAGATTCTTAGAGAAGATGTGAGCTGAGACTTGAATGAGCTTGTGTTAGCCATCTCAGAAGCTGCGCTGATGGTCCAAGCCTATGTAGAACGCAGACTGGCTAGAAAGGAGAATGTTTCAGAGCTGCTGGGGCTGCTTTGAGTAGGCCTATTAGGGAAATTTTAGATTTTTGTCCCAGTGGCAGTGAGAAGCCACTGCAGAGTTTGAGCAAGGATATACGGGGGTGGGGGTGGGAATTTGAACTCAGGGCTTCATGCATGCCGTGAAACACTCCACTCCTTTCTTTTGTTCTTGATTTTTGTCTTTGATGTTTTGAAACAAGGCCTCACAGTATTGCTATAATTGCTTGGATGAGCTCAAGCTTCCGCATTCATGAGATCCTCCTGCTTCAGCTTCCTGAGTCCTTGGACTACAGGGGCAAAAAGGCTCTTGTGTTTTATAGACATCACTTGGCTCTTCTGTACGAGGTAGGATTAGAAAGGTTTTCACAATAGGCTGGCCCCGCAAGAGAGGAAGGAATCTTACTGCCTTCACATTTGGGGCCAAGTCTTGGAGGCTTACCATTTGGAGAAGGGTATCCATGTGGAAGCTGGCGGCCACTGAAGTTGGGCAGTTAGAAGTGACAAGCTTATAGACGGTAGGTGTACCCTGGGAGCAGAGGCCATTTGTAATCACAGAGGTTCCTGAGCACGAGCTGTGACACCTCTGATGGCTAACGTTCAGGTGATGGAGAGGGAAATGACAACAGTTTATTCTGCGCGAATGATGCGGTGGAGAGAAAAAGGTCGGTCAGCCTTGGACACCGTGGCTGACCACCCTGACAGGTGTGGGTGAAAGTTCAGCAGTGCTTGGGAAAGATGGGCTAAAAAAAGACTGTGGAGTGCACATGGTGGCAGGACAACATTGCCATTTTGTGTGTGTGATGAGAACACTTGTGCCATGCTGTGTGTGAAGGGTCCCGCGTGGTTCTGGGGATAAAACCCAAGGCCTGGGCAGTGACTTACCTCTTGAGCCATCTTGCCGCTCAGAAGTTTATTTTCACATAAACTGAGGGTATCTGCCAAAAATGGAGAGAGTAATAAAACAGCAAGTCTGATAAACGGGCAGAATTCCTGAGAAAGTGACAATTTCAGACCTAAGAACAAGGCTTGTGGAGGTGGGAGGAGAGCAGGGTGAAGGCAGGAAATGTGAGCACAGATTAAGGGGAGTGTAACAGAGAGGAAGGAGGGAGGGCTGTTGTGTTCTGGTGGACTTTTGTGAAAGTGAAAGCAAGGCCAGCAGTTCAGAGGAAGAATCTGTTGGTTGTCTCTGCAGGGCAAGCGGGACCTAAGCCCTAAGCGGTGCCGGCCTGTTGACTGCATGGCTGAAGCCTGCAGTCATGAGTCTGAGGGTCAAGAGCTCTTCCCGGCCAGTGCTAGCCACCCCGCCCCACATTTGACCTTCTGATGTTTGCACAGTCCCTTGGGAGAAGGGAGGGGTGTTGAGGGGAAAAATTATCTGAAGGATGCCAGGGGAAAGCATAAAACTCCTTAGCTTTGTGCTTCCTGTTTGGGTCAGCTGTTGTTGCTTTTTCTTCAGGTTCCTGTCCCCAGAAGTGGCTACAGGATAACAGTAGTGGGAAATTGGGGGGGGAGGGATGAGATGGATTCAAAATAGATTCCCGCAGCACTGGCTAAAGAGGTCCAGGGTTGGTTGTTAGAGATGGAGGTAAAAGGCCTGAACATAAGGAGAAAGGACACTTGTGGAAAGTGCCCTGGGTGGATGGAAATAGTGAGTAAAAGTAAGCAGTAAGCAGCAGCATGTCGAATGACAAGCCCTCTCCAGATGAGTTGGGTGGCGTGGAGACTAGCTGGGAGGGGCAGAAACGTTGCCTTAAAGGAAAGCCATAGAATGGGATACTGTCTGTGGTGTCTGGGCTGTGAGCTGGAGGGCAGGGTGAGGCCCTGCTGCCCTGGCTCAACATTTGTAGTGCCCGCCCAGGTTCTTAGGGAAGCTGGGAGCAGCGGGGCCTGGGGCTGAGGGGAGCAGCTGGCACCTCACTGTTCCTCCGCCTTCCCGAGAGTGCTTGCTTCCATTCAGGAAGAGTCCTGAATCTCCCTACAGCCCCTTAGTCCTAACCAAATTCTTTAAGAGTTGTGACTTGTTTAACTATCATTTTCTTAATAAAGCTGTAAATTGAACTCTTCCTGTTCTTGTGGCTTTTTTGGCTCACTGGCTGCAAACACATTAAACACTGCATTAGCAGAACCAAAACTCAGATGTCAGGGCAGGTGCTGCCTCAGAGTGGCTAATCTCGGGTCCACCAATCCAGCTTCCTTGAGTCATCAGGGGTTCACCTTTGTTCCTGGCTAGAATGTAAACACTTCACAAAGAAGAAAATGGGGAGAGCAAGAGGTCTGTTAGAAGTTTATCCCTGCCTCACACCCTGATGGATATTTATTAATAAAGTTCGTGGGTATGATGGCACACGCACACACCTTTAATCTTAACTCACCAGGAGGTAGAAGCAGGGGGATCTCTTGAGTTGGAGGCCAGTGTGGTCCACACTGGGTTCTAAGTCACACAAGGCCGAATGGTTTCAAAAGCAAATATGTTGCTAAAGTTTCACAAGAACTCAGGTTCTATCCCAGTTTTGTGCACTGTGGAAAAACAAATGGCTTGCCTCAGGTTTATTGCTGAGGGTCCCAGCATTATTACCTTTTGCCATTTGTATTAAACTGTCTAATGTACAACCAACACAGCTGAGAATTTGGGAGTCTTACAAAGTAAAATTGACCTAAGCCAGGCTTGATGGCGCTTTCTGTGGTCCGGGCTGAGAAGACCCAGGGTCCGAGCTGCTTAGGCGGCTGAAGTAGGAGGACCACTTGAGTCTAAGAATTTTAGGACAGCCTGGACAGCAGAATTAAGGGGGAAAAAAAAAGTAAACTCAAGGCTGCTTAGATGAGGTGGTTCATCTGTAAACCCAGCTGACGTGAACCTGGCTGACACCTGTGTATCCCAGGAGGGAAGGAGAGACCAGAACTGACTGCTACATGCGAGCTGCAGTAGACTCTTCTGTGGTAATAATGACTAGCTTTCTACCCAGTGCTCCTAGCAGGATGGTGCTCAGCAGTGAGGTGGTTTGGTTTTGAGACATCGTCTCATACAGGCCTGAGCCAGCACACACCCATTTTATATGGTGTTGATTTCAATCCCAGGGCTTCTGACATGCTTGTCACACCCTCATTCCCAGCCTTGTTTCATTTTGAGACAAGACTCCCTGTATGGCTCTGGCTGGCCTAGACCTCATTTCATAGCAGAGACTCCGCTTGAACTCATGACAGCCCTCCTGCCTCAGCTTCCTGAATGCTGAGATTGCATCTGTGCCTGATTAAAAAAGTCTATTTTGTTTTTGTGGTTGTGCTTCTTTTTTTTAAGATTTTATTTTTATTTTATGTTTATAGATATTTTGCCTACATTGGAAGCCAGAAGAGGGTGTCAAAGATCCTTTGGAACCAGAGTTACAGGCTTTTGGTAGCTGCTGTGTGGGTGCTGGGAATCAAACTTGGCTCCTCTGCAAGAGCGGTCAGTGCTCTTAACTGCTGAGTCATCTCTCCAGCCTAGTTTTGTGGCTTTGATTTTTACTTTTAGTTTTTTGTTTGTCTTTGAAGACAAGGTTTCTGTGTGTAACCTTGGCTATCCTGGAACTTCCCCACTAGACTCAGAGATATACCTGCCTCTGCTTGTGCTGAGATCAAAGGCGTTGCCACCATGGCCCAGCTTTACTTTTAGCTTTTAATATAAATGAAGTTAACCATATTTATATTTTTCTTTAAACCCAGATTTCCTAGAAATCCAAATAAGTGTACTTAGAAATAGGCTAATTAATTCTTACTCGTGTTTATATTTTGATTCCCCAGATCTGTGAACATTAGTAATTGTGGAAGTCTAACCTGGGTTCTTCTAGGTGAGATCACACATGAGAAAAAAAAAAAGGTTTACCACTGGAATGTGTTTATAGAGCTGCATCTGCTCTTTATCTCTTCTTTCCTCCTTCCTTCCTTTCTCTCTTTTCTTCAGAGTCTATCCGGTCCAGGTTGGCCTTTAACTGTTGGCAGATCCAGCTTAAGCCCCAAGTGCTGGGATCACAAGCATACGCCACCTGCCTTTTCATATAGCTTTTTTCTTTTTTTTCTTTTTTTTTACTTTTTTATTTTATTTTATTTTATTTTTTTACCTCCTCTTTACAAGGAGGACCTTTGGCCAAGTGTGATGGCACACACCTGTAATCCCAGCACTCAGGAGGTAGAGGAAGTCAGAACCCTGTGAGTTCGAGGACAGCCTGGTCTATATGGCAAGTTCCAGAACAACCAAGACTACATAGACCCCTGTTCTCAAAAAAAACAAGCAAGTAAACAAAACCCAACTAGTTAAGACTTTAAGTCTCATAAAGCGCACAGGATTCATTTTCTGTCACAGCATACATGATATGTACATGAAATAGTATAACGGAAGGAAAAAGAGAACGATACCAAGGAAAACGGAACCATGCTGTTTGAAAAAGGCCTAGAGAAGCTGAATGTAAATTGTACGATAGTGTCACACACAGTGTGCTATCACCTAAAATTCTTGTATCTTGGGCTCAGGAGATGGTTCGGTGATTAAGCTGCTTGCTGCAAAATTGGATCAGAGTTCAGATCCCCAGAATCCAGTCGAATGCTGGGTGGCCACAGTGGCCCACCCGTAACTCTGCTTGTTGGAAGGTAGACTTGGGATCTCAAAGCAGGCTGGCTAGTGAGATTACCACACTAGTGAGCTCAGTAGAGATCCTACCTCAGAGAATAAGGTGGAGAGAGTTAGGCTCCAATGACAAATGCCCATACACATGCAAAAAGGAGCGAGCTTATTTTTGATATGAGACATTTTATAAATACAGTCAGCTTGTCCATATTCACCCTCAGGATTCAACTAACTGCTGGTGGGAATATTCAGAAAAAAACAAAAAAACAACCTGGTTAACTGCTGACGTAACAGTTGCACTGTATCGTCCATAGGTGATGTAAGGCGTAAGAGACTGAGGAGGTAGTCCAGTGGGGAGAGAGCTTTCATAGTGTGCACAGCGCTCTGGGTTCAGTCTCAGGCGTGGCATAAACCGGGAGTGGTGGTGCACGCCTGAAATGTTAGCACTTGGGAAGCAAGGTCAGAAGTTCAAGGTCATCCTGAGCATGACAATGAATTTGATATTATATATATTCATCTTCAAAGTATCTTTTCGTCTGTGTCAGGCATAGTGGCTCATGCCTTTTAACCTCAGCATTTGGGAGAGATATTTCCGTTATTCTGTGGATTTTGCTTTTTTGGTTGGTTGGTTGGTTTGGTACTGGGATCAAACCATGCCAGGGAAGTGTTGCGGCACCAAGCCATAACTCCAGCCCCATCAGGTATTTATTTGTAGTTTTAACATCACATTTATTTGGCTGGGTGGGTATGTGGGCACAATTCGAGAGTGGAGGTCAGAGGACAGCTTGTGGGAGTTGGTTCTACCATTTGGATACTAGGAATTGAACTCAGTTGCCAGACTTGGAGGCAGCTGCCTTCACCCCTGATCTATTTCAAATACTTGTTAAATGTTAGTTATGTGCCGAGTACTTGGAGAGAGCCGTGACGAGTGTAGCTTGGAGGATAACTTGGTGATACATGTCAGAGTGGCGAAAGAGAAAGAGCCTTGGTTAGGGTGGCGTGGAGCAGCCCCTCAGTCGCCCTGTAAGCCAGCAAACATCTGTGGACCTTCAGGGTGTGTCCCCGAATCACTAACCTACATTTTATTCTCAAGCGAGAAGTGGAGGAACCTGAGTAAACTTGGTGTCGTGCTGATGGTGTTGATAGGCCAGAAGGGACTTGGACAAAGCGGGCCGAGCCTGTGGAACACAAGGCTGAGTGCGGAGCATGCCTGCTGAGCCCCGGGCGAGGCAGCTCCACAGGGCTAGGAATGGGGGCACAAAGAGTCTGCGTAGGTCATTACAGACACTTGAGTTGAGCATGGAAAAGGGAGTTTGGCTTTTACAGCAGTGGGAATGGGGTTTCTTTCGGGGGAGGTTGTTTTAAAGGGGTACTCTTAAGGTGACACAGAGGAGAGATTGAGAAAAGACAAAGGCAGAGGGACCTTTGTCTGTCTTCACGTGAGAGATGAAATAGCTTTTCCCAGAGATGTGCCAGTGGTGGTAGCTCATCAGTATATACGTTGTTCTGCCTTGAACCACTAGCCAGGGACATTTTCCCTGGGCAGCCCAGCGTAATGGCACGGGAAGAGGGATGTAGGTGGGAAAAACCAAAAGGAAAGAGGCAGGCGGTGGAGGGAAATGTGTGTAGGAGGAGACCGGAAAGGCTCAGTGGTGAAGTGCACTAAACATGAGGTCCCAAGAGTAGGAGCTTTACTAGCACATTACAGAGTCAGAGTTTTCAAGCGAGGCAGTCGTTGGGAACAGACAGACCTCAGCTCATCACGCGTCTTCCCCCACTGTGTGAGCTCTCTGAAGGAGTGCGCCTCAGGTTCTTCCCTCTGCATTTCGGCTTTGTGCGTATATGGGATGTTAGGTGGAAAACGGTGTGGTGTAGATTTCACCTACCTCTCCCACCAAAGCACCAAATTCATGGCTGATGAAATGGCTCTGTGAAGACAGCACGCGCTGTGCGAGCATGCGCGCTGGACTTTGGATCCCCAACCCCCAAATAAAAGCCAGGTAGGCTGGCAGCTATGTGTTACCCCAGCACCCCGGAAGCAGAGCCGGAATCACCAGGGCAAGCTGGCTAGGCGGTCTAGCTGACTGGCAAACTCTAGGTTCAGTAGAGAGACCCTTCCTCAGTAAATAAAATTTGCTATCAATTAAGGAAGACGTAGTAACAGCCTCAGACTGCCAGACATGCATGCATACATGTGCACAGGCTTCTACACGTGTCCATACTCACACACGTGAGCACAGCCGTACATACACACCATACACAAATAGCACACAGCAAGCAAAAACATCAAGTTCAGGGCCAGAGATACGAGCAGTGCTTTCCTAGTAACTCTTGTAGCTGCTCTTTTTATTTTGTGGGTTCTTCTTTTTCCCTGCCTTTATCTCCCCCTCCCTGTTTCACCCCCTAACACTAGATAGGAGAGGGACAAGGGTGGAGGGGAGAGAGGAAATAGGAAAATCCCTGAATCTCATTTCCCTTTGTTTCTTCTTTGACCATGGCTTCTAGCAAACTAAAACCATCCTCCTAAAGGTCCATCACAGTACCTGCCTCTCAGGCCCTTGCATTTATATACCCTCTAGAAGTCCCCAGAATTCTAAAGGACTGTCTGCAGCCAGCAAGCCATGCTTCTGCTAGAGCACAAGGCAAATCGTGGCCAGCCGCTGCGGGGAGTCCAAAGCAGCTCCACATCCCTACACCCGAGATTAAAACATAGTTTTCTATTTTCAGTTTTTTATTAAACCAAAATTCCAGAATTTTCACTACAGATTATTCTCCTCCCAGCATGGCATAAAACCGGATCGGGTGATACATACCCATAATCCCAGTGCTGAGGAAATAGAGGCAGGGGGATTCCAAATTCAGGGTCATCCTTGGTTATTTAAGAAGCGCAAGGCCAGTCTGTTGGGAGCATTCAGGTGGTATAGCATAGACAAGACAAATAGCTTTTGGAGTTGGGCAAACCGTGGAAATGCTAGGTCCGTGATGATTGAGTAGTCCTCACATTTGACCTAGCTTCAGATGCTCTGGGAAAGGTTTAGAGGTGAATTTCGGTGCCAGAGCATGTGTTTAGCATACTTGAGGCCTTGGGTGCAGGCTGCAGCAGCAAAAAGAATTGCGTTGGGTAAATACTATTCATCCCTCACCTCCTGCATTGACGGGGTGGAGCCCAGGTTTTTGCATGGCAGACAGGGCCGTGCCCTGGAGCTGTACTCCACCAGCCCTCTGCTCACAGCCTCCTCCATGCCTCCTCACTTCCCACCCCGTTTTAGTCTAGATTTGTTTGTTTCATGTGTGTTTACCTACATGTGTGTGCGCGCGTCACCTCATGCTTGGTGATCATAGTGGCCAGTAGAGGGCACTGTAACTCCCTTGGAACTGGAGTTACAGCCGGTTGTGGGCTTCCATGCAGGAATGGGACTTAGCAGCTAGGGCTCTTTCCCACCCAACCATCTCTCTAAGCGCTTCTCCCCCACCCCCACCCCCCCAGCCCGGCCTTCTTCTAGAGGCAGCTGCTCACTGTGTAGCTCAGGCTAGCTGTGAGCTCACTCGAGTTTGTGAGCCTTCTGTATTGCAGGCCTGTGCCACCATGCTCCACTCAGTCCTTCGATTTGTTTTATTATTTTTTGAGGCAGGGTTTTTCTGCGTAGCCCTGGCTGTCCTGGAACTCACTCTGTAGACCAGGCTGGGCTGAAACTCACAGAGATCCTTCCTCTGCCTACTGAGTGCTGGGATTCCGGGTGTGCACTGTTGCCGCTGCGGTCACGACCTCCTGGCTCAATTCTTCAATCTTGTAACAGATTTCCTCCTTATTTATAAGGAACACCGAGGAGATTAATGCCTATGCCAGTATTTTCTTAAAGCAAGTTCTCTGCAAGTCTCTAGACTAAATTCTAATGTGGTGGCCAGCAGTTCCCCATGGCTGTTAGCACTGAAATGTAGTTGACACCACCTACCAAGCATAAAGTTCCCACAAGAGTCTGAACACTATGCTGGGCAGTGGGGTTGCACCCTTTAACCCCAGTGCTCAGGAGGGAGAGGCAGGCGGGTCTCTGAGATGTCCCATAAAGTGAGTTCCTAAGGCCACACAAAGAAACCCTATCAAGGAAAAACAAAAAGCAAGAATGTAACATATCTCGTTAATCTATTAATTACATGTTCTAATTAATATCTTAGATATGCTGGGCTACTTAAAGTTAATTATACTTTAAAAAAATTGGAGCCCTGAATCAGGGAGGTGGCTCAGCATGTAAAAGCACATGCCCTCTGAGTCTGAATTCCCGAGCTTAGTGCCTGGACCCTGCCATAAAAAGCCAGATGTGGTGGAGTGCGCATGTAATCCTAGCACGCAGGAGACAGTCAGCAATGGAGTGAGGAGGGTGGGACAACAGCTCGTCCGCCCAGCTGGCCTGGAGTCTACGGGGCTGCAACAAGCCAGACACCCTTCCTTGTAGGGTGGAAGGAAAAAAGTTTTCCTCTGACTCCCACACCCAAGCATGACGTCTGTATGCATACCCTTGTGTGAGCACACACACTCACCCTCAGCTCCCTTTCCTCTCAATAAACTGAAGAGGTGGCCCCCAGCAGTGCGCTTAGGGGCATCAAGTCTTGGCTGTGACCCCCAGCACACACAGAATTGCTGCTAGAAAATCTCAGCTTGTACACGCGGCTCTCACTCGTAGCATACTTCTCTTGGAAAGGAGAGCTACGCCAGGCCTCCTGGGAGCTGATAAGTGAGGAAGTGGAGTTGGGGAAGGCAGGCAGGCTCCGTGGGAAACTGACATTCATCAGACAGATGGGCAATTTGCCGTGTAAATTGTGGGGGAGAGAGGCCCGTAGTGTGCAGACTCTCTCCAGTGGGACTCGGCCATCTGCTTGGTCCGCAAGGTGTCTTCCCCTGGTGTGCTGACACCTACAAAGGAGGCTGTGAGGGAAATCACTTGAGCAAAACCCCATGTCAAAGGAAGAAAGATGAGGCTTTTCCCCGCAGCCTTCCACGGATTAGACAGCGCTTCGCTCCGCCACCTTCCCAGGATCCTCTAGAGCGTGTGCTAGGAACTCTTTCTCCTCCTTGAGAACACTCTTTTCCTCGTAGATTTGAAATGCTAAGCTTACGATCTTCCTCCTGAAAGTGCTTTGTATTTAGAGATTAAAATTTTTTTATAAGATTTATGTATTTATTTTACATATGAGTGTTCTATCTGCACGTACACCTGCGTGCTAGAGAGGGCATCAGATCTCATTATAGATGGTTGGGAGCCACCATGTGGTTGCTGGAAATTGAACTCAGGACCCCTGGAAGAGCAGACAGTGCTCTTAACCTCTGCGTCATCTCTCCGGCCCCTATTTTCAAATATTTTGTGACATTTGATTTGCTCTGAATGGTGGGGAAATCAGAGGGGAACAGCAGGAGTCCCCTGCCATGGAGGTCTTGAGAGTGAGCTCACGGTGGTCAAGTTTATCAGCAAGCGCCTGTGTGCTGAGCGATCTCACTGTCCCAGGGCTTTTAAATTTGTTTGCTGATTTTGAGGTAGAGTCTCACTGTGTGGAGCTGTCTGTGTGTGTGTGTGTGTGTGTGTGCGCGCGCTCGCGTTCCCAAATGTGTGTTTGTGTCTATCTGCAGAGGAACATCTGCCAGAGGCAAGAAGGCAGTTGGGTTAGCTCGACTAAGTATCCAGTGTGGACTCAAACTGAGAGTCTGACCCAAGCAATTTAGGTTTAGTTAGATTTAAGCACAGCACAATTTGATGACTTTTCACTCAGTGATAATTCTCTCAGTCCAGTGTGCACAAGAAAGCTTGAGATGAGTAGCCCAGACTAGCCTTGAACTCTCAGGTGCCTCTGCCTCCTGAGTGCTGGGATGAGGGGAGGGATTAAGAGGCACAGCCAGCAGTCTGAGGTTTCTTTTTTTTGTGTGACACAGACTGCCCGGAAAGCCTTCCCCTGGCCTCTGCCATGCTACACTACAAGTGTGCTAAGTCATTTTAAACTTTTAAAAAGTCCTCTCATGTTCTTCAGGATTTGATTTTGCCACGCATTGTCTTTGAGTGTGAGGCTCCTTTGTTGGTTGTTTTCATGGGGTTTGTTTTTCTTGGAACACGCTGCACAACCAAAATATTTTACACGTTACTCATTGACCTAGACAGCATCGGGACTGAAGAGTTTGCATAACCAGCCAGCTCCCTAAAAACTCAGAAAGCCGTGCTGTTTACAATGGCTGCCGATTCTAGCCTTCTCCCACTGACCAGGGCTCCGTGGCCCAGACCGCCCTCCAGTGCCTGATCCTCCTGCCTCTACCTCCCAGGTGTTAGAATTATCCTTTTTTTTTTTTTTAACTAAATTTTTGTGCTTCCCATGTCATACTTATACGGGCATTTTGCCTGCACAGACCTCTGTGCATAGTGTGACTATGGTGCCCACAGAGCTTTGAAGAGGGCTTCAGACCCCTGGACCCGGAGTCACAGAAGGTTGTGAGCTGTCGCGTGGGTGCTGGGGCTGACTCTTTACTCTCCATCCCCTAACTAATTATGTAATTAGTTTGTGTTGTGTATGTACGTGTGGCGTAAGACCACTGTGGGGGTGTGTGACCGCTGTGCGCATGTGCAGAGACCAGAGGATGCTGGCTCATGTCTTGGTTGGCCTCCACCTCATTTTTTAAGGCAGGCTCTCAGTAAAACCTGAAGCTCACCGTTGGGGCGAGGCTGGGGGGCCGGCAGACTCCTGGTGTGTACCTGTGTCTGGCTTTGCCTTTGTTTTATGTCAGTGCTGGGGATTGGATCTTAAGCCCTGTTTCTTTTACAGCCAGTACCCTTACACACCAAGCTACCCCCCAGCGCCAGGGCTGCCTCAGTGGCTTAGTTTTGATGATGTCTCAGTGAGCATCAGGCTAGGGCGGGGCTGCTGGTAGCAGTTTCCCTTTTTTTCTACTTATGATGATGACATCATGTATAAGAAAACTGGAGCTGATAGAATAACTCACTTAGGAATGGCGCCTGCCACCAAGCCCACCAGCTCTGAGTCCATTACCCAGGACCTCCGTGGCAGAAGGAAACTGATTTCCTCAGGTTGTCCTCTGACCTGTACATGTGCCTCTTGTATGCGTGGGTATGTGGGCATGTGCTCACGCACACACATGCTAAGTAAATGCAATAGAAAAACTTAAAGTACCAGATTTATTGCTTTTATTATATCTAAAGCATTCTTCAAAATAAATCGGCCTTCGCCCCATGGGTCTCCGCCTCTGCAAACCCTTCCCAGACACTGGCCCTTCAGCACTGGCCATTCTGCTGCCCACACTGGTGCATTGTTTTTGCTGACACCCGCCTAATCTATTAGGCTTATTTCCACCCCCCTTCATTTCAAACAGGATTTACTTTTTGCTTCTTAACATTGTTTTCATTTGTTATTTGTTTTTGAGACAGGGTCTCTTGTAGCCCTAGCTGTCCTGGAACTCTATATAGACCAGGCTGACCATGAACTCACAGAGATCTACCTATATCTCCCTCTCAGGAGCTGGCATTAAAGGCGTGTCATCGTGCATGGCCTAAATTGCTTTTGAGGCAAGGTTTCACATATATCCCTGGCTAGCCTGGAACTCACTGTACAGGCCAGGCTCTACTATGACGCTCCTGCCTCTGCCTCTCAGGTATTGGGATGACAGTGTGTGCCGCCATTCCTGTCAGAAGTTAAGGGCCTGCAAACAGGCCTGCTCTCAGCCTGCCCACACTTACAGTTGCTTTTCCAGGTTTTAAGGAATTTCACAATTTCTAAATTCATCTCCTAATAATTTTTCTTGGCCTTTTCTGCATTTTCTTTGTGCTAAAGGCCTCTAGCTGAGTGACAGTGTGTACATCCTTAACTGAACAGGAGCTGCAAAACCAGAGCTAACCATGTTGAGTTTGACTCTTCCTCCTGTGCGTGTGCATGTGTGTGGATCTGCCTCAGGGGACAGCCATAGGTGTCAGTCCTTCCACCTTGTTTTGTTGTTTTGGATTTTGGAGACAGGATTTCTCTGTGTAGACTTGGCTGTCCTGAACTCTCTTTGTAGACCAGGCAGTCTTTGAACTCACCTGCCTCTGCCTCCCTCAGTGCTGGGATCACAGGCCACGGTGCCTGGCCCTTCCACCTTGTTTTAGACAGGGTCTCTTTGTGTGCATTGCTGTGTACACTAGCTGGCCCATGAACTTCCAGCAGCTCGGTCTGTGCCTCCCCAGAGGAAGACAGTGGGAGTCCGGATGTGTGTGCTGTCGTGTCTGTTTTCATGAGGGTTCAAATTCCAGGCATTAGGCCTTGTAGGTTAGCACTTCACCTAGATACTGTTCTGTTCCCGGGGAGGATTCTCTGAGAGAGCAACTCTTTCTTCTTGTTGTTGCTTTGGTTTGGTTCTTGTTTTTTTTTTTTTTTTTTTTTTTTGGGGGGGGGGGACAGGGTTTCTCAGTGTAGTCCTGGAACTCACTTTGAAGACCAGGCTGGCCTTGAACTCAGGTCCTCCTGCTTCTGCCTTCTGAGTGCTGGGTGGGATTAAAGACCTGCCCCACCACTGCCCAGCAAGGCAGCTCTTAGGAAAGAAAGCATTTCATTTCATGCTTCTCCTTTCAGAGGCTCAGCCCGTTACCTTGGCAGGGAGCCCAGCAGCACACCCATTGCTGGAGCAGTGGCTGAGAACTACCTCCGAGTCCACAGGCAAAGCCTGGCCTGGCGTGAAAGCCCGCTCCTGGTGACACGTTTCCTTCAGCAAGGCCACACCTCCTAACCCTTACAGTTTTTTCAAATAGGCCACTCCTTGGTGAGTAGGCATTCAAATATAGGAGCCTCTGGAGGCCATTCTGTTTGTTTGATTTTTCAACACAGGGTTTCTCTGTGAAGCCTTGGCTATCCTGGACTCGATTTGTAGACCAGGCTAGCTTTGAATTCACAGAAATCAGCCTGCCTCTGCCTCCCTGAGTGTGGGGATTACAGGAGTGTGCCAGGGTACCCAGCAGTGAGGGGCCATTCTTATTCAAACCATCCAACCTACCAAGCTGTCCCTCCTGCCCTGATACCTTCATTTTTTCTTTTTACCGCAGACTAACTAAAAATATACTCATATTCTTTCCTAACTTACAGAATGTCATTCTTTCACAAGAAATTCAGTGAGTTCAAAGTAGAATTAGGTAGAAAAGACCAATTACTAGATAATGCTTTATTGATGTACTCAGTGATTTACTTAGAACACTGCTTTCACTGCCTGTCTGCCGAGCATGACTTCGCGTGCTCTGTGGAGCAGAGCGGCCTGGAGGACAGCGGGAGCCTAGTGATGCTCTTACCAACCTGCTGACTGCCACAACCTTGCTTGCTCGTCGCCCCGCCTTGTGGCTTTAGAATATAAAACGAGAATGCAAACTGGACCTGGAATGGAGCTGTCCTGGCTTCGGACCACTTGAGGCAGTTCCTGTCTTCACCCCTACTGGTGTCGGAGTGCTTATTCCAGAAAGGTTATTCCAAGATCACCTGGAAGAGTCAGGGAAACCAGCCAAGAAATGTAACCCTTTCGTGCTGCGAATATAACATTACTAGTGTCTGTGTGTCTGACCGGGAAGCCTGGCTGCTACAGTGCATGTGTAGGGGCAGAGGACAACGGCGTGGCGTTGGCTCTGGGGATTGAATCAGGCCACCAGGCCTGTGTGGCAAGCACCTTTACCCACTGAGCAGTTTGCTAGTCTCTGGGATGAGTTCCTGCATGTGAGTTCCTTAGAAGCAGCAAGCATTCCAGAGGGTGATGTCCTGCAGTTACAGACTTACCAGCGCAGAACCACCTCACAGCAAAAGGAGTGCAATGAAGATGCTTGTCCTAAATGACATTAAAATGCTCCTTATCCCAACACTGGTGTGGTGGTGCGTACCTTAATCACAACACTCCAGAGACAGAGGTAGACAGATCTCTGTGAGTTCAAGACCAACCTGATCCACATAATGAGTCCCAGGACAGCCAGGGCTGTGTAGAAAGACCCTGGTCAAAAAGCCAAAAAGAAGAAAAAACAGAACAAAACACCCCAAAACTGTTACTTCCTCTGTAAGTGATCACTGCCTAGCAAGCTTGCTAATTTGGGTGCCCATTGGAAAGGATTCATTAAATAGGTCTAGTTTTCAGTCTTGCTTTTGATCTTACAAAATAGTCATCATATTTACACCCCTCCCCCCCCACCCACTAGAGGCAGATTCTCACTATATAGCCCTGGCTGGCCTCTACTCATAGACAGCTTCCTGCCTGTGTCTGTGAGTGCTGGGCTCAAGGGCATGTACCACCAAGGCCTGCTAGGCTCTCTGCCTTTGTTACATGTTATGGCATACTTATGTCCAAAGCCCCTCACCTATTACCTAGCACACTGTAGGAGCTAAAAAGTCTAATACACACTGAACAACCTGATTACTAACAGAATTAATAGAAACCTTCCATTTCCTGAGCTCATCCTCAAGAAGGAAAGGAAGAACTTAAGGAAATGCACCTCTTCTCTCTCTCGTGGGACACTGATTTCATAGTTCACAATTCATTCTCAAAACTGTTTTTGCTTACGTTTATTGTATGTGTCTGTATGGACATTCATGTGCCATGATGCAGGTTTGGAGGCCAGAGGGAATCCGTTCTCTCCTCTTATCATGGAGGTTCCAGGGTGGCAGCTGAGTGAGGACTCAGAGTCGCTGGATCCTGGTTTGTGTCTTTGAGACAAACTCTCATTCTCAGACCAAGCTTGCCTGAAAATTACTAGGTAGCCCAGGCTGGCCTCAGATCAAGTCTCCTGCCTCAGCCTCAGCTGAGATTGTAGACAAGACCATGAGCCCCACTCCCAGCTCCTGTTATTTTTTCCTACAGTCATTTTTTTTTTCTTTTCATTGAAACCTCGAAATTGAACTTGGGTAGGAAGGCTGTGGAGAGGGCCAAGTGGGTAAAAGCACTTACTGTGCAAACGTGAGGATCTGAGTTCAAATCCTCAGCACTCCTGTAAAATGTTGGGGGTGGCTGTGTGTGCCTGAAACCCAAGTGTGACAGGGCGGAGCCAGGCAGGTTCCCGAGAAGCTCCTGAGGTCGAGGAAAGGCCAATCCCAGAAGCTTTTTGGCCAGCCATCCTAGCCAAAATGGCAAGCTCCTGGTTCTGGTGAGAGACCCCATCTTGAATATTATGGAGTGTGATAAAGGAAGAGATCTGTTGTCCTCTAGTTTCACGTGTGCACATACGAGTGTACAGCCACATACATGCACGCACTCCCCAAAGACAGATAAAATACTACAAATTTTAAAAACACTGCAGGGCCTTTAAATACATAAAATTGGGCAAAACAGGGCTAGCATGATGGCTCAGGCAGTATAGGCGCTTGCTGCCAAGCCTGAAGACTTGAGTTTACCCCCCTCCGTTCACAGGGTAGAGAGAGGTAACTGGCGCCCAGGAGCTATCCTCTGGCCTCCAAGCATAAATTAATGTACTTTTGTATTGGACATAATACATGACAGTGGATTTTAGACAGTGGGTGTGAGGCAGCACAGAATACTCATTCCTGAGAGGGGATATTAATGTCGTGAGCCTGTAAGTCCCCAGCTTGCTATTAGGCCATAGCACAGAGAGGGACAGCTGGCAGGTGAAACGGCTGAAGTCCACAGGGCAGAGAACACACTCTGGAAATCTGCAGTGCCTCTTTCTCCAGGTAATAAATTGGTGGGGGGCTGTTTCCTGGGGATGGAGCATAGGACCTCCTAATGCTCCTGACACAGTCTAGGGCTACGCTGTACGGCTGAGCACTGTCCACATCTGTTAATTACCCACAAGTCTTAGGAACCACCCAAACGGATTAACGCTAACTATACTTGAACTTCACTCAGGGCACCTAGTAAAACGTGTAATTCATGGAGCACCAAGTGAAGTGCTCAGAAGGGCCTCAGTGTAGGCTGGAATTAACCTGCTACTAAAAATTCACGGGGGGCTGGTGAGATGGCTCAGCAGGTTAAGGGGCCTGCTTCCAACCCCCAGGATCTACAGTGGAGAAGAAAGTGGATTTCCACAAGCTGTCCCCAGCCTAAAGCAACAAACTAAACAGTTCAGAAAGCTTGCGCTGGGACTGTGGCTCAGTTAAGAGAGTGGTTGACCAACATACATGAAGTCCTGGGCTCCATCCCCAGCACCATGGAGACCACACACATCCATTGGGAGGTGGAGGCAGAAAGATCAGTTCAAGCTCATCCTCAGCCTCATAGCAAATTCAAGGCCAGTCTGTTTCACATGAGACCGTGCCTAAACACGGGTAGGGGTGCCTGTCAAGCAGCAGTGAAGCCTGAAGACCTAAGATTGATCCCCAGAACCCACTTACAGGTGGAAGAAGTGAACCGACTTCCACCAAATGATCCTCGGACCTCCACATGTGTGCCATGGCCCACACATGTCTACATACATTATGCACACCTACAGTTAAGTAATTTGAAGGCAGCCTGGCATGGTGGTGCACGCTTTTGATCCTAGCACTCTGGAAACAGGTGTAGGCAGATCTGAGTTTGAGACCAGCCTGATCTACATCGGACCATGTTTCAAAAGACCAAATAAAGAAGGAAAAAAAAAAAAAAGCCAAGATTCAAAAGGATCAAAATGTTTTAAAGTAAATTACTATATCCTAAACCCCAACTATGGATATAAAAATGCCTGGCACCTGGGGCTGGAGAGATGGCTCAGTGGTTAAGAGCACTGGTCGTGCTTGCAGAGGGCCCAGGTTTGGCTCTTAGCACCCACATGATGGCCCAGAACCATCTGTAACTTCCAAAGGATCAGATGCCCCTTCTAGCCTCCTCTAGTGCTGGCCACTCATGGTAAACAAAATGCAGGCAAAACACCCACACCTAAAAATAGTTTTTTAATTAAAAAATACTCAGCACCTGGCAATATAAATTTAACGTACAGATGTTTACCCGCTGTGATGGCCCTGCAGGAGGCTGAGGAAGAAGGACCACTTGACTTTTTCAGGCCAGGCTGGATACTTGAGACCCTGCACTCAAAACTAATAACAAGCTGGGCAGTGGCACACGCCTTTAGTCCCAGTACTCTCCAGGCAGAGGCAGGTAGATCTCTGAGAGAGAGTTCCAGGACAGCCAGGGCTACACAGAGCAATCCTGTTTCAAAAAAACAGAAAAGGAAAAAATTAAAAATAAAAGAAAGAAACAGATGTTTGGCATTCAGTCAAGGGTGAACAGAGATCAAAGTAGCAGGAAATGCCACTCATAATGAGCAGACCATAAATGGCTCTGTGGAGGGAAACGGTTAAAAGTTGATACTGTTTTACATAAGCTTAAAATCTTAGCGCGAGGCCTGGGGTGCCGCTCAGTGACAGAGCACATATAGCAAGTCTGAGGCGATGGTTTCTGTCTGCAGCAGCGCAGAATACAGAGATAGGCAGACACCTGGGGACTTGTGGACCCCGCAGCCTGTCTGCGAGGTAAGCCTTAGGACAGTGAATGATCCTAACTAAAAATAGAAAAAAAGCAGACAGTGTATGAGGAGCACCAGAGGTTATCCTCTGGTGACACACACACACACACACACACACACACACGCACACACACCCCTCCCCCCCAGCTCGAAACTTGTAGAGATGAAAACAATGTTTGAAAATAAAAATATATAGTGGATAAAGGGCCAGGAATGTAGCTCAGTTGGTAGGATGCCTTTCTAGTATATTTGAGCTCTGGGGTCCATCCCCCATACCACATGAACCAGGTGTAGAGGTGCACACCTGTAATCCCAGCTCTTCAAAAGGGGAAGCAGTAGGTCAGAAGTTCAAGCTCATCCTGGGTTACAAATTGGATTTGAGGCCGGACTGGTCTGCATTAACTCTCTGTCTCATCAAAAAGAGAGAAGGAAGGAAAGGAAAGGAAGAAAACAAGAGAAACCTGGTGAGACCAGCAGATGACATGCTGCAAATGAGAGAAGTGACACAGGGTTCTAAGCTTGATTCCCTGGCACCACCCAAACCAAAACAACCACAAGGAAACAGGGTGTGGTGGTTCATGCCTGTACACCCAGACCTGGAAAGGCTGAAACAGGAAGATTGCCAGGAGTTTGAGGCCAGCCCAGACAATGTAATGAGACCCTGTCTCAGAACAGCAGCAGAGGCGGGAGAGGTGGCTCAGTGGTTAAGAGCACTCGTTGAGCTTGTGGAGGACCCAGGTTTGATTTCCAGCACACAGGACCAAGCTAACGAGGTCAACGTACGTCAGGCAGTACTGATTGTATTCAGTGTTCGGGGAGTGGAAGGAGGAATTGGGTGGATACGATCAAGAGATGCTGTATACGCATGAAATTCACAAAGAGTAAATAAAAGATAGTGAAAAGAAATGGGTTAGGAGCTGCTTTTGCAGAGGACCCTGGTTTAGGGCATGCCAGCCTACAGCCATCTGTCCTTCCAGTTCCAGAGACTCTGATGCCATCTTCTAAGCTCCATGGGCTCCTGCACACACATGACACATACACACACATACATAAATAAATAACATAAACCTTAAGGACTCAACATTCAAGAGCACTAGCTGCTCTTGCAGAGGATCCGAGTTTGGATCCTAGCACCTACATGGTGGCTCACAGCTTTCTATAACTCTAGTCCTGAGAGATCTGATGCTTTCTTCTGAGCTCCTGGGGCACAGGTCACTCACACGGTACACATAAATATACACACACAAACACATACATACATGCATACACACACATACAAGCAAAACACTGTAGACATAAAATAATAACTTTTAAAAGCTTAAAAATATTTTTAAGCTTGGTGGTGGTGTTGCATGCCTTTAATCCCAACGCTAGGGAGGCAGACGGATCTCAGAGTTCGAGGCCAGCCTGGTCTACAGAGTGAGTTTCAGAACAGCCAACCTTGTTTTTTTTTTTTTTTTTCCAACCTTGTCTTGAGAAAACCAAAAAAATGTGTGTGCGTGTGTTAGTGTTTTGTTTGTTTTTTAAGAGAACTGGAAATGGCAGTGGTGCGAGTGTCTGGTTGGTTTTTTTTTTTTTTTTTTTTTAAGATTTATTTATTATGTATACAGTGTTCTGCCTGAACGCCAGAAGAGGGCACCAGATCTCATTATAGATGGTTGTGAGCCACCCTGTGGTTGCTGGGAATTGAACTCAGGACCTCTGGAAGAGCAGCCAGTGCTCTTAACCTCAGAGCCACCTCTGCAGCCCCTGGTTGGTCTTTTGTTTGTTTTGCTTTTGTTCTCTTTTTGTCAGCTGGACACAAGCTAGAGATATCTGGGAAGAGGCACCTCAGTGGTGAAAACAGCTCCTGGAGTTGTCTGTAGGCAAGTCTGTGGAACATTTTCTTGACTGATGTGGGAGGGCCCAGCCCACTGTGTGCTGTCACGCCTGGGCAGGTGGTCCTGGGTCAGCTCCTGCCCCCTCCTGCCGCGAGGGTCTCCTCTGTGCTGGAGGGTGCTGTGGAAGTGCAAGCTGAAACCATTTCCTCCCCCCAAGTTGCTTTTGGTCCTGGTCTTCATCACAGCAATACCAACCCTGAGACTGTGGGTAAAAGTGTGAGTCTCGGAGTGAGATGCATGTTGCTGAGGGCTCCGTTCCTGCTACCCTTTGCAACCTGACAGGGTCTCTGTGGCGCCCCCTGCTGCTTGCCAATGCAGTGCCTGAGCCTGAAACAGCGCCTTCATTGTCCTCCTTTGATGAGCTAGCCTGCTCTGTTGGCTTTTGCCTGCTGTGTTGGCTTTTCTTGGTTTTAGGAGACAGAGTTGCTTTGTGTAACAGAGCCCTGGCTGCTCTGAACTCCCTTTGTTGACCAGGCTGGCCTCCAACTCACAGACATCGCCTGCCTCCGCCTCAAAGGGGTATGCCACCTCACCAGGCTCTTTGCCATCATCTCTAGGATGTATTTTGGAAGAAAAGAACAGAGAGCTGGATGTGACAGCTTGAGGTAGAGGCAGGAGGATCAGGAGTTCAAGTTCATTCTTGGCTCCACGGTGAGTTCAAGGCCAGCCATGGCTACATGAGAATCTGTCACCAAAAAAAAACACAAAACAAAACAAAACAAAACAAACAAACACCAGGCAGAGCAAGATAAGGAAGGAAGTAGTTCCACTCGTCTGTATGTTGCAAGCTTCACCTGAAAGAAGTTGAAAGAGTACAGAAACCAAGGAGGAATCCAGAGATGGTGTGTCCACCAGGGAGGGCTCCAGAGACAGTGCAGGGTGCAGGCCATTTCCTACAAGCCTAAGGACCTAACTCTGACCCCTTTGACCATGGCAGGAGGCAAGAACCAGCTCAGTACTGTCCACACATGGGCCACGACACCCACACACAACACAGCCACGACACCCACACACAACACACACATACTCACTCACTAAACACATACATTAGCTAATTTAATAAAAACTACATTGGGGAGCCAGAGAGATGGCTCGGCGCTCAAGTGCGCTGCCGGCCTTTCAGAGGGCCCAGGTTCAATTACTAGCACCTGCTTGGCAGCTCAGCACCACAGGGTCCAACACCCTCTTCTGGTTCCTCAGGCAGCAGGCACACGTGTGGTATACATGCACACTTGCAGGCAGGCGCTCATTGGGGAAGTTGCTTTGTTCTTATTGCGGGGCGTGCACTTGTGGTGGTCCAAGGACAACTGTGTGGACTTGGTTCTCTGCTTCACCTTTCTGTGTGTTGCATGGGTGAAACTCAGGCTGCCAGGCTTGTGTGGCACAGGCCTCAGCCCGCTGAGACATCTCATACAAGCCCTTTGGTTGTTGTTTGAGATAGGATCACTCTGTAGCTCAGGCTGGCCTTGAACAAGCGTGTGCCACCACTCCCAGCCCTGGGCCTTTAAAAAGTAGAATTCTCAGGGTCCCCTGACTATGAAGGCTCATAGCATTCTATTCACAGGCTAGAGAAGGTTGCCCGCCTGCTTGGGCTGTCTTTCAAATCGAGTGTTTGACAAGTCTCACTGGTTCGCTGGAGAACCTGAATTCGTCTAACAGCGTAAACCTGTTTAGCTGGAGTAGAACTGAGCGTGTTGAGCCCCCGGGTTCCAGCCCATCATCAAATGTGTGTGTGTAATTGTTCTGCTGGGACTTAGTGAGTAGCTCGTCACCCTGAACTTAGAGGTGACAAATAATCTCAGTGCTTTGAAGAGCTGGTGGGGGGAGACTCCTCCTGGGGTGGCCGGCTTCACCTCTCAGGCTTGAGCTTCCTCACAGAATCTCCACACAGAGGAGCTATTGCAGGTGTCGGCAGGGAGGGAGGAAAATGGGGGAGTTATGAACATGGTTTTTGAGGGGTAGGTTTTTCTAGGTGTGTGTGGTGTAGGGTGTTTGTGTGTACATGTGTGTAGAGGCTGGAGGTCAGCTCTGGGTGTCAGTCCTCGGGAGTCACCCTCGTTTTTTCTGAGGCAGGCTCCCACTGGGACCTGGAGCTCGTCAGTTACGCTGTGATGGCCATCAGTGAGCGCCAAGCTTCCTTCTGCCGCTGCACCCCGGCACTGGGATTGCGAATGTGTTCTGCCATGCCCAGCTTGTTACGTGGGTGCGAAGAGTCAAACTTTTTACCAGCTGAGCCATCTCCTTAAGCCCTCATTCACAGTTTCCTTAACTAGCCTGTATCAGAGCCTTAGACACTGTACTTTTTGTGATGAGAAGAATCAAACCTAGGCTTCACATGAGCTGGGCAGCTGAGTCCCAGCGTCAACTTTAGAAATCAAGGTTAGAAGGACCCGGCATGATGGTGAAGGCTTTTAATCCCAACACTCTCAGGCAAAGGCCAGGGGAGTTCAAGGCCAACCTGGTCTACATAGTGAGTTCCAAACCAGCCAGGGAGACGTAGTGAGACTCAGTCAAAAACAAAAACAAAAACAAAAAAACCTTAGAAGGATAATAAGGATACAGGGTTTCTCCATTTAAATAGCCATGTTGAAGAAATTTTTAGACCTAAAGATACATCATAATTTTTAGACCTAGAGATACATCATAATTGGACAATTTGTTCCACGTCATTGTGATGTCTAGGAGGTGTGGTTTCTAAGAACATGTATGTGGCTAGTGCCTGTTAGCTATCAGGATGTGTTTTCTGCTTTGTTTGTTTGAGGCAGGTTCTTATGTAGCCCCTGGCTGTCCTGGTACACATTAGGTAGACCAGGCTGCCCTTAAACTTGCATCAGGTCTCCTGCCTCTGCCTCTCAAGTGCTGAGAATGCAGATGTGTGCCACCATGCCTGTCTTGTGTGACAGATCGGCACATCCCTTTGATGGCAGTTTTCTTGTTTCCTTCCCAGTCTTGTGTTTCCAGAAGTCATGTGTGCAGGAACATTCGTGCCAGCATGACCTCAAATAACTCAAGCTTGGGTCCTAGAGAGCCCGTTTCTCATGGCTGGCTGTTCCTAGTCTCATCGATCAGTGTTGTTTTCTGGTACACTTCTTCCTCTCTTCTCCCTCCTTTCTCACTCATCAGCTCTCCTCGTCCTGCGTTCTGCTCAGTGGATTGTAATCAGCCTGGTCACTCAGCAGCCCAGCAAATGCAGCTACCACCAGGAAGGCCCCACATCAGGAGTACTTACCCATCCACGCTCTTCTAGACAGAGAAAGTGCCCTTCCTTGTGCAGGGGGGAGATTCTGCATCTGTTAGGCCTTGTGATTGGTTTGGGGCAACTAAGAGGAAAAGGGAGTTTGAACAGGGAAAAACCTCTCTGCAAGGCTCTTCCTTTCGTCTGCCGTCGCTGGGCATGCCCCTCCTCTGGGCATCTCTTCAGGATTTCATTCCTTCGTCCAACTGCCGTTCACAACTGCCCTTTCCAACTGCTCCAGAACTCTTGGCCCTGGCGTTCTGTGATGTAAATTATTCCACGCATGGCTTGAAATGGGTGAGAAGCAGGGTTGCCAGGTGGCGGATCACTAGTGTAAGTTGACTGGCTCTCGGGGGAGAACCACTCCTGGAATTTGCTCAGTTGTTACCGTCTGGGCCAGAGCTGTGCTGGCCATGCTTGTGGCTGCCGCGGGCAGGGAGAGGGAGCTCTGGGCTGGAGTGGGCTGAACTTGGGCTGAAGTTTCTCCTTTAAACATTCTTGGTCCAGCTATACTATTGAGGATTAAACACAGACAGTGTTCCTGCACCGGGAAGCACGCAGGTCCCACGGCCTGAGTCTGTGCGGCCTGAGCCTGTGCGGCCTGAGCCTATGTGGCCCTCAGGACAGGGCCTCCTGTTCTGTCTCCAAACGTGGGGAGAACCCACTTTCTGTCTTCCTAGAGAGCACCAAAATATGTTGAGAAATATAGATTGCTCTCCATGCGTAGAAGCATCCAGTTACAACGCTGAAAGACTTCAGAGTCTGGGAGAGCTTTTCTAAAGCAAATTTTTTCTCTCCCCTTGTTCATTCTACATTTGATGGTGCTATTCTGTCCTTTACAGTCCTCTAGGGAATCTGTGCGTGGGAGGTTGCTGCCAGCTGTCTTAAATTTGTCTAGAATCTTTTGACCTTTAAGTTGAAATCTGATTTATAGTAAAAATAATTTTAGTCAAAAACCTGTTAAAGTAACTGTGTTGTGTTTTTTTTATATATATCTATATATTACCTGTATTTTTATTGGCTTTGTTCTTCAGATAGGATCTCATGTAGCCCAGGCTAGCCTCAGACTTGTCATGTAGGCAAGGGTGGCCTTCACCTCCTGATCCTCCTCTCTCTACTTCCAACTTCTGGGACCTATACAACTATGCCTGGCTTACTTGCTTATTTGCTTATTTATTTATGAGCTGGGGTCTTGCTGTTGCCCAAACTGGCCTTGAACTGTTGGACTCAAGTTCCCTTCCCTGCTCGGTCCTCCCTGAGCAGCTGACAGATAACACTGTGCCCACCAGCCACAACGTTTTTCAAATGACAAACTTGATAAGGGACTAGAGGAAAGCTCACAGACATGAGAGTCACGGTGGCAGAGAAGCTCAGGGTGTCACGCTTTCCGCTGTGTCCACGCCGCTGGGTCTGCTTTGCTCAAACTCACTGTCTCCCCTTTCCTTGCAGTTGTCATGGATGATGATGATGACTCGTGTCTCCTTGATCTTATCGGGTAAGATGCTCATTCGGAACCCAGGGTGAACCATTTATGTGAGGTTTGAGGAACCAAAATAGCTCAGTAGGTGTCTGGAAAGCTGCTGGGCTTTTAAAATAAAATAATAATTATTTGTGGTTACAGCATTGGGACAAAAGAGATAGTTTCACGTAAGGGTGATAATTCAGTAACTCATTCCCCCTTTATTGGTTTGCTGGTTTGATAGTCTCGAGGTGCCAGGCCAGAGTGTTGCACTGTTAACATGCTCACCTATCAAGAACAAAGTCCTGAGTCCAGTCCCCAGGACTGAAGCAGCGGGTGGCTCCAGGAGGCAGAATTGAAGCAAATGGTTTAAAATAGGAAGATTTTGCTCGAGCTAATATGTTTTACTTTTTGCCTTACTAAAAATGTCAATAATGTTATTTAAATAGAAGTTGTAGTATTTATTTGTTTTCCCTGTCTCCTTTCTCTTCTAGAGACCCACAAGCATTGAACTATTTTCTACACGGACCTAGTAATAAATCGGTAAGTGGCACTCCGGTATCGCAGACAGACATGGCTTTTGTTTCTCCACACCCTGCCAGTAACCACCCTATTGAATTCGCCCCTTTGCAGAGCAGCGATGACTTGACGAGTGCAGGATATTCTGCAGCCAATTCAAATTCAATTTTCGCCAACTCCACGGTGAGTATTGAGAATATCAAGCCCTTCTGCCTCAGAGAAACCTTGCAAGCAGAGGCTGTAATCGCCTTCGCAGTGGATAAGAATCGTTGCCTTAAAGAGGCGGTGAGGCGCGCGTGTAACCCCAGCACTCAGGGAGGCAGAGACAGGCCCATCTCTGTAAGTTTGAGGTCAGCCTGGTCTACAGAGTGAGTCCAAGACAGCCAAGGCTATGTAGAGGAGAAAACAAAACAAACAAACAAAAAAACCAGAATCATTATCTTGCCTTGCAGTTTACAGGAGAGGGAAAATCTTTTAATTATGTAGATGTTTAGTCATAAAAGTCAGGCCCTTAAGATATTCATCTCACCGATTTCCTTTCTTTTTGTTTTTAACATTTGTTGATTTCATGTATGTCTGTGTGTGAGGGAGGTGTCTACGTGTGTGCCTGTGTGCGCGCAGAGGTCAGACGGACAACAACACTGAGTCAGTTGTCTCCTTCCACCATGTGGGTCCCAGGAATCAAACTCAAGTCTTCAGACTTGCTGGCAAGAGTCGGCTCTCTGGCCCTGCATTGCCAGTTTCCTGGGCCTTCTCCCTCCTGAAATGACGCCAGAGTTGTGACGTGAGGAAGGCCCCTGGAATGTTTTGAATCTTGCTACGTTAGCTTTAAGGAGACTGTTTTTAATCATAGTTACTTAGAGTTAATGTTACTGTTAAACCAGACTAAGGTAATCACTAGCACTTGCTGCAGAATGCTGTGTGCTTGTTGCAGAGGCCTGTGGGAACTGCATTCATTGCTCACAGTACTTCCACTGCTCTTACCATCAGCTCCCTTCTGCAGACAAGTTGGCTAAGGCATAGAGAGGCTGTTACACACCAAGAGGTACACAGCTGGGTCCTGACGGGGCCTCCACAGCCCGTATTATGAAGCTCTAGGAGAACTTGGACAAAATGGGGAAATAAAGAACCTTGCTTGGAGACCCTCTAAGATTACTATGCTTAGGGGCTGGGGAAATGGCTCAGTAGGTGAGAGTGTGTGCTGGGCCAGAGTAAGGACCTGAGTTCAAATCCCCAGGACCTACATAAAAAGCTATGCCTGACAGAAAAAGTGCCTTCAACCCCAGCACTGGGGGTCTGAGATAGGAGGGCTGCTGCGGCTTCCTAGCTGCCAGCCCAGCTCCAGCGTCAGTAAGAGGCCCTGGTTCAGGGGAATAAGGCAGAGGATGGTAGAGTAGGACGCCTGACATCTGCTGGCCTCCGTCCATGCTCACCTGGACCCACACATGCACATTAAGCTACACACGACATGCACACACAAAGAATAATGGCTGGTTAAACTTACATTTCTGTAATCTTCTCTACTGCGTTCTTCTACACGTGATGGCCTGCTACAGGGCTGCCCAAATCTTTGTCCTTCTGCTCTACATATGAGTTATATTGCTTTTAGGTGTATCCATAAATCCCAGTTAATGTTCAGTTGTCTCAATAGGAAAACATAGCAATAAACTCACAGTGGTCTGCGGAAACCGCAGCAAACACCGACTTGCCATCATCATCACCACCTCTAGCAAACTCAGTGGCCTGCAGAGAGTCTGCGCATGCTCAAGTCCTTCAGGTCGCTCAGTGTATTATCTGATCACATCACACAGGACACCTTGACCTGTTTTGGTGGCTTCAAAGCCTCAGTGCTGACGGCCTTGGGAGACTTGTGACTCAGTAGCCTTTTGATTTTTCTTGGTGAGAATAGGGATCTGTCCCAGGACCTCGTGCATGCCAGCCAGTTACTTTATCTACAAACTGAGCTGTATCTCCAGTCCTTCGTTTTTTTCTTTCTTCCTTCTTCTTCCTTCTGTCTTCCTTCCATTTTGTTGGTTTTTTTTTTTTTTGTTTTGTTTTTTTCTTCCTTTCTTTTTGGGTTTCGGTTTTTGTCAAGACAGGGTTTCTCTGAGCAGCTCTGTCTGTCCTGGAACTCTGTAGACAAGGCTGGTCTTGAACTCAGAGGTCCATCTGCCCCTGCCTCCTGAAACTCACTCTATAGACCAGGCTGGCCTTGAACTCAGAAGATCTACCTGCCTCTGCCTCCTGAGTGTGGGATTACAGGCGTGTGTACCACCACCCTTATCCTGATCAGTCTGTTTTTAATTTTCTCTTTCTTTCTTTTTGATTATCGTACAGTACACACAGCAGGATTGTCCTCTAAGGCTAGGGGGTACTTGATGATACAGTGTTTGTTTGTCTTGCATACACGATGACTTTGGTTTCTTCCCCAGAATAGCAAATTAAAATAAATAAACATATTACCATCATAGCACTCTTGTGGAAACATTTCAGTAGTATTAAATAAATCTGTATTATTATCTTATTTTAAGTTGCTGTTTTTTTATGGCATTTTGTTGTTGTTGTTTCTTGGTCTTGAGTTTTTGTTTGTTTATTTGTTTGTTTGTTATCAAAACAGGATTTCTCTGTACACAGAGACCTGGCTGTCCTGTCCTGGACTCTCTTTGTAGACCAGTCTGTCCTCAAACTAACAGAAATCCGCCTCGGCCTCGGCCTTGGCCTCTGCCTCCCCGAGTGCTGGGATTAGTGTACGCCACCACTGCCGGCCTTACTCGTTCCTGTAGATGACTGGCCCATGGCAGGAGTCTGTATCCTGTCCCTGTCTTCAGCTTCTCTTCCTTGGTCTGCATTGGAGTCTTTATATAGATTGCTGTTCAGCAGGGCTTCCTAAAGGACAGAACTGACACACACGCACATGTCTGGGAAAGGCTGGCTTTCACTTGTGATTAACTAGGCTTGTTTTTTGTTCATTTGCACTTAATTTGAGATATTTTTGCTAAATGCTTTAGTGTTAATAAGTAAATATTTATGGGAAGTCAAAAGAAGATTCATTTTATGTTGGAACTCACTTTGGTTTGGTCTCGTTTTCTGGAGTGGTGCCTTCTTGGATGTCTAGCAGAGCGACACCCAGAGCTCCTCAAACCCATTTTGACTTCCTTGGGTACAGTGGTCTAGATATAAAACCTTAGAAACAATCTCAAAAACAAAGGTTTTTCTGGGAGTCCTAGGCTCAATCTATAGCACCCTCCTACTCTGCCCCACCCCTCATTAAAGGAAAGCTAGCCAGCTGTGGTAATGGATGCTTTTAATCCAACACTCAGGTTCTTGGAGTTCAAGGCCTGCCTGGTCTACAGAGCCAAGTTCCAGCACAGCCAGGGCTACACAGAGAAACTCTGTCTCAAAAGGGCCCAAAACAGGAAAGAAAGAAAAAGTATGACCCAGTAGCTCAGAAACATTAAGCTGATCTCCAGATGTCCTTGCTTATGTCATGGTATCTGTGCCTGTCTAAATCTGTCCTTTGCTCTGTTTTTAAGGCCAGTCTTACTCTGTAGCCCTGGCTGCCCTGGAGCTATGTAAAGCAAGCAGACCTTAACCTCACAGAGCTCCACCTGCCTTCAGAGTGCTAGGCCTGTGCCCTGTGCCCAGCTTCTGTTTATGTGTGAGGGAGAGTCTGACAGTGTAGCTCATATTGGCCTCACCCTTGCTGTTAGCCCAGGCTAACCTCACATTCCTGACCTTTCTGACTGAGCTTCAGAGCTGAGATATCACACGTGAGCCACCACACCCCATCCTGCTTTATATGTCCCTATAAAATACTCTGTCAAAGCAATGGCTGCATAGACCATTCATCACTACTAAAGAAATAAAATAGGAGAAAAGGAGGTTGCAGTTCGGATAGAGTTATGTTTTCGAGGACTGCAGCTTTGAGGCCAGCCTGAGTAGGGCCTTGTTTAAAACATTAAACTTTACTTCTCTTCATTCAAGAGTGGCGTTTTAAAGCTTCTCTTCTGAAGGTTCAGTACGCCTTGTAACGTACCGCTTCTCCTTTTTAGAATGCCGACCCTAAGTCGTCCCTCAAAGGCGTAAGTAACCAGCTCGGAGAAGGGCCCAGTGATGGACTGCCGCTTTCAAGTAGCCTTCAGTTTCTTGAAGATGAACTTGAGTCTTCTCCTCTCCCTGATCTCAGCGAGGACCAACCCTTTGACATCCTCCAGAAATCCTTGCAGGAGGCTAATATCACTGAACAGACGCTGGCAGAAGAGGCATATCTGGACGCCAGTATAGGCTCAAGCCAACAGTTTGCACAAGCCCAGCTTCATCCTTCTTCATCAGCATCCTTTACTCAGGCTTCTAATGTTTCTAATTACTCAGGTCAGACACTGCAGCCTATCGGGGTGACTCACGTGCCTGTGGGAGCATCATTTGCAAGCAATACAGTGGGTGTGCAACATGGCTTTATGCAACACGTGGGGATCAGTGTTCCCAGCCAGCATTTGCCTAACAGCAGCCAGATTAGTGGCTCTGGTCAGATACAGTTAATCGGGTCATTTGGTAATCAGCCTTCCATGATGACTATTAATAACCTAGATGGCTCTCAAATCATATTAAAAGGCAGCGGGCAGCAAGCCCCATCCAATGTGAGTGGAGGCCTTCTGGTTCACAGACAGACTCCTAATGGCAACTCTTTGTTTGGGAACTCCGCGTCCAGCCCGGTAGCACAGCCTGTCACCGTTCCGTTTAACAGCACAAATTTCCAGGCATCTTTACCTGTGCATAACATCATCATCCAGAGGGGTCTCGCACCAAATTCAAATAAAGTCCCAGTTAATATCCAGCCAAAGCCGATCCAGATGGGTCAGCAGAGTGCATACAACGTGAACAGCCTGGGAATCCAGCAGCACCACGTGCAGCAAGGCATCTCCTTTGCTTCCGCAAGCTCGCCCCAGGGCTCCGTGGTGGCTCCACACATGTCTGTGAACATTGTCAACCAACAGAACACGAGAAAGCCTGTCACCTCCCAGGCAGTGAGCAGCACAGGGGGCAGTATTGTCATTCACTCCCCCATGGGCCAGCCTCACACCCCCCAAAGTCAGTTTCTTATACCTACAAGCCTTTCCGTCAGCTCCAACTCGGTACACCACGTCCAGACCATAAATGGGCAACTTCTTCAGACTCAGCCCTCTCAGCTCATCTCTGGCCAAGTGGCCTCAGAGCATGTCATGTTGAATAGGAATTCTTCTAACATGCTCAGGACCAACACACCGTATTCTGGACAGATGCTTAACAACCAGAATACCGCCGTCCAGTTGGTGTCTGGGCAGACTTTCGCCACCTCTGGAAGCCCGGTGATAGTCAACCACGCCTCCCCTCAGATTGTCGGAGGACAGATGCCCTTGCAGCAGGCCTCCCCAACCGTGTTACACCTGTCCCCCGGGCAGAGCGGTGTTTCCCAGGGACGGCCAGGCTTCAGCACCATGCCCTCAGTGACCAGCATGTCAGGGCCTGCTCGCTTCCCTGCCGTCAGCTCGGCCAGCACTGCCCATCCTAGTCTTGGGTCTACAGTGCAGTCTGGGACATCGGGAGCCAACTTTACGGGAGACCAGCTGGCACAACCAAACAGGACTCCAGTCCCCGTCAGCGCGTCCCACCGTCTTCCGGTGTCGTCTTCCAAATCTCCCAGCACTCTGAGCAGCACTGCGGGAGCTCAGCAGCAGTTCTTCAGTCAGGTCAGTGTGGGCAGAGGGTGCCGTGGGGAAACGGGATTTCCGCTGTGCTTGCTTAGGTGAGGTTTACTTACTAACCTCAGCTTTCCAATTCGTGGCTCATCATTCTTCCTTCCTCTTAACGGCAGTCTCTTAGCCAGTGGGGCATCGTAGAATGACGGTTAGTGTTTAGAGTGAAGAGTCTGGAATCAAATTGGATTTGGGCCACTGTGATGACTCAGCAGGTAAAGGCATTTACTGGTGGCCTGAGCTTGCCCCATGGGACCCACATGGTGGAAGGGGAGAGCCACCTCCCAAAGTTGCCCTCTACATGGACACACATGCAACGGAGGGTACTTTACTATCTTACCGTCTGTCGTTGAGATGACACGCCAGGACCAAAGGCAGCTTGGGGAGGAACAGGTCACAGGACATGGCGTTGCCGTGTCACAGTCCATCGCTGAGGGAAGTCAGTGTGGGAATTCAGAGGAGAAACCTGGAGAACGGGACTCGGTGTGTAGGCCTGGGGGAGTGCTGCTTACTGGCCTGCTCACCATGGCTTGTTCAGCTAGTACCTTTCTTTTTCTTTTCTCTGTGTGTGTGTGTGCTTTGTGGGGGTAGCTTTGAGATAGGGTTTCACTGTGTAGTCCTGGCTGTCCTGGAACTTGCTCAATGGACCAGGCTGACTTACCGAAATCCACTTGCCTCTGCCTCCCAGGTGCTGGGACTGAAGGTGTGTGCCACTAGGCCCAGCTTCTCTACTAGTTTCTTATATACCCAGAACCACCTCCCAGGGATGGCACCACCCACAGTGGGCTGAGCCCTCCCACATCAATCATCAATCAAAACAATGCCCCACAGGCCAATCTGGTGGAGCAATTCCTGAACAATCCCTCTTCCTAGGCGACTCCAGCTTGCGTTTCCTCGACAAAAAGCTAACTACTACAAGTATGTACCTGTGCACACGTACACACACACACATACAAATGAATGCAATTTTTTTTTAACTCTTGAATTTGAGTCTAGGCTTTATGAGGTAAAACCATGCAGCCAGGAAAATCATCCCTGCAGACTTAGTTTTTGTGAGCAAAACGAGACATTGGTGTCGCCATACCAGGGAGTTACTGGGAGGAAGCTGTGCATTTCCAGAGTTGTCCTGAGACTGACTTTCACTAGGCCTCATCTCCCAATGGTGCCATCAGGTTGTGGATCCATCAAGGGATCAATCCATTGGGCGGGCCAGAGCCATCAGGATCTAGACTCTTCCCAAAAGGCTGTCAGCTGACAACTGAGACATCACTGTGTGAACATTTTAGATGGGTGGAATGTGGCCGTTGCCTTGAGCCGCCTGAAAGGCTCAAGACTCCATGCCACTCAGCAGTGGTCGCTGGCTCAGCCCAGAGGGAGGCAGAGAGAGGTATCGAGAGCACTCCCCTCTGACCAGTCTCTGAGCCTTCCCCATTGGGAAAACCTCACAGATTGTTGCTGAAAAGCTGGTGGTCCCCAGCTCTGCCCTTCACTCCTGCTCATTCTGAGCATGCTCCACAGGGCTCAGACGTGTAGCTCAGTGAAACAGTGCTTTGCATAGTGTGCACAAGGCCCTGAGTTCCAACACACAGCAACACAGCACAATGACAGTAGGCCTCAGGCACTCACCTCAGCTAGTTCTTCTCCCACCTGAGAGGACTTACTCTGTCTCCTGCTCCCAGCCATCCATCTACACAGCCTTCTATACACTCAGGAGGCTGGGGAAGAATTTAGGCTCTCGTTCCTCAGCGTGTCCCAGATCAGTCTGTTAGATGCACAGATGCCAGTCTGTTAGGCATTGTCTGCCTCTGACATGGGAAGAGTCTTAGGAAACAGGTTTTATGACTGGGCCTGGAGAGATGGCCCAGCAGTTGAGAGCACTTGCCTCTCTTGCAGAGGTCCCGAGGTCTGTGCCCAGCCCTCACAGCGTTACAAGCACTTGTAACTGCTCCAGGGGATCCAACACCTGTGGCCCATGAGGAAAGAAAATACAGGTCCCCCAGAAAAGGAGCCTGATCATGCAGGCTTTGCTCAGAGTCAGCCTTGCTTCCAGCAACACCCCTGACAGTAAAGGAAGACAAAATCATTTCATTTTGGTGTGTGTAATCCAAGGCCCTTTCTCCTTTCACCACCATGCTTTAAAACCTGCACCAGATTCTCATGTCTTTACTGTTGTTTCTACCTGGTTATTTGTTTCTTACCACACTTATTTTGGGGAGTGGTATGCACACATGCTGTGAGCAGTCTGTGGGGGTCCAGGGAGGGCTGGTGGGAGTGTCTCTTCCCAGCACCTGGGCCCCAGGCTCAGCAGCGAGGGTAATAACTGGCTGAACCATTGCACCAGCTCTTGTGCAGTGTGTGTGTGTCTGTGTGTATCTGTGTGTGTCTGTGTCTGTGTAGGTCAGGAGTCAGTTCCCTCCTTCTACCACATGAGTTCTGGGGATTCAGTTCAGGTCATCTTCAGGGGTGGTAGCAAACTCCTTTACCTGCCTGTCCTCTCTGATTTCATGTGTTTTGTTTATGGGTGTTCTGCCTGCCTGTATGTCCGCGCATTATGTGCATGTATGGTGCCCATGCGGGCCAGAAGAGGACATTGGTCATCGGAATTGGAGTTACATATGGTCGTGAGCCACCATGCGGGTGCTGGGAACCAAACGCTGGTCCTCTGCAGAGCAGTGAAAGCTGTACTGAGCCAGCTCTGGCCTGCAGCTGAGCTTTCCTACTGATGCAGTAGCCCATGTGTGTGGCTCAGACTGGCCTTGGATTTGGGCATTCCTCCTGTTTCTGCCTCTCAAGTTTCTGCCGACATGCCTGTCCTCCTCCGTCACTCTTTGTCCTTTCGTTTTGGAAAGTATGAGTTATTTTTACCGAGTGCCTGGGCTGGGTGTTTTGTTTTGTTTTGTTTTGTTTTGTTTTGTTTTGTTTTCTGAGATAGGGTTTCTCTGTGTAGCTCTGGCTGTCCTGGAACTCACTAGGCTGGCCTCGAACTCGAGATCTGCCTGCATACCTTCCCGGGGCTATGATTGGTCCCATCCCTGGGGCTGCTAACTCTGGCTCTCTGCCAGCTCTCCCCACTGCACCTCCTGCTGGCTGTGGTGGGACAAACCTGTGATCCAGCACCTGGGGAATGCAGGCAGAAGGATCAGTTGGGAGTTCAAAACTAGCCTTGGCTACGTAGTGAACTTGAGGTCATCCTGGGTTACCTGAGACCCTGTTTTTCATGAAAGAGAAATACTTGAGACTGTGTACATAGGCAGATTCCTTTCAGACTGTCTACACTAGTCTGACAGCCACTTCGGTGTCCCCCAGTGGGGGCTTTTCCGTAGCTGCTCCGCACTAACCATGACACTATATTCTGGGCAGTTTTCCTCCTCTTCTGGTGTAACACAGTGGGCACAGACTGTGGCCGACTTTGCTTTTGTCCCAAGCTAACCCAAACCTTCCCAGTGGCGCCCTCCACGTGGTCTGCTGGCCCTTCCACCAACCATGTGTTGTTCCTGATTAGAGCGCTCTTCAACTTCTGACAAAACACTAAAATCTGCGTTTGTTATTTGATTTCTCTGCCCTTCTCTGGAATCAGCACTTTTTGTTTGTTTTCTTTGAGACATTACCTCAGACGTGTAGTATAGCCAAGATGGTCCTGAATTCCTGCTCTTCCTCCTAGCCCCTCTCCCAGATGCTGGGGTCATAGGGTCATAGGGCTGAGTCACCATGCCTGACTGGAACCTTTTTTGTTTTGTTTTGTTTTGTTTTCTGAGATAGGGTTTCTCTGTGTCGCTCTGGCTGGCCTCGAACTCTGCTGCTTCTGCCTGCTTCTGCCTCTTGAATGGGATTAAATGTGTGTGCCACTACTGCCTGGATTTTTTTTTTTTTTTTTTTAAGGAGACCCCTATTCTGATGGCGATAGTATATTTAAAAACCAACATTGGAGCCTGATGTGGTAGCACAGGCCTTGAATTCCAGCATACAGAAGGAGGGCAGAGGCAGGTGGGTTTTTCAGAGTTTGAAGCCAGCCTGGTGTATAGAGCAGGTTCCAGGACAGCCAGGGCTACACAGAGAAACCTGTCTGGAAAAACTAAAGCCAACCAAACAGAAACCACCATCTGTGGCTGTAACTCAGCAGTGGAGTGCATGGTGCGCAGGCCTGGAGTTCTGGGTCTGGCGATCAGCACTGTGCACACACGCAGTGTAGGTGATGCCGGGATGAGGGGGTGTGGTCAGTGTGGCTGTATACGTGTATGCGTGATGGGAGGCGAGTGTTGCTCAGTTGTACAGACTTGCCTCGCATGCCGAAGGCCCTGCCCTCCATCCTGCAAACAGGCAAACTGAGCAGTGTCTGTATTCACACTGCTGTTGCCTGAGCTGGGAAGTACAGCTGTGTGTGTGCAAGGACGAAGCCAGCCACGCTTCCCCTGCGTCTGTAGCTATGCATGGGCTTCTCAGTCTGTCTCTCAGGGCCAGAGTTCACATGCGCGCTCTCAGTTCTATTCACAAGGCCGCCCTCAGTTCCAGGCTCCCAATTCTTCCCTGTTAGCTGGAACCCCAACACTCCGCAGTGTATTTGTTCAGTCCCAGAATTTTCAGAAATCCGTTTTAGACTTGTTTACCCATGATTTTCACCACTGTGTAAAACAAGTGTGATTAGACCTGATGCTGGTCTTGGTAATAACTGCAAGCCAGCCGTGGATACACAGTGAAATCCAATCCTGGCTTTCAGCTCCCCATCCCCGGCTGTAGCTAGGCTGCACCTTTAAGGTACAATTGTGTTTGTTTCTGCTTGTGTCCCATTTTAGGGTCCCTTCCCACCATCCTTACTAGTTCCATCTAAGTCCCATTGCTCAGACGAGCCTTTACTGGGGGCCACAGTGGACACCACACAGACACAGACCTGGATACTTTCTGAACCCCAAACCCCAGGTCTTTTGTATGAGTGTTTTGTCTACATTTATGTCTTTATACTATATCTGTTCCTGTTATACCCTGATATAGCATATAGGGGATCCTATATCCGGATCCCCTGGAGCTGGGGTTACAGATGCTGTGAGCCACCATGTTGGTGCTGGGAATAAAACCCGGGTCCTCTGGAAGAGCAGCAAGTGCTCTTAACCGCTGAGCTATCGCTCCGGCCCCCCATGTTTTAGGGGGCGTTTGGTTGGTTGGTTTGATTTTTATTCTGTGTGAGACAAGGTTTCAGGGCTTGTCTTTTACTGTATCCAGGGCTGGTCTCCAACTTGCCCTGATTATCCCACCTCAGCCTCCCTGATGCTGAAATTACAAGTATGTGCCATCAGGCTAAAACTGAAAATATCCAAGAGTAGAGGAAGTGGATGGACATGTTGAAATACTGTGTAGCCATTCAAATGTTTCCAAAACTATGGTGGGGTACACACAGCTTTGATCCCGGCACTCTCAAGGCAGAGAGAAGGAACAACACTCTTCGTTCAGGACCAGCCTGTTCTACAGAGTGAATTCCAGGCCAGCCAGGGCTGCATAGCAAGACCTTATCTAAAAATAAGATAAAAATTTAAAGGATAAAGTGGTTTCCAAAGTTTAGGAGAAAGCTGATAATTCTCAGTGAAAATGCCTGTGTAAATAAAAAGTGTGTAATAAACAACACTTGGAAGAACTTTGAAGAAAGACAATATGGTGGATTAGAAATGGAGTCCCCCTCCTACTTATAAAACAGCTGGACGGTCTGGTGGCAGGACTCAGGTCAGCCCTACATCCTCCTGAATCTAGAAAATAATCCTCCACAAGAGGTGATGCGGGGTCAGCATCGTTGAAACGCGCTTACACGTAGGGAAGCCCCAGCTGAGTGTAGTGGCGCACTCCCGTAACCAGCAAGCAGGAGGCTGAGCGAGCACTGTTGCAAAGTCCAGGCAGCCTGGGCCAAGAGTGGGAGACCCACTGATAGAAATGCAGAGTGGTGCCCAAATAATCAGTTGAGTATGTCACTCCCCATCTCCTCCTGAGGCCTCGTTCTCCCGAAGCCTTGGATTCCCTGTGACACGGTCTCCATACTGGTGACAGGAATAGGCAGGCCGTTCGCTGCATCGCCCTGTGGACACTTAACTCCAGTACTTCCCTCCAGTAGTGCTACTGATCTGCCTTGTTTGCGTCATAATCAGTCCTCTCCCCTACCTCAAGTGGGAGGACTCCATTGCTGACTCCCGACTTCTTAGTACAAAGCTAACAAGAAGCCTCTCCTCGTTCTTTTGTGATTTTTTTTTTTTATGCACATTAGGGAAGTAGGTTATTGGTCTAATTGCTCGGCTGTTCCTGTACTCGGTTCTCAGGAGCTCCGTCTGGAGTGAAGGAGTCAGGGACATAGCTTTGGGGCAGCACACACTACAAGGGTAATAAGTAGGTCACCTGCCATTTGTATCCGTACACCAAGAGTGACTCCTGCCTCCTAACTGCTGTGAAGAGCTCCCATACAGTCAGAAATCGTGGAGTGTTACAATGAGCAAAACTATCAGTTTTGAGGAGTATGTAGCATTTATGCTTGTGAAAATTCAAATTTTTAGCAAGTAATTTTTAAAGATTTATTTTTCTTATTTTAAATTTTGTTTGTGTATGTGTTTGTGGGGGGGGTATGTACACATGAGTGTGGGTACCTGAGGAAGCCTGAGGTGTTAGTTCTCTGGAGCTGGAGCTGGAGCTGAAGGCAGTTGGATGCCAACCTGGGTGGGTGCTGGGAGCTGAATCCTGGGCCTCTATAAGAGTACTAAGGGTAGGCACTTTTTTTTTTTAAAACTTTATTTTATCTGTTTTTTTTTTTTTAAGCCTCTACCTCCCTACCACCCTTGCCCCCCCCAACCCTAGTTAGGAGAGATAGAAGCTTAGAAGGGAAAGGGGGCGTAGACCTCTTTAGACTTAGTTCCATCTAACGGTCCAGTTAGGGTCCTCAGGCTTTCTGGGAAAAATACCAATCTCCATCGCCAGAACATCTAGCAGTCCAGCAACAGCAGTGGAACTAGCAAGCAGGAGACAAATCCCCCCCCCCCCCCCCGCCATCTTTCTCTCTGGCCTCTTGTGTTTATACTCTCCCAGAGTCTGCAGAATTCCACTTAACTCCAGCTACCAAAGACCACACCCCTTTGCCAGTCCCCCCCTCCCCGTGAGGTGAAGACCATGTGATAGTGAAGACCACACCCCTCTCTGAGCCAAACAAGGCAGTTACAGCTGTGGACAAAATGAAAGCAGCTCCATATCCTACACATTGGATTAAAACAAAAACATATTTACAGTTTTGAACGAAACCAAAACTTCCACAAGTGTTTTGTTTGTTTGTTTGTTTGTTTGTTTGTTTTACTGCTGAGCCATCCCTTCCAGCCCTATAATCCAGCATTTTAATAATATAAATGGTTAATATTATGGGCCAATGAGAGAGCTTAGCAGTTCAGCAAAGCTGTCAACCTGAATTGATCCCTGAAATAATATATTTTTAACTGTTAACATTCGAGAGAACTGAGTTTGTCAGTGTTGGATTCAGTGCAACTGGTTCATTGGCTTGTTCCCAGGCACCCATGTTGAGCAGGGAGCGCCTTCCCCTGCTCCTCAGCCACCACTTGCTTACAGGGCTCCCGTGGAGCCTGGGCTGAGGCTCCTGACCACTCTGTGCTGTGGGGACTCTGGACACTATTCACCTGTTGCCGCGGTAGCCTCTGTTCTGCAGAATCTGTCTAGCTGTACCAAATGTCCTTGTGTGCCTGTATGGTGTGCACAAACACACATTTTGTCTGAACAATTTCAAACTTTTTTATAAACATTGTGACTGTATGCCTGTAACTTCAGCTCCTCCTGAGAACAGGGACTTTGTACCGTTCCCTGTGGTCACTGTCACACCCAAGAGATTTAATGTCAGATTTCTTTGAGTCAAGACATTAATGTTGGGCTGGAAAGATGGCTCAGTGGGTGCTCAGATTCAAGTCCCAGCACCCAATGGGAGCTCACATCTGTCTGTAACTCCAATATCTGACACCCTCACACAGATATACATGTAAGCAAAACACAAACGTACTTAAAAATAATTATTTTTAAATACACAATTAATACCCATTACAACAGATTTTTTGTTCAGAGTTCAATCAGAAAATAGTGTTTGCACATTGGTGGCTTATACCTTTAATCCCAGTGGTTAAGAGCACTTGTGGCTCTTGCAGAGGACCTGAGTTCAATTCCAAGCACCTACCTGGGATGGCTCACAACTGTCTGTAACTCCAGCTCCTGGGGGCTCTGACATTTCTGGCTTATGTGGGCACCGGCATTCACATGCGCGCGCGCACACGCACACACACACACACACACACACACACACTCTTAATTAAAAGTAATAAAAGTCAATATTTAAAGGTCTGAAGGGCCTGCTTGATGGCTCATCAGGTAAAGGCGCTTGCTGCCAAGCCTGAGCTCGACCCCTGAAAAGAGAGAATCCCATTCCATGGGCTGGACCCTGAATGCCACGGCTACACTGTGGCATGTGCTCCCCAACTCCCAACAAACAGAAGAAAGCAAGTCATGAGCCTGACTCTTCAGTGGGCTGTCAGCTGTGGCCCAAATGAGCTCGTTGAACCCCTGTTGATCTGTACCCCCGCCCCGGTCTCTGCCTCGCTCTTTTGAAGCTGCTCCAGTCAGGCTAGCATGCATCTGTGGTCTTGTTGCGTTCCTTAGTGCTTACTGTACCTTCCTTCCCCTCGAGGCTCCCATCGCCCTAAGATTGACTGGGGAGTGAGTTGGAGCTGGGCCCCCTGCTTTTGATGGGTTACTGTCTCTGGATGCTTCTTTGTTTTATAGTCGTGGTTGGGAATGCCTTCCTCAAACAGAGCCAGCCGCTGTCCATGCAGCCCTGTGAACCGAAGCCTTAAAGTCAGAAGTGGCTCCAGGCTTCACGCTGTCCTGTGAACGGGTCAAAACTTAAAAGTCGGGGATTAAGCAAGGTGCTTTTTAATGAGAATTTAACTTGTCAAATAAAGACTACGACGGCTCCAGATCTCTCCAGTGCTCCAGCGGATTTAGGAGATTAAAGCTCCTCAGAGCTGTGAGGAGCCTGCACCCTGGTGGCCTGGGTATGAGCAGGCTGAGTTCTCACTTGGTCGCCAGCCCTTCCTCTCTCCTGTCTTGCTGTGTCTGCTGATGTCTAGCTGGGTGGACTTGCTTTCTTCTCCAGTGCTTTTAATAAGTCATTAAACCCATTGAAAACATGTTTTGAATCTCTGTGAGTATGAAGGTAAGCCTGGTCTACAAAGCTAGTCCAGGACAGCCAAGGCTACACAGGTGAACTCTGTTTCCAAAAAACAAAAACGAAAACATTTTTTGAGGCAGCATCTCTCACTCTGTAACTCTGGCTGGCCTCAAACTCAGAGATCCACCTGCTCTGCTTCCCCGGTGGTAAAAGGCACACCACCACACCCAGCTTTCCACTGTTCCTCGAAAATATCTCACACATTCTCTCCAGAACAATGGAAATACTGACAGTAATCAAGACGGTGCCGGGACTTGAACAAATGATTTTTAATCCTTTTCTTGGAGCTATGCATAGAAGTGTGTGACAGCCCCACAGCCCAGTGGAGGCACAGTGGTGGCACAGTGTTCACACAGGCTGCGGCGGGCTGCAGGGAACCGTCCTGGAAGCGGGAGTTGGCTGAGGAAGCCCAGCCACGTCACCCTTGCCTCTGCCCTGTCAGCAAGTGGCTTGCGGTCTAAGCCGGGCTTCAGTTCTCTCATCTGGAAAATGAGAGAACTTAGCTGCACAGTAGTCATCTGGGGAGCTTCTAAAACTCCCCATGCCTGGACCTTATCCCCATAAATTCTCTCAAACAGCCTGGAGCAAGGACCTGAGGCACCAGCACTCCCCCAGTGCAGCCAGGCTGGAGGGCACAGGGCGAGCCAATTTCCACAGTCCATTACAGGCCTAATGTCACCTCATTAGACGAGGGTTTCTTGTCAGGGTGATTGATGTCCTTCAGCCTCTCCCTCCCAGCTGGATTCCAGGATGCTAATCCTCCTAACGCTCGGTTGCCTGTGGACCTGAGCCAGGTCGTAGGAGGGAGCACACACCGCTGGCCTGCACTCATGACCCTGGCCCTCTGTGCTCCTCCGAATAGGCCAGGCACATGGTGCTTTGCTGCCCCTTTCCATGCTCCTTCAGTCTCCTTCAGTCTCACCCCCCCTTCAACATCCCCCCCAGACACCTAGAAGTTCTTTAGTTTCCTCTGCGATCTGCTTGTCTGTTTCTCTTTTCATTTGTCCTGACCACTGAGTATGTGACCCCAGTGTGTGCTGCGAGCTTTATTGTCATTCACTCCGCACTGAATCCTGCCACCTGTCCGTCCCTGGAACACAGAGAAGCCTGCCCTCACATACACTATTTCAAATGGACACGTGCCAGGATTGGGCAAACTTTAACAAGAATGGACAGTATAAGAAGACAGTGCTGACTGACCTGGAACCTTTCATTGTTTATTTGGCTGCACATGCCCCATCTGAGAGTATGCAGTCAGGCTTGGCCACAGGAACCTTTACCTGCTAAGCCTTCTTGCTTGCTGCTGACTTCTGACTGTCTGAAGGGAAGGTAGGTTAATAAGACAGAGAGGGCCTAGGTGGAGAATGTTGCAGAAAGGAGAAATCACAAATGCCAAGCCTGGAAGAGAAGAGGGCATGGACCATGGGAAAAGGAGAGCTGGTCCAGGTGATGTGAGGAAGATGTTGAGTGGGGAAAGGTGCGGGAGGGGTGAGCATCCCCTGGATCTCAGATGACGTGTTCAGAGCCATGACATACCAGGCGCACGCCTGTGACCCCAGCACTCAGGAGGCAGAGGCAGGCAGATCTCTGGGAGTTCAAGACCAGCCTGGACTACAGAGTGAGTTCCAGGACAACCTGTTTTTGAGAGACTGTCTCAAAAATCGACAAACAAAAAGGCCAGTGTCATGGGTTAACATGGGCAACACCTGTATGTGGTCCAGGCACTTGGGAGTTGGCAGGTAGAGACCAGATCAGGAGTTCAAGGTCAGCCTTAGCTATGAAGAAAGCAAGTTTGAAGCTACTGTGGGCTTCAAACAAGACCCTGTTTGAGACCCTGTTTCAAAAACCAAACAAACAAGAGCCAACGTGTTAACCTAAAGGTGAAATACCGAAGACTCATGCTAGCCTTGTGGTCGGCATGCTGGGAAGTGTATGGCCGCCACAGTGGAGGAATAAGGACAAAGACACAAGTGGCATTTAGGGACAGAGCATTTTCGCTCCTGAAGAAGTGCTGCGTTTCAGATATGCTTATCAGGTCTGAGGAAGCCAAAGGACAACTGCCATTAAATAGCATAAAGTGGGGGCTGGAGAGATAGCTCAGAGGTTAAGAGCCCTGTCTGCATTTCCAGAGGTTCTGAGTTCAATTCTCAGCAACTACATGGTAACTCATCTGTAATGAGATCTGGTGCACTCTTCTGGTATGCAAGCACACATGCAGGCAGAACATTCTATACATAATATATAAATCTTAAAAAAAATAGCATAAAGTGTGAGGACCTACGAATTGATGTGGAATTGATGGAGTAAACTGTAATTGAGGCTGTCAGAGCTGAGATGAAGCAAGGAGAGTGTATATAGATGGAGAAGAAAAGCCAGCCAGCGACGAGCCGTCAGCACAGCATGCTGAGTTTGAGGATGGAGCTTAGCCCACCGTGAGGATCCAGACAGCGCATACCAGAGGGCACGTGCCAGAGGGAAGAGAAGAGAGGGCCTGCGATAGGACTGGCAGCTGGGAAGCTGTCAGTGCAGATTCACGTCACGATAGACCGAGTCAGGTGTGGTAGCTCATGCCTGAAATTTCAACGCTTGGGAGGCGAGGCAGGGGTCTGCTGTGAGTTCAAGGCCAGGCTGGGCCACATAATGAGACCCTTTCTCAGAAAAACAGAAGGGCTAGAGAGATGGCTCAGTGGTTAAGAGTACTTGCTACGCAAAAATGAGTACTGGAATTTGGAATCTCAGTCCTCAGGAATCTAGGGCATGCTGTGACATGCAAGGGCAGAGACTACAGGATTGCTCCCGTGTATCCTAGAAAGCACTAGCCTTGAAGCAGTAGGCACAGAGCGATAGAAGGAACACCTGGCACTCTTGTCGCCCCTGAGAACGTGTAGAGGCAGACACACCATGTATGTGCCTGCATACACACGCACGCATGTACCACACAGACACATGTGTACAGTATAAGTAAATGGGTTTATGAGTTTGTTGTAGTTTTCTGAGAGAAGGTTTCTCTGTGTAGCCCTGGCTGTCTTGGAGCTCACCCTGTAGTCCAGGCTGGCCTGGAATTAACAGAGATCCACCTGTCTGTGCCTCCCAGGTGGCACATGCCAGCCCTGCCCAGCCCAGGTAAATACTTTTTAAAGAAGGAATCGGGCTGGAGAGGTGGCGCAGCAGTTAAGAGCAGGTGCTGCACTTGCCTGAATTTGGGTTCCAGCAGCCGTGCGGGGTCAGCTCACAACCACCTGTAACCCCACCTGACGTCTCTGGCTTCCGTGCACGCCGCACTTACATGCAGAGACACGTGTGCACGTAGTTTAAAAGAAAACACACCTTTTAAATAAATACAATAAAAGAGAAACTGCTCATACATACATGCATGAATACATGCATGCGCGTATACAGGAGCAGGATGTGGCGTCACTGGGAAGTGTGGCAGTGGGCACAGACCAGTTGGAGCCGCAGAGGCAGAGTGGGAGCTGTGGGGGTAGGTCAGGTCACATAAACTTCTGTTTGCCTCTACTTTTGTTTTTTAAAAACAGTGTCTGTCTTACTCTGTAGCCCAGGCTAGACTACAGCCCCTCCTGACTCTATGTGGGGTGGGACTCTTGTATTTCAGGCTGGCCTTGGGCTCACTCTGTAGCTGAGGATGACCTTGAACTTGTGATCCTCCTGCTTCTACCTCCCAAATGCTAAAAATTAGTGTGCCACCTTGTACATCACTGGAGTCAGACCCAGGCCTTCATGCATGCTAGGCCAGCACTAGTTTTGTTTTGTTTTTTAAAACAGAGTTTCTTTGTGTATCCTTGGCTGTCGTGGACTCACTTTGTAGGCCTGGCTGGCCTCGAACTTGCAGAGATCCGCCTCAGGCAAGCACTCTTATTAACTGATCTGTATCTCTAGTGCTTAGTTGATTTTTTTTTCTGTCTTAGTCAGTGTTCTATTAAGAGACACTATGACCACACCATGACTCTTATTCAAAGAGAAAGTGTTTCCTGGTGGGCAGTTTGGCGGCTTGCAGGCAGACACGGTGCTGGAGAAATAGCAGAGTTCTTCCTCTGGATCCAAAAGCAGCAGGGAGAGACTCTGGGCTTAGAATAGGGTTTTGAAACCTCAGAGCCCACCCCCTCCCACAGGCCCCACCTCCTAATCCTTCCCAGGATCTAGATCTGTGAGCCTGGATGAGGGCCATTCTCACCCAGACCACCACAGTTTCTAAATGAGTCAGGCTTCCAGAGAGCTGGGCTCTCTGGACCAGGCTCAATGTATCAGTCTCTTCTCTGCTACTATGATAAACTAGCATGACCTCAAGGGAATGAGGGAGCGGATACAGCTGGGATACTAAGTTAATAAATTATAACTAATACTAAAAAAATAAAAATCCGAAGTGAGTTACAGAAGGGAGGTTTATTTGGGCTTACAATTCCATTATGAGTATTATGGCTGAGAGGGGTGAGAGTGAGGAAGCATGGGGGGGGGTGCCGCACACATCCTCAGCCAAAAGCTTGAAATAGACATTGAGCAAATTAAGGAAAAAAGAGGCCATGAATTTGAGAAGGAACAAGGAGGCAGGTACGTATGTGGGAGGGACTGGAGAGAGAAAAATATTTTAAAAATCTTTAAAAAATATTTAGAAGAGAGAGAGAACAGAAATGAGTAAGGCTGGGTGCCAGCCTCCTTCTAGTAGTGCCCAGCCTGGGGAGACCTGCTGGGCTTCCAGTGGCTCATGCTCAGTAGGCAGGTGTCTTCACAGCTGGGAGCAAACTTTGTTGTTGTTGTTTTTGTTTTTGAGACAGGGTTTTGATTGACTCACTTTGTAGACCAGACTGGCCTCAAACTCACAGAGATCCACCTGCCTCTGCCTCCCAAGTGCTGGCATCAAAAGCATATGCTACTATTCCTGGCAAGCAAACATTATTTTTATTTAAAAAAAAAAAGGGGGGGGCAGTGGTGTGGCTCTCTCTCGTTCCAGTGGGTTGTTGGCCACCAGTCCCAGGGGACAAGAGAGCAGAAGTGACCAACGGGGGACTCAGTGGTCTGTGAACATGAATGGGAATGATCATCCGGGACCAGCTTTAGGGAGGCAGATGAATTTGGGGAACTTTGGGGAGGGAGTAGGGATTTCCAGGGTGGCAAAGGTCTTGGCTGGAGGGCTGAGGTACTGCCTCATTCACGTGGGGAGGCACTCCAGGAATCCCAGGTGCCCGCTGAACAGGGATAAAGGGAGCTGGGCCTGTACTCTCCCTAAGGACTGTGTGACATTCCTCAGGTAGTGGGTGTGGGATCCTGAGAAGAAAAAGCCTCACTGGCAAAGGGAGCCGCCATTTTGCACCAAAATTAGGGCTTTCTGGTCATGGAGGACTTTTGACCTTAGCAGCAGGCTTTCCCTGACACAGGCAGGGATAAAAGGTATAGTGCACCTTTTACCCCAGCACTGAGGGAAACAGAGGCAGGCAGATCTCAAGGCCAGCCTGGTCTGTGCAGTGACACTCAGAGCTACATAACCAAATAAAAACAACAAATAATAAAAACAAATCTCTAATGTATGGGCCAGACCCAGTGTCCCATTAGAGAGACTCCTGCCTGCGCCTGCCATCCCACCCCCGCCCCACGGTATAACAGTCAAGGCAAGTGTTCTAATCCCAAGGACAAAGGGTGCTGCCTGTCCCACCCTGAGAGTTAAAAGGTTAAAGGGAAAAAAAGGTGGGAATATAGCTTAGTGGCGTAGCACTTTCCTAGCCTGTGCAAGGCCCTGGGTTCGTGTCACAGAATCCCAAAGAAAAGAAAACCCGGCCTGGTGACACATGCCTGTGATCTCTGCTACTTAAAATGCCGAGGCAGAAGGACCAAGAGTTGAAGGGCCTGCCTGGGCTACATTCAGAGTCAGCTTGAATAAGCTAGTGAGACCTTTGGTTCAATCCTTCTGAGCAAAGGAGAAGGGGAAGGAAGAGAAAGGGGGACACAGTTTAAACATTAGGTTCATTTCTGTTACTCTGTTTTATTCAGGCTAATATTAGTTGAATTTACAGCTCCTAATTTCATGCCCTCTGGAGTTAACTTGACACAAAGTGGAGGGTCCCTAGAAGGCAGACATCAGAATGCTGTGTGCTCTACACAGAAAAGAAAGTGTGGTGGACAAGGCATTTGGTCAGGACTGGTGTTTGGACTGTGTACAGACCCCACATAGGAACTGTAAGAGAATCATGTCTTAGCTGGGCATGATGGCACACATCTTTAATCTGCACTTGAGAGGCAGGCAGATCTCTGAGTTCCTGCCTGGTCTACAGAGTAAGTTCCAGGATGGCCAGGGCTCCATAGATAAACCCTGTCTCAAAAAACCACAAAAATAAGGATGAGGAGGAAGAAGGAGGAGGAGGAGGGAAAGTACGATCCATTGTAGACTGCACAAGTTCTTTGTCGCTTCTGCAGCAGCTTGTGAGAAGGGGTGTCATCAGGATTCTTGGAATGGGTTAATGCACTGATTCAGTTCTTTAAAATACTGGGAACTAACTCTTTCCTTCCTTCTTTCCTATCTGTTTTTCTTTCTTCCTTCCCCCTTCACTTCCTCCCTCCTTCTCTCTCTTCCTTCCTTCCTTTCTTTCTGGCCAAGTGATAGTACATGCATTTAATCCACGATCTCCAGGCAGAGGCAGGCAGGTGTCTGAATTCCAGCGCAGCCTGGTCTACATAATGAGTACCAGGCCAGCCAAGGGATACCTAGTAAAACCCCAGCCCAACACTCCACCCCATAAAAAAGAGAGAGAGAAAGAAAAGAAAATTCCATCAGCATACAGATCCTAAAGGATATCCTGTAAAACTTTGAATATGACAGAATGTTTGGTTGGGTTGGGTTGGGTTTGTTTTAGTTTTTCAAGACAGGTTTTTTCTGTGTAACAGCTCTCCCTGGCTGTCCTGGATTCTCTGTGATAAAATGATTTTTAAAGTGTTCTTTTGTTTTGTGATATCTAACTGAAAAGTAACCATAAGCAGACATTAAGAAATTTGGTCAAGGGCTGGAGAGATGACTCAAAGGTTAAGAACACTCACTGTTCTTCCAAAGGTCCTGAGTTCAATTCCCAGCAACCACATGGTGGCTCATAACCATCTATAGTAAGATCTGGTGTGCAGGCAGAATGTTGTATAAGTAATAAATAAATCTTAAAGAAAGAAAGAAAGAAAAGAAAGAAAGAAGGAAGGAAGGAAGGAAGGAAGGAAGGAAGGAAGGAAGGAAGGAAGGAAGGAAAGGAAGGAAGGAAGGAAGGAAGGAAGGAAGGAAGGAAGAAAGAAAGAAAGAAAGAAAGAAAGAAAGAAAGAAAGAAAGAAAGAAAGAAAGAAAGAAAGAGAGAAGTTTGGTCAAAGCCAGGCATGGTGGTGCATCCCTTTAATCCCAGCACTCAGGAGGCAGAGGCAGGTGGATTGCTTTGAGTTTGAGGCCAGCCGTCTACAAAGTGAGTCTAGGACAGCCAGGATTTCACAGAGAAACCCTGTCTTGGGAAAGAAAAGAAAGAAAGAGAGAAAGAAAAGAAAGAAAGGAAGGAAGAAAGAAAGAGAAGAAAGAAATTTGGTCAAGGGGCTGTAAAGATGGCTCAGTGGTTAAGAGCATGAACTACTCTTGCTGAGGACCTGAGCTAGGTTCCCGGAAACAGTGTTCTGTGGCTCACAGCTGCCTATAGCTTCATCTCCAAGGGGCCTGATGCTCTCTTCTAGCCTCTGCAGGCACATGCGCTCACAGGCACACACACATACACACATTTTAAAGTAAACAATAAATCTTAAACAAAAAAGAATTGTCTGGCATTTCTTTGTTTTATTTTTTTGAGACAGGGTGTTTCTATGTAGCCCTGGCTGTCCTGGAACTTACGGAGATCCACCTGCCTCTGCCTTTGACTCTGATGAAAGAACAGCATTCCATACCTCACATGGCTTGTTTGGTATTTTAAATCTATTGGGGCTGAAAAGATTGCTCAGCAGTTAAAAGCACTCGTTGCTCTTGCAAAGGACCCAGGTTCAGTTCATAGCATTTACATGGTGCCTCACAACCATCAATAACTCTAGTTGCAAAGGATCTGATATCTTTTTTTGTCCTTTTTGGTCACCAGATACTCATGTGATACCTAATACAAACACATAGGCAAAACATACACATTAAATAATCTTTAAAAATGTAATCTGTTAACACTTATGCCAATGAATTAACACTATTTTGGGTTCTTTGTTTTACAGGCTCAGAAAAAGTGTTTGAACCAGACCTCCCCTATTCCCGCATCCAAGACCACAGAAGGTCTGAGGCAATCACAGATCCCTGGGCTCTTGAGCACAGCACTGCCAGGTGAGGGGCCATGCAGGAGTTCCTGCCATCCCCATCCACGCCTGTAGCATGGTCGCCTCACCTCCCTCTGTCTTCACAGCCTTTATCCCGGAATCCTGCCTGTTCTCCACATTCTCCCTGATGATTCCTTCCCTCTGTCACCTTTCCCACCCAAAGAATGAAGTGTGTTCCTGCAGCTGCAGAATACCATTGGTTATGAGGCAGATCATTTAGCATACCGCTAAGAAAGAAAAAAGCACTACTAAAATTACGACACATTAAATTGTGTAGAAAAACGTGCTTCTGAGAAGCAATGAGCTCTGGTTTTACAAGGCACACAGAGCTGTGTAGCTAGCCTCGTGTTGCTGTGTGCACGTGTGTTCAGAAGCCCCGCTCCCCAAAATGGAGACTGCGATTGTATCTCATCTGAAGGCGTTTATCACCTGCTGCTCTCCATTCACACTGAAAATACAAACAGCCTTTTGCCTAAGACCAAGTGTAGTAACTGTTCTCACCAGCTCCACACATGGTCAGAAGAGTGGGAGCATCCCTTGTGAGGCCCTGTCCGGGCCTCCTTCCTGCTGGTGTATCCTGGAGTTCTGAAGTACTGACAGGCTGCCACCTATCTCTCAGACCTCAGAGAGCTGAAAACTGTGTATAGCAATTGAAGTTCTGTTTATTACCATGGATTAAGTTGGCTCTATTTATTACCTGGGCAGAGTTTAGTACCTCTGCCTTCATAGCTAATAGAGTGTCCCCAGCTCCCTTCCTCCCAACAGGTATTCATCAAAAAATCCCTTTCCTGCTGTGTGGTGGTGCATGCCTTTAATCACAGCACTCCAGAGACAGAAGCAGGGTGATCTCTAAATTTAAGGCCTGCCTGGTCTACTTAGCAAGTTCCAGGCCAGCTAGGGCTGCATAGTGAGACCCTGTCTCAAAAAAGAGAGAAAAGAAGTCCCTTTCAGCATGCACATGCTGGACCTGACTGACTGTTTTTCCATTTTTCTCCATTCGTTCTAATAGGACAGGATTCTGGAAGCAAGGTTATGCCAGCGTCCTTGGGGACCGCACAGCCACAGCAGGAAACCACAGTTGGGTCGTCGCCTAGCCAGACATCTGTGCAGGTAGGGTACCGTCTGCATGTTGGCAGCTGTCCTTCATGACCGTAACTGAATGAGTTGTGCAGTCAAGAGGCTCTGTGGTTGGCGGCCAGTGCTGTCCACACGGCCAGGCTGTCATCAGGTGCAGCAGTGTGGACACGAAAGACCCTCCAAGAGGCCAGGCCTCACCGCGTTCATAGTTGAAGCTTTCTCAGCTGTTCCCGACGTTTCTGGTGCCTGGTGAATCCGTCATAGATTAAGAGCTGACGTGTCGTGAACATTGCCTACTGTGTGGAAGGGCTTGACACCTAGCAGTGCCATGCATGTGCGTGTGCACGCATGTACACACACACTCTCATGCCCTATACATACTAGATACTGTATTTTATACATGTGCATATTTGTGTACAGATGGATGTGTGTGTATGTATGAATAAGTAAATGTACCTTCTGGGTTATGAGCTATCGTAGCTAGCTTTGTCAGCGTGAGACAACTCAGAGTCATCTGAGAGGAAAGCCGTGACTGAGGAACTGCCTCGATCAGCTTGGCCTGTGGGCATGTCTGGAAAGGGATCGTCTTGATTGTCATATTGGACAGAGGGCCCATCCCGCCGTGAGTGCCACCTTCTTCTGGGCAGGTGAACCTGGGCTGTTTAAGAAAGCCAGGTGAGCAGGCAGGCGAGCCAGAGAACAAGTCGGCAAGCAGGGCCCCTTCGTGGCTTTTGCCAGCTCCCCTCCTGACCTCCCTCAGTGATGGACTGTGACCGGGGAGTGTGAGCCCACTCACACTCCTATGCTTTTGGTCAGAGGTCTTCCTACAGCAGCAGAAAGGAAACTGGAATGGGACTATAGCTCAGTTGTGAAGCAGCTACCTAGTCTGTACGAGGTCTTGGGATTGATCCCCGACAGTGCTACATATAGACACACACATGAGCCCACAGACACAGACACACACACATAGACACGTGTGCGCATGTGCACACACATGCACACATACACACAGATACACTCACACAGACCCTACCAGCCAACATTTGCTAGACACTCAAGACGCTGCACTCATAGGCTTGGGGATTGTAGAGTTTCCCTTGTGTCTAGGACAAAACACTTGACAGAAGCAGCTTGAGGCAGGGAGGGCTGTTCACGGCTCCCCACGGCAGGGAGGTCATGACAGCACGAGTGTGAAGCACATGGCAGAGTTGTGTCTTGAGTCAGGAAACAGAGTGCCTGTGCTCAGCCCACTTCCTCCTCACCCAGGACCCCGGCCATGGGACAGTCCGCCCACAGTCAGGGTGGGTCCTCCTGCCTCGACTGGGTCTGCTCACTCCCTCAGAGACGCAGCCAGTTGATGGCAATCGTCACAGGGTGTAGCTCAGTGGTTAGCATCTGTGTGACGTGCCCAAGGCCCAGAGCTCAGTCCCCAGCACTGCACAAGGAAAAGTCAAAGCAAACAGTCACCAGCTCAGAATGGTTCTATCCCACAAACTGTGACCAACTTGATCTAAATAATGAGTTCCAGGATGGCCAGGGGTACATATCAAGTCAAGACCCTGACCGGAAACACAAAGGGGCTCTGTTTGTGGTAGGGGAGAGAGATTTGGGTTTTTTTGTTTTTGTTTTTGTGTAAGGGTCAGTTATGAATATAGGCTGTTTCTGTAGTCTTTCTATCCAACTTTGTAATGTATAAAATCTCAGGACATTTCAAACTACTAGTTTAAAAAAAGAAGTAAAGCCATTTTGTGTTTAGCTTTCTAAGACCTTAGTTTCTTCTCCCAAATTTGCTGATTAATAGCTTAATGAGAGCTGTAGCTGAACACTTTTAATCTGAGCACTTGGAGGCAGAGGCAGGTGAATCTCTGTGAGATCGAGGCCAGCCTGTTCGACAAAGCTAAGTCCAAGACAGCCAAGGCTACACAGAGAAACCCTTTCTCAAACAAAGACAAAAACCAGGGGCCTTGTGAGGTGGCTCAGTGGTTAAGAGCACTGGCGGCTTTTCCGGAGGATCCAAGTTCAACTTCCAGCACCCACATGCAGCTCAAAACCACCTGTGACTCCGGTCCCAGGGGCTCTGACACCCGACACAGACAGACATGCAGGCAAATCACCAATGCACATGAAATTAAAAAAATTTAAATATAATAAAGAAAAAAATACAAAAAAAGAAAGTTTCTACCCAGCTTTCTGTGGTCTTAGCCCTGGCCTTTGCTACGTGAAAATTAGCCGTACTTGCTTGCTTAGCAGGACACCTTTTAAAAGTCTTACTTCGTTGATGGATAATGGGAGACAGTTGGAGCCTAGCAACCTCTATCTGTGGCTGTAGTTTGTGATTTTTTTTTCCTGTTTTATCATTAGGTGGACAGTCATTCGGGACAGAAGAGGCCAGCCGCCAAGCAGCTGACTAAGGGAGCGTTGTAAGTTATACCCCAAGAGGGAATTTTAATTCTCGAGTTTTCCCAGGGTGTCTCAGACCCTCTTGTCACTGAGCACACCACGGTACTCATTCACAGTGGCTGAGTTGGCCTCTTAAGCAGTGTGCTTTGAGTGACATGTGCCTTTAATCCCAGCCAGCACTTGGGAGGCAGAAGCAGACAGATGTCTGTGAGCTTAAGGCCAGCCTGGTCTACATGGGGAGCCCCAGATCAACCAGGCTACACAGTGAGACCTGTCTCAAAACATTTTTTTAAGGAATTTGATTGCTGGGAAGATGGCTTAGTTGGCAAAGTGTTCGCTATGCAAGCGTGAGGGCAGGATTCAGCCCCTGACCCACATAAAACCAGACACGGCAGCCAGTCCTCTGTCCCAGCCTGGGAGGAAAGCACAGGTGGATCCCTGGGCACCTCTGGCCGGCCATCCCAGCCTCCTCAGCTAGTTCTAGGCCACAGAGAGACCCTTTCTGAAAAACAAGGTGGTCCCGTGAGATGGCCCAGCGAGGGAAAGATGCTTGCCGCCGAGCCTGATGTCCTGGGTTCAATCCCCGGAGCCCACACGATGGAAGGAGAGAACTGAGTCCTGCAGCGTGCCGTGGAGCGTGTGCACACTCACACAGGAAAAGAGGCGGGCTGGGGCAGAGGGGCATTGATTTACTTGGGAAATCTTTTCCTACAGCTTGCTCTCCTCGGGGTCTGAAAATACAGTAGATGTCTGTAAATACAGCGCCACACTGTTTGCCCGTTGTTGAAGAGGTAGAGACATCTCTATCTCTAGAGACAGACTCTCAGGAGAAACCGTTTGTATTTAGATTTGTGGTGTTAGCGTGAGTGCTGCTAGCCAGTGCTCAGCCATTGCTGTGTCTCTGTGATTGCCCACACACTGATGCCTGGTGGAAAAACTGGGTTTTTGAGGGTAAACATCATGTGTCAACAACATCCAGAGTGAAAGTGTGGAAAATGCAATGCCGCCACGCTGTTAGAATGGCACTGTTAACAATCGTTTTCACTAAGTGATTTCTTGATGTGGCCTCACCTGAATGCTCACTGTTTCCGTTGTAAAGCATCCTCCAGCAGTTACAGAGGGACCAAGCCCACGCTGTGACACCCGACAAGAGCCAGTTCCGTTCACTCAGTGACACAGTGCAGAGACTGCTCTCCTACCACGTGTGCCAGGGCTCCATGCCCACCGAGGAAGACCTGAGGAAAGGTGAGCAGCCGTGCCCACATCCCCCCACCCCCGACCCAGCACCAGCCCTGACTTGTTTTCTGTTTACCCGGCACCCCCGCCTATGAGTAAGGCTGCCGCTTGTTCCTAATGTTCCATGAGGGCATCTCCAAATTCAGTACCTTCCTGTCACAGGGGCAGCATCGAGGGGGAAGCTCAGGTGACTATAGATGGGACGGCTTTGGCCCCAGTCTTTGCAGTGTTCATGACATAGACCATTGCCGTCACACTAGGGCCAGGAGTGAGGTCCCTGAGGCCCCACAGCAAGCCTAAGGTACTGGCTGAATTTCAGGAAATTGACAAGGTTAGGGACAGGGCGTTTGATCCAACGTGAGAACCACACCCGTTCCTGTGCCTGTACCTGTTGTCTGAGTCCGGTAATTGGGACTGAGTGCCACCCCACTCTCCTCCCCCTGCACGCCCTCCACAACATCATCTTCCTCCACAGCCACCCAGGGCCTGGATCTCAAGGTTAAATGCTCTCTCCTCACATACTGGGACTTCCTGGGAGGGCTGGTGTTGTAGCTTCTAGAGTCAGCGATAAATCTGTGAAGATTCTAAGGAAGAGTGAGTTGGGAAATGTGGCATGACCTACAGGGCATCACCAGAGGACACAGTCCACCGCTGTCTCTTCTTGGACTGTCTGCAGCCGCTATTATAATATGCAGTTGGCTTCCTGGGCTATGTTAGAGTGAGTTCCGCTACCTCACACAGTGCAGGATGGCTCAGTATCTGCGGGGTGCTTGAGAAGAGGCTAATCTCAGAGGAAAGTACAGATAGGCAGTAGGGATGAGTCCGTGTCAGTCTCAGGGACAGAAGACCGCTCGATGGCTGATTCTCTCTTACTGTGTTTTTTCTTACAGTGGATGATGAATTTGAAGAAGTTGCCACTCAGCTCCTCAAAAGGACCCAAGCTATGCTGAACAAATACAGATTCTTGCTCCTAGAAGACGCCATGGTAAAAGTGTGCTTCCCATCATGGCTACTTGGGCTGCTCAGCTGGCCCCAAGACAGAGAGAGGCCCAAGGACAGCAAACAGCTAGAGCATAGTTTATAAAGCAGAGATGTTTAAGGAGGAACACTGCACACTTAGCCAGCACTGGAAATGACAGCACCCAGGAGTCACTGGCAACCATTTCTGATACAAAATTTCTGAGCCATAAAAGACTACCTTGCCAGGCATGGTGGCACACGCTTCTAATCCCAGCCTTAAGGAGGAAGAGGCAGGTGGATCTCTGTGACTCCAAGGCCAGCCTGGTCTGTATAGTGAGTTTGCAGCTAGCCAAGGTTACATAGTAAGACCTTGTGTCTAAAACCAGCGTGGTCATTGGAGCAGGGCTACCCACACGGAGGGAGGCTGTCATTCAGAGGATGCCAGCAGTCGGGAAGTGTGAGGCCAGCCCAGGTTACGTGTGACTTTGTCTTACAACAGCAGCAGATGTGATAGCATCCTCTGTGTGTGGATGGAACTCTGGAGAAGCCAGACAAACTCACGTCTCGTTGCTCCAGTTAGCGCCCAAACACAGAGGCCATCACATCCCATAAAAGCATCCAAAGTGACTCCTCTCTCCCTTTCAGAGGATCAGTCCCTCTGCTGAGGTGGTGATGATTGACAGGATGTTCAACCAGGAGGAAAGAGCTTCCCTGTCTCGGGACAAGCGCCTGGCGCTTGTAGATCCTGGTAAGAAACGTCAGGGTGCAGGGAGGGGAGGGCGGCTGTGGTGGTTCCTGGCAGTGTGGCCTCGGGATGTCAGTGAACAACCTGGGTGATCAGAGGGTGAGCGTGAACTAACATAGCTGAGAGCAATATGCGAGTGTACCAAGACTGACTCCAGTCTTCAAAATCCAAACTAGGATTTTACGTTCAGCTGACTGACAAGTTTCCCATTAACCTTCCAATCCTGCCTTATCTTTGAGAACTTGTTTTTGTTTTCTTAGACAAGGTCTCACTGTGTAGCCCTGGCTGTCCTGGAGCTCATTATGTAGACCAGGCTGGCCTTGAACTCACAAGGCCTATCTCCGCCTCCCATGAAAGGTGTGAGCCATTAACCCAGCTCCAGATCTGCCCTTTAGAAATTTTTATTTTAATTTCTCTCTACTCTTTTAATTGTATGTTTGTGGCAGGTGTATGCATATGAGTGCAAGTGCAGGTGCCTCAGGGGCCAGAAAGGTGCTGGACCTTCTGGGCTGGAGTTGGACGTAGCTGTGAGCCTCCTGAGGGGATGCAGGAAACTGAACTCAGGTCCTCAGGTCCTCTGGGGGAGAAGTGTGTTGCACACTCTGACCTCCTAAGCCAGTCATTGCTCAGACCCTGAGTTGTTAATTGTGTTGCGGGGGGGGGGGGGGTGTGTGTGGAGGGGGCAGAGGGCTAATGTGTACTTGAGTTCAGGTGCTGTGGAGGCAGAGGTACTGGATCCCCTGGAACAGGCGGCTTTAAGCCACCGAACACAGGTGCTGGGAAATGAACACGGGTCCCCTGGACCAGTTCATGCTCCTAGCTGCTGAGCCGTCTCTCCATCTCACTCCTTTTTAAAGACAGAGTCGCACCAGTGTGTAGTCCTGGCTGTCCTAGAATCCGCTTTCTTGATCAGGCTGATCTCAGACTCCCAGCCATGGAGGCTTGGGCAGGCAGGAAGACTGCAAATTGCAAGCCACCTTGGGCTCCGAGTAAAACCTTTGTCTCAGACAAAAAAGTGCTGAGAGAGGAGAGGATCGGAAGGGAATGGGGGTGTTTCGGGGCAAAGTGCAGTGACGCACAGTTAGGAAATGTTACTCAAAACCCATGATTTTGAGAGCTAATTTCAAAGTTAATTAAAAATAAAGTTCTGGGTTAGCTATTTGGCCTAGTGGTAGAACACTGACCACACAAGGCCTTGTGTTTACCCCCCTGGACGCATACACAGAAAAAAGGTGGCACATACTAGCTATTCAGGAGATTGGCAGATGAGGCCTTAACCCTCAGTCCTGCCTCTGCCTCCAAGTGCTGGGGTTACAGGCCCTAATCACTACACTCGGCTCAAAGGCGTTTTCTAAAAATAGAACAAAAAGGCTGGCTGTGGTGGTGCATGCTTTTAATCCCTGTACTCAGGCAGAGACAGGGAGAAACCTCTGAGTTGGAGGCCAGCCTGGTCTACATATACATATATATACATGTATATGTATATACATATATATGTGTGTGTATATGTATACACATATATGTACCACATGTGAAGGGTTGTCTACAGAAGCCAGAGACAGCTTTGGATCCCTTGGAATTTGAGTCACAGGCAATTGTAACCATCCGTGCGCGCACACAAACACACACACACAGGTGCTGTGCACTTAACTTCCTCTGGTGGAGCAGCAAGCACTCTTAACCACTGAGCCATCACTCCAGACTCTACAGTTTTTAACCTTGCTACAGTCTTTAGACTATTTGAATACATTAGCTTTGTGACTGGCAGATCATTCTCCAGCTGTTTCACTGTCGTTTTCCTTTGGCTTTATTCTCCTTCCTCCAATGTCTTGTCTTTTTGTTGTTGTTCTGTATTTTTTCTGGTCCCACTGTTCCTCCCTCTTCCCCTCATCCCCCTCCCCTAGTCTTCAGAAAGGGGGAGCCCTCCTCTCCTACCAACGGACCCAAGCCTATCAAGTCTCATCAGGACTGCCTGCTTCCTCTTCCTCTGTGGTTTGGCAAGGCCGCCCCACCAGGGGGAAGTGATTGAAGAGCAGACATCAGAGTCCATGTCAGAAACAGGCCTGGTCCCCTTACTAGGTGACCTGCATGGCGACAGAGCTGCCTATTGGCTCCGTCTGAGCAGAGGGCCTATGTCCTCACCATGCATGGTCCTTGGTTGGTGCATCAGTCTCTACCGGGCCCAGATTCTCGGCTCCATGTTCTTCTATCCCCTAACTCATCTATAAAACTCCCTGCGCTCTGCCTAAGGTTTGGCTGTGTGGCTCAGCATCTTCTTCGATCCCATGCTGGGTGGAGTCTTTCGGAGGACATCTGCGGTAGGCTCCCGTTCTATTCCCTTTCTTCAGCCACTTCCTGTGTCTATTCTGTTTGCCCTTCTGAATGAGAAGGGTCTTCTGTTCTGTATTTTTGTTTGTTTTTCCAGACAGATTTTCTCTGTGTAGCCCTGACTGTCTGGAACTCACTGTGTAGACCAGGCTAACCTCCAACTCTGATCTGGACTCCCAAGTGCTCGGATTAAAGGAGTGTGCCAACACCACCCAGCTTTGCCTTTTTATTTTTCGAAGATTTATTTATGTATTATACATACAATATTCTGTCTGCATGTACACCTGCACGCCAGAAGAGGGCACCAGATCTCATTACAGATGGTTGTGAGCCACCATGTGGTTGCTGGGACTTGAACTCAGGACCTCTGGAAGACAGTGCTCTTAACCACTGAGTCTTCTCTCCAGTCCTGTCTTTATTTTTTTAATTTATTTAATTTTATTTTATGTGTATAAGTGTGAAAGTGTCAGATCCCTTGGAACTAAGGTCACAGGCAGTTGCGAGCTGCCATGTGGTACTGGGAACCGGACCCAGGTCCCTTGGAAGAGCAGACAGTGCTCTTTTTATGTATATGGTTGTTTTACCTGCATGCATGTATGTGTACCACATACATGCCTGGTGTCCACAGAGCCCAGAGGAAGCCATCAGCTTTCCTCTAAGCTGCAGTTACATACAGTCATGAAACCATGTTGATGCTGGGAACCAAATCAAAGCCCTGTGCAAAAGCCGTGCCCCTGAGGGCTGAGCCAGCTTCCTGTATCCCTGTTTTTCCTTTTAATTTCTGTTGTTATTTTGGTTGTTTGTTGAGACCAAGTTTCACTCTGCACCTCAGGTTATGCCAGAATTCATGATAAAACTCAGACTGGCTTTGAAGTCATGATAATGCACCTGCCTCAACCTCCCAACTGCAAGGATTATGGGCAAGAGGCACCATGCCTACCTGTCCTTTACTGAGAGCTAAACATTAAGATTCTGCTTAGGCCTGCTTTGGCATAATACAAATACAGTTTGTGGATGGACGAGAATGGATGAGTCTGGAAGAAATACTTTGTACTGGGAGCTCACAAAAGGACAACCTTAGGGGGTCTGCCTCTGCCCCTCTTTCTGAGAAACGGAAATCCCTGGCTTTGATAAATTAGCCTGTGATAGCCATGCTCCTTGTCACAGCCCTCACAGGCAGGTATCAGTCGGTGGAGTCCTCTTTTTGCGTGTTAGCCTCTTTCCCTGTAGCTCACGTTTGAAGGGTGATGAGTGCTCCGTGCGTCCTTCCTCACTTGCTTAACACTTGGCCCTGGCATGATAGCCACTACCTCAGGTCCTCACAGATGCTTCTTTCCTTGGCTCCGGAACCTGGCAAAGTCCAGCCCCTAATTGCACTCAGGCACAGCTCCTCCACGCCCCATGTCCTTCCAAGCCGGAAACATTTGTGTGCCTTCTTGCCATTCGTTTGATGCTCTGGGAGAAGTATTGAAGCCCTCACACCTGTCTGTAAGGGCATCTGTCCCTTTTTGCCACCAAGCCCACTGCTCTGAGGAAGAAAGCAGGTTGAAGCCAGAACTTTCCTTCTTTCTTTTGTTGGTTTGTTTTTGGGTTTGGTTTGGTTTGGTTTGGTTTTTCAAGACAGGGTTTCTCTGCATTGCCTTGGCTGTCCAGGAGTCACTTTGTAGACCAGGCTAGCCTTGAACTCAAAGATCCCCCTGTCTCGGCCTCCCCAAGTGCCAGGATGTGGGCCACCATGGGGGCCCAGAACTTTTACTTTCACAGCAGTCAGTTAACAAAGAAAAACGGGGGGGGGGGGGGGCGGGACAGGCTCGTAGCTCACTGGATGCAGTATCTCCTCTGCATGCACAAAACCTGGGGTTAAGCTTCCAAGGGGATGCTGGCCCAGAGTCCTGACTACTTGGACAAGGTGCAGCTTGGTTAAATTGTCTCTGCCTGTTTCTGTCAGAGGGGTTACACTGTGGGGTGGGCGGGAAAATGAGCAGAGGGAGGGCCAGGGGCAGGCCCTGCTGGGCCTTGGGCACTGCCCTCTGCTCCTAATCCAAAGGCTTTGTCCTCACTCCAGCACTAACGTTCATTCTGATTGATTTCCAGAGGGTTTTCAGGCCGATTTCTGTTGTTCCTTCAAACTTGACGAGGCTGCACCTGAGACACCACTGGACAGGAGTGACCAGCATCGCGGCAAAACCAGCTCGCTCCATCAGGCACCCAGGGCCCCAAGCAGAGACCGAGCCAAGCCAGGCATGGCAGAAGCAACAAATCATGACCAGTTTCATCTAGTGCCTAACCACATCGTGGTCTCTGCAGAGGGAAACATTTCTAAAAAGTCAGAAGGCCACAGTAGAACACTGAAATTTGACAAAGGGGGCTTAGGCCAATACCGGGGTACGCCTGAGGACAAGGGCGGCCGGAGGGACCCCGCCAAGGTCAGTGGGTGCTCTCCGGGCCCCGAGGGCCACCGCAAGACCTTGCCCAGGTCGGATCATGGCTCTGAGAGCAAGCTCCCGGGCATCCTGGCCAGCTCGCACCTGGAGATGCCATGCCTCGACTCCTTCCAGGACAAAGCCCTGAGGAATTCCCCAAAGAATGAGGTTTTACACACAGACATCATGAAAGGCTCGGGTGAGCCCCAGCCGGATCTCCAGCTCACCAAGAGCCTAGAGAAAACCTTTAAGAACATCCTGGAACTCAAGAATGCGGGGCGGCCGCAGAGCGAGCCCGTGGCCAGCGGCGCCGTGGACCTGGACTTCCCCAGCTTTTCTCCCATGGCTTCGCAGGAAAGCTGCCTGGAAAAGTTCATCCCGGACCACAGTGAAGGAGCTGTGGAAACGGACTCCATTTTAGAAGCAGCTGTAAATAGTATCCTCGAGTGTTGATACAGCCGTCTCCCCCAGACCCCGCCCGGACCAGTCCCGCTCTCCCCCGCAAAGCAAACGGAAACGTCTCCTGTCTCCAGCCTGCTCGGTCCTCCGTCACAGGTTATTCTTTCTAATCTCGAGCCTGTTCTTTTGAAGAGCAATATACGTCGTCGCGGCTGCAGGGAGACCCCTCAGCAAACCACCTCTCTCTAGAAAGCAGTCCGATTGGCCCTACACATTTCAAGTGTTATGAAAGTGCTTATGGCCATTGTCGTTCGTTTATCTGTTTCGTGGTTTGGTTTTTTTTTTAGCACTGTCACTCGATGAGACCACAGTACACTTGGCCCTGGGTAAAATTTTGACAATCATAAGTCATTTCAAAAGAACAGACTTATTAAAGAAAAATCAAACAGGCCTGATAGAAGCTACTTTTTTAAAGAATTTCTCACTGCAGCTCCAAAGTAGTGACTTGGTTTTGTTTGGGGTCGGGGGGAGTTTGTTTGGGGAAAACCACATGACTCTCCTCCATGCTCAGCCCTCCGAGCAGTGGATAGCCTGTAGCTCTGCCTGGAACACCCCAGCCCTGGCCTAAGACGCCCAAGCACAGACACAGCATTTGTAGGCTTCCCTCTTGACATCCGAGTGCTTATGTGATGCTGCCGAAGCGAAACCTGTCTAGTTTAGCTTAGTTTTGTTTTTTTCTTTTTAGCACATCCATGTTGAATTCTGTCTGGGAATACTCTGTTCTTAGTCCCAGGTAGACAGCTTGAAATTCTCACAAGCTGTTCAAGGCAGCGAGCTGGGGAGGCTGTGAGCCGCCAGGGGGCTCCGTGTGCGCAGCTTCGGTTTAGCATCGGGTGAAGTCAACATACCCTGTTCGTTGCTGTTGCTGAACTCTGTTTCCTTTCACCTCCTGTGTCCTCTCCCTCAGCGAATAGCCAAGCATCAAAAGTGCTCTCACTGGAAAACTGCTGTAGTCTTTCCGCTTAAACTCCTTAAGGGACTCTGGCCTTGTTTATGCTTCCTGTGTCTGAGAATAGTGGTCAACACTGCATCAGTCATTCCCAAACACACTAAACCAAAGGTAGCAGCATCCTGGAAGGAGAGGGCTGAGGCAGGAGAGGCAGAGCACACCCGCCCGCCTTGTGGGTGGCCCTCAGTCACAGTAGCGAGCCTCCCTCTGTGTTTATTTAGCATCCGTTCCCCACTTTTCCCTCCTCGTGTGCCTGTCCCAGGACATGGTGTCTCTGTTGCTACTTCATGTCATAGTGACCGTTGCTGGGAAGCCAGGTCATGGTGCTGTGTGTGCACACCCCCTCCCGCCACCCCCCCCCCCACCTCTCTGACGCTCTGAGCTCTGGAGGTCGCTTTAGCCACTGTCAGGGCTTGCTCCCTCTTCATCCCTCTGGCTGTACAGATGCGTCCATTGATTTCCTCCTCATTATATCCCCCAGATACAGCTGTCCCTGTGGTCATCATGTTGAGTGTTTCCTGTCCAGACTGGCCTGCAATGGAAACGAAGGTTTTTTATTTTTTATTTTTTTTCCAAATAACACAGCAACAATCTAGGCATGTTGGCACACACCTGTAATCCCAGCAGTCAGGTGGCTGAGGCAGGAGAGTCATGAGTTCCAGGCCAGCTTGGGCTACCAAACACACCCTTGTCTCAAAAACAAAGCAAAACAAAACAAAACAAAAATGAGAAAACAGCAGACTGTATGGACCTTTGCTACCCGTCTGTCCACTACATAAAGAAACCCGTGAAACAGCCAGTCTTTGAGAGCAGTGTACCTTCTCCCGACGGCCCAGCCAATCGAAGTAGAAAACCTGGGCTGCCTTAGGGTCACCCCATTTTCCCTTCTCTGTGCCAATGCCCGAGTTGCCGCCTTCCTTCCTGTGTTACAACACATTAGAAAGATGATGTTGCCAGTTAGAACTCTCTGTTCGGCTGCCCTGGGGTAGCGGCCCACCCCACCCCTCCCCTTAGAGCTTCATGGTCACCTCATTCAAGATGGCCCCTGGACGCCTGCACATGGCTACTAACGAGTTACCTTAATATTGCAAATCAGTGGAATTCTTAAGAGACGAGAAAGGTCTCCTGTAGGTTGTTACCTCTCCCCTCCCCCCTCCATCCCTAGCCCTGGCTTTCCGTGCGTCAAACTGTGGGCTCCTAAGCCCTGACGTTGCTCCCACAAATGGAAAGCCTACCGTACCAAAATGAAACTTGTAAATTTTGTGTCCTTGTATGTAAGTTGACTTTTTACGGAGGGAAGACTCTAGATAATGACAAATGAAGATTACAGATGTGTTTTACCCCTGTGATTAGGTTACACATGGGTCATGACTCATGTACCAGCCCCCACTGGTGAAGGAAGCGCTCCGCCTCAGGGGCCAGCGGTCGGTGGTTCAGGTTCGTCAGTCAGTTGGGTTCTAGAACTCGTGCCCAGTAACAAAAATCATTTCCCCTTTTGTTTTTAATCTGTTTGTTGTTGTGGAAAAGTATGAATTTGTTATTACGCATTGATTTTCTGTGTCCTTAAGTACTGCCTAAAGATGAAGCAAATTTTGAACTGGCAATTACGAAAAGGAAATCCTTTAGCTCTGGAGATTTTAGTAGACTCTGTTAGATTAGGGAGGCCTCACAGGCTGGCCGGCTCAGAGGACGGTCACTCGCTGTCAGTGTGGTGTGGGCTTTATTTGCTTAAATACCTTCATTTGTATAGTATGTCTCACTTGAAATTGCTTTGTATACATTTTGTAAAAATATTTATAAAATGTTTTGTAAAAAAAAAAAAAAGTATAACAAATTGCAGTTTATTTTGTTATGTTGGATAAATACTGTTAAACCAGTCAGTACCTATATTGTTAATCCATGGTTAGGAAATGTTCAGTTGGAGATTACAAAATGAAACAACCATTGCAATACAGCCAAAGATTTGGGAAAATGTGTAACTGTGATTGTCTTGATTTTGCAACTAGGAATGGTGCCTGTCCCCAGAAGACGGGGGTAAGCGTTTGGTGGGAATTTGCTGCAGATATATTTAACGTGATCAAAAAAAAAAAAAAGTAGCCTTCAGGGAGGAGACAGGGTCTCAGCTGATCAGCTTTCCCACAGAGACACTGAACAGAGCTGTGAGTGAAGTTTGGTTGCTGTGTCCCTGCCGGTCACTTGGGTCCTTAGCTAAGGAAGGAAAAGTGGGTGGGGATCATTCGAATGATATCGGAGAGCTTTTGCAGGAAGGTTTTGGTTTTTTCTTTTTGTTTTTGTTTTTGTTTTTTTTTTTCAGGGAAAAGGAGAAGGCTAAGGGATAGTTAAGATGATCTCATTTAACATTTCCCCTAGAATGAAGACCTTTCTCTTTGGTTCCCAAATTAACCAGATTATAGTGAGATCATATTCTGGGGTTCTCTCTGTAATGTCAGCTGTAAGAGTCCCTTCTGAGTACCTTCCCTCACAAATGTAACTAGACACACATTTTTTTTTTCTTTAGGGCTTAGAATTTACACTACCAGTTCAGCAATGGTGGCACACACCTTTAATCCCAACACCCGGGCAGCAGGGGCAAGCAGGTTCAAGCCCAGCCTGGTCTACAGAGTGAGTTCCAGGACAGCCAGGGCCACACAGGGAAACCCTGCCTCAAAACCAAAACAAACAAAACAAAACAAAAAGTTTCCACTGGCACTCCTTGGGGGATTAGGTGCCTCCTGCCCTGATGTGATTGGAAGGAAAGGTTGGGCACTGGGGGCTCAGTGGGTAGAATGCTAACCTGCCATGCTCTACGCCCTGCCTTTGATCCACATTAAACACCTCAGCGTTGGGACACCTTCTCCTGTAGCCACTGTGGACTGAAACTGGAGGCAAGACGATCAGGAGTTCAAGTTCATCCTGAGCAGCACAGCTATGGCATGATGGTCCCCGGCTCCGTGAGACCCTGCCTCAGAATAAGTAAGAGTTAGCAGTGATAAGCAGGCTAACAGGATGCGGTTCTCAGTGTCCTGCAGCGCCATGTAATAGGTAGATCCTTTGTTGTCGTCTACGGGGTTCCCTTGAGGTCATGTTTCTCTTCATGCCAAGTGTATGGCTGTCCACAGGGCACATTATTGCCCCCATTCGGGCCCTGCGCGTCAGGCCTGAGCAGTGGCCCAGCATTTAAAAGCACTGGCTGCCCTCCCAAAGGACCACGGCTCAGCTCCTAGCACCTGCATTGGGCTGCTCAGAACCTCTTGTGACTCTAGCTCTGAGGGCTCCAATTTATCTAGCCTCCACAGGCACCGTGGGGATACACGGAAGCAGGTGGATCTCTGGGAGGTAGAGACCAGCCAGGTCTATCTGCATGACAAGCCAGCCAGGTCCCCCAAAATAAAATACTTAGAAAATAATACATAGCACTAGAGAGGTGGCTCAACAAGAAAGAGCAGTGGCTGCTCTTCCGTGGGCCCCGATTTCAATTTCCAGCACCCCCACAGCTCACAACCATCGGTCCCTCCAGCCACAGGGCATGAAGTGGTGCATACCTGCAGACAAAAATGCCCATACACATAAGTAAAAACAATTATGTGGTAAAGCTTTTGAAAGGATTGCCGAGTCAGGGCCAAGGTCCCTTCGTTCCCTTGGGGCATGCCCAGAGGAGAGTCGAGACTTCTGTTAGGACAGGGTAAGGCCTCAGCCTGAGGTAGGGAGATTCACGTTCCAGAAAATGGCGTCCTGACACCTCCTGACGCACAGAGTCGCCAGTAGGTTACTGGGAAAGCACTTAATAGGAAAGATGGAAACTTCCTCTTCAGCCCGGACCCTGGCACAGCATGGCTCAGGCAGGACTCTGGCCGTGTTGTCCTGTGGAGGGTAGAGCCCTGAACCCCAGGGTCTGCCTGGGCCTCAGCTCTGAGTTCTCTTCTCTACAAGACACAGAGCTTCTTTGGTACCCAGATGAAGAGAGTTTAACCAGCAACCACTTTTTGGTTTTTTAAGACAGGGTTTCTCTGTGTAGCCTTGGCTGTTCTGGACTTGCTTTGTAGACCAGGCTGGCCTTGAACTCTCAAGAGATCCACCTGCCCTTGGGATCAAAGGCATGCGCCGCCATGCTCCAGCCAGCAACCCCTTGAGCAGTTCACTGCAGCTGACACCGCGTCGGTGTTAGTGCTCAGAATGGAAATTTATCCTGCCAGGCAGGAGCCGAGAAATCCCACAGAGTCACACCACACCACAGACCTCACGCAGGAGATGTATTGGGAAAGACACAAGAGGGTGGCTGTCTGTTCTAGGGGAGAAGCAGCAGAGAACCGAGCTGGAGGCAGGCTTTACATAGAGTTTCTCGGGGGCCGAGTTTTCCAGGGTTGGGCTTACCAGAATGAGGACTTGGACAGGGTGTGACTAGTGTGGTTAAGAAAAGGAGAAGTGGGATGAAGAAGGGTAATATCCAATTCCATACTGGACCGTCAGTGATCCACCAGCCAGAGGCCCTGAGCTGATTCTTATGTTTTCAGAGAGCCAGCTGGGGTTGTGGGATCTGATCTTTCACCATACCTGACTGGGTGACATAAGAACAACACCTTTTATGTGTTTTATGTCTTCTTCCTACCTTAGCAAGAAGCAAAGGCCACCTCTCTCTGCTGTTAGTAAATCTAATCTTTGCCAATTTTGTAGTACTTAGGCATCCAGTGAGTCTGTTCGGCCATGGAAGGGAAGGATGCTCTGAGCTACCTGTTGGAGATCCTGGATGAACTTAGAGGAAAATTGATAAGTAAATATCTAGCGAAATAGTCTGCTACTCTAATGGCCATGTCAAGGGTTATACCCAGGACTTTGAGAAAGGGTAGGGCCTGAATGGTTTGTTTGTCTTGCTGTGGGGCTGTGATCCCTGCGGTGGGGACTGGCCAGGGTTCTTCACCAGGTCCCACCTCTAGTTTTGGGAAAAGGAACATCAGGGCACAAATCCCTGCCCCATGGGGTAGGCAGCGATAAACTTGAGTGCCTCCGAGGACTCCGGCGTGCTTCTAGGACATTAAAGCAGTCTGTGATACTAAAGACAGATGTGGGGGAGATTCGACGTGGTAGTGATATTTGGCTTAGAGCAATTAATGAGCATCGAGGAGAGAGATTCTATTCAGACAACCGGTGAGGCCACAAATAATGGTCATGCGTTTGACCCAAGAAGGACACACAACCAGCCTTCTCCAGAGCCATTAGGCAGAGCATCATTGAGTAGCGGCTATGTGGAGGTTACAGTCTGAAAGGAGATGGTGTCATGGGGAGGGGGGATCAGTATTGTTCAAGAGGGATGGTATAAGGGATTAAGGAACCTTGAAGAACACGGACCACTTCTACTGTGTCTGTACCTAGGGGTTGAGAGAGAGGGATGTGAAACCTCTGTATTTTGACTGTGTCCGATGGGCAGCTGTGAGAAATACTCTCATAAGTTTACCAATAACCCCTGTCTCCCATCTGGGTTGCCATGGGTCCTTAATTAGGATATAAAAGATCCTCCATTCCGCATAAAAGGTGGACTGTCTTCCTGAATATGCGTCATGTTTCCTACAGAACCAATAAGAGAAGCCTCCATTGTCTCTGGCCAACATCAGCAGTAATCTCTAGTTTAACCATAGAGAAAGCAAGCGTAAGGGACAGGTGTTTTTAGAAACTGATGTAGCTGTTTCAGGGATACGTATCTACTTTTGGCAGCCTGCTGATGAGCAGTCTCTAGACTCTGCCACAGGGGTGGTCTGGTTGAACCGTTGAGTATTGGTTTCCTGAACCTTTGAAATCTTTGTATAACAATAGCATAGAGGGGGAAAGAAATCCGAACTTTTTTGTTACCTTAGATTACTTTCTTGTACCTTTACAACTTGCGTTTACCTTAGGACACTAACTTTTTAAAAAGATTTTGTTTGTTTTATGCATGAGTGCTCTATCTGCATGTACCCTGCACGCCAGAAGAGAGCATCAGATTCCAGTGTAGAAGGTTGGGAGCTGCCATGTAGTTGCTGGGAATTGAACTCAGGACCTCTGGGAAGAACAGACAGTGCTCTTACCAACTGAGCCATCTCTCCAGCCCAGAACGCTAACTTTGACATCCTTAGACACTTTCTTAGACCCTCAGAACTTATGTTAGGGTGTTCTGTTTCGTTTTGTTTTTTTGAGACAGGATCTCACTACGTAGCACTGGCTGTCCCAGCACTCAGTCTGTAGAGCAGGCTGGCCTCAAACTCAGAAATCCACCTGCCCCCCGAGTGCTGGGAATAAAGGATTGTGCCAGTACACACAGCTTAGCTTTCACATTCTCCATCTAGCCACTTATCAGTGACGTGAGTACTTATTACCGAGAGCGGTCACTGCAAAGCAAGCTCCTTTGAATCCTTTTGTTTTGCTCTCCTTTCTTATTATCCACACTCCAATCCCCGCTAAACTGAATCCAGTGACTAGAAAGACCAGAGATAAATTCTGAGCCCTGGCGATCAATGCAGCCATGGCAAACCTTTGTTAGCAGTGGTGGCCAGCGGCTGGCAAACACAAAACCAATAAATACAGAACACAGAAAGCTCACATGTTCAAAGACCAGTCAGAAATAAAATATGCTCTGACCACCATGTATACATTCAACTGAGCCTGACCCATTTCCTCTCGGCTCCTATGTTTGCCATAAGACATACAGACACGCAGAAAACACAGAACCACCTGCACAGACAAAACTTTTCAAACCATCAGGACCAGGTGGGCAGGCGACTTCTGCTTTTGCGAGGGCTGGGAGAAAACAGGGTTTTGTAGTTGGATGATGAGAGGAGGGGATGCAACTGGGAAGTTGATAGGAGAAAGGTGTGCTGGATTGTGTGATTTGGAGGAGAAGGAAGGGGCAAAGCCTGCAGCCAAGCAGATTGGGGGAGTAAGGAAATAGAAGTTCCCACTTTGGCTAAGAGGTCCCTTACCAACAAGAGGATGGGACAGGTGGGCACCAAGTGGGGAAGTTATCTACAGAGGGAGTTCTAGGATAGCCAGAGCTACCCAGAGAAAGTCAGCCTTGAAAGATAAACGAGATGGGAGGGAAGTCACACAACAAAAATCCATCCTTTCCCACCCTAGCAAAGATGGCTGTCAGCCACGTGGCTGCCCCCATCCCGCTGGGAGACCGTCAGCTAAAATGGCAGCTAGCCCCAGGTTTCCTTTAAGGTCACCGATGCGCAGACATTTATTTGTTATGGGTTCTAAGTTAACCCTTTCGTTGCAGATTGTACAGATATGTTATTCATACCCAATATGCTTACAAATCTTGAGGTACTGAGTTATACAATTGTCTTACAGATATGGAGATAAGATTTATACCTTAACAAAAGTTGTAGAGAGTTAAACCAAAACCTGAGAGAATATGAGATAAGGTGGGTGGGCCACGGCACAGGCCTTTAACCCAGGCTAGGCAGGTCTCTGTGAGTTTGAGATCACCCTGGTCTACAGAGTGACTTCTGGGACAGCCAAGGCTGCACAGGAAAACCCTGTCTCAAAACAAAACAAAAAACCCAACCTACCAAACAAACAAACAAACAACCCAATGATGTAGTAAAAATCCCCATTGGGAACAGTCTGTCCCTTTGTTTTGTTTTGCTCCTTTCTCTGTCACGCAGTCAAGTGGCTCGCCTGTCACGGGACGGAGATTTTGGAGGAAACCTTTAATCAAGCATGTTTGGGTCTAGAGGAAGTGGAGTAAAACCCAAGCTCTAGAACCAGCTTTTAATCAAAGTAGGACAGCATAAAAGAACAACGGTCTTTCGCCACCAATGCCTAAAAGATAGCTGAATCACTGTAACACTGAATCCAGTAAGCTGGGGACAACAAGGCTTAGAGAGAGGAAATGTCTGATCCCTGGCTACAGGAAGAGGGTGCTAGAGGGAGCTGAGACACAGCCACCAGTGAAGCCTGTGTAAGAGGTGTGTGCCCGCAGCAGCTGTCCTACTCCTTGCTTTCTCCCCTCCTACCCGGTCCTGCTTGAGTTCCCACTTAGCCACAAATTTACAGATCTGATAAGTGGTAACTTAAAGATACAAAACATTTACCCAGTGTCTGAAGGAGACCAGACAAAACAAGGCTTGGAGCGGAGAAAAGCAGAGAGCTTGGACATAGGGAATGGGAAATCCCTTTCCATTTCCAGATCACTTGCAGTAGTTGTAGAAGTCGAAATAATATTAGGATCTAGCGTGTCATTAGGCAGCCAGTTGGATAGATTGTCTAAGGAGTATTGAGGCCAAAATTGATTACAAAATTGAACAGGTTTAGGGTCCTTGATGTGGGGTGTCAGAGGTGGAGAGGCATCCCAAAGGGGCAGGAGAGGGTGTGAAGAGGCCATTCTCCTGGATGAGAGGGGAGGCTGGGAGGAAAAATGTCACTGCAGCCTGGACTGGCATTCAGTGGGTGGTCACCAAACTCAGCAGGGGTCAGGGGCTTAGCCAGGCGGGAGACTAGGTCTCTTATGAAGACCAGAAGGTGAGTCTCATCCACAGGAAAGGGTGCTGAAGGGGACTTCACAGAAGCCATGAGTGCACAGAGGAGCCGTGGGATTATAGGTAGCTCTGAGGGGAAGGTGGGAAAAGAGGGCAGGAAGGGACACAGTAGCCGCAGGGCCTAAAGAAACCGCGGGTGGGGGGAATGGGGTCAGGTGAAGAGGGCCAGTCATAGCTTTGAGGACAGCGGCTGGAGGCACCTCCAAAGAGTAACCAGAGGGTGCCCAACCCAGCAAAGGGGAAACCTACCTAGCTGCTGCGGGTAGCAGAGCGCTGAGTGATCCGTGAGTTTGGTGCAGCTGGACCAGTGATGAGGGATAGGGTCCCAGTGAGGCTCAGGCCCTGAGGGGGGTGCATGCACCGGGAGAGCATGTCCGGGTTATGGAACTAATGTCAGTGTTGCGGCTCTGAGGGGAAAGGTATCCTGGCAGTCAGGAGCCAAGGAATGCCACAGTCACTTGGCGCAACAGACCCCGCACAAGAGATTTACTGGGGAAGACGGAAGAGGGTGGCTGGCTGCCCGAATGGCAAAGAACTGAGCCGGGGGCAGGCATTGCACAGAGCGTCTTGGGAATGGAGCTTTCCAGGGCGGGATTGGTGGGTTTTCAAGACCTGAGCTTGGGCTGTTTACTCTGTAGGTGGAGCTTGGGCTCCTGTGTCTCCAGGGGCTGGGTCCAGCTGTTGGGGCCTTTGGAGTGTGTTGTGGGTGGATCCTGGCGGCTGGAGGTTCATCAAGGGCAGGGCGTGGCCGCTCAAGTGCCTTAAGGGGCTTCGGGTTTACACACTGTTAATAGCTAACGGGAGATAAGGCGTAATGTAGGCATGATCTTACCTCTGATCGTAAGAAAACAGCATGCCAGAACACTGAACTCTTCTTTTTCAACATTTGTTTGTTTGTTTTGTTTTTTGAGACAGGGTTTCTATGTGTAGCCCTGGCTGTCTTGGACTCACTCTGTAGCCTCAAACTCAGACATCTGCCTGCCTCTGCCTCCCAAGTGCTGCTGCCACCAACCAGCGGACTCAGTTTCTAATTTTTGCCCTCCTTTTTTATTTTTTAACATAGTTTTCCAAGTTATAGCAAAAACACAATACTTTGGGAATTGAAGGAATGAAGAGAAAAGGTTTTTGTAACTACAGTCTGAAGTGGAGAGATCTGTTTTGTACACACACAGCTGAGGTAGTATATTCGTAGTGTAAAGTGGACTCCGGGTTCTAGGGTCTGTGGCTCAGTGACAGAGATCTTGCCTTGGATGTGTGAGAGCAAAGGTTCTATCCCTAGCATCTCTCTCCCCCACCAACACACACACAAACACACACACACAAAGCATGAGTAGCAACGCTGATAGAAGTGGGAGTGACCATTGGTAGTCTGGATTTCAGGACTTGAAAACCCATGTGGCTCAATATAGTGTCACAATCTCCTACAATGTAATCATTCTCTTGTCAGGGACAGCAGAACCCTTGAGAAGGTGAGGAAGAGTACAGTCCCTAATTAAGCATTCATGCCACATTCTCATTAACCTGTTGTTTCTTCCCGGGTGCTAGCGCACATGCTCAGTGCTCAAAAAACCACAACTCAGGTGAACTATTTGTGGGGGCTCCTGGACAGAACCTGTATCTTCTGGCTCAGATGGTGCAGAGGAAACTTTGCCTTGAGAAAAAAATTTTAACCTGTTGTTAGTAACATTGAAACTCCTCTTCCCTTGCTATTGTCAACATGGTAGGATCTAACTTTCATTTACAAAAAGTTAGGAAGTACTGTTTGTTTTTCCTCTTTACCTTTTCTCACTGAGTATGTTACACTTTGATTAAGTCTTCTCTTTACAAAGACACATCTTTAAGGTGCAGAGACAATGGCCCCAGGCCGCCATCCTTGACAACCGCGTGGCACCTTTTTACTTTCACATTTATCTTTAAGACAGGGTCTTACTACGCAGAACAGGCTGGCCCTGAACTCACAGAGATCCACCTGCCTCACCCTCCTGATTAGTGGTATTAGAGACAAGTTGCCACTATGCCCAGCATCCTTTATTTCATGTGTATGCATGTTTTGCCTGTATGTATGTCTGTGTGCCTGGTGCCCAAGGACAGAAGAGGTCACAGATCCCTTGGAAATGGAGTTACGGGTGGTTGGGAGCCACCATGTGGGTGCTGGAAAACAAACCCGGGTCCTCTAGCCTCTGAATCATCTCTCCATCCCCTTTTACTCCCCTGTGACATTCATCTGGCCGTGTCACTGGCTTTCAGAGTAGGCTAGTTTCCTAGCGATGAACCGATCCTCAGGTACTTAACAACTCCTTGCAGATTCCCACTGTAGTGTGGTGTAGAAAGCCAAAGAGGAGAAAAGAAAAGCCCTCAAAGAGCCCAGGGAACAACAAGCCAAAGGTGTAGGATAGTCTGTGCTTTCAAATAATGGCACCGTGCTAGACGACAGCATGAAAGAACGCACTGTGTTAACCACGTGGCAGCGCGAGTGCATTCCGTGAGAGTTAAGCAAGGCAAGGCTCTGAGATGAAAATGAAAACGCATTTCTACTTTCCTGCTAGGCAGTGCACATCACTGTTGACTGTCGAAGGCCACTGTGCCTTACAAATCTCGCCTTTATAAATCTCATAGAGCCCTCTAGCGGTAAATAGGAAGGCCCATATGCTCATCGCATGGATGAGGAAGTCGAGGTGCAGAAAGGTAAGACGCCCAAAGGCTCACAGAGTCGGGGACACTTTTATTCCCCCAAATCCTCCACAAATAACGGCCACGCAGAAGTGAGCACCAAAGCTCCGGAGAGAGAAACACCACCTCAGCACTCCTGTCATCCACCGCAGAGCCCGAGCCGGAAGAGCGGCGCCTGCGCCATGGCGTAAGCCGCAGGTGCACTGTGGGAAACTCCTATATTGTTTCTAGCCAAGCGTCCGGGTTCCAAATAATACAGCCTAACTGAAAAGGGCTGGATCTTGATAGGTGTCATAGGCTCTGGGAAGCTTGGAAGGGATGCGAAGGAAACTGGAGGGGTTTTTGCTGGAATCAGGGTTTGCAAGGCCATTTCTTACAAGTTTAGAGCCGCTAAGGGATCGCGAGCTGCCCGAGTCCTCCAGAGTGAGCCAGAGCGGCGTCTCTATGATCAAGGAGCCATAGATTGGGCCTCTCTACCCCGCCCGGTGAGGCTGCGCATGCGCAGTAGCTGTAGCACCGGAAAGATGGCGGAGGCAGGGTGAGTGTTTGGGTCTCGGAATCTCTTTGAGTTGGTCTTCGAGTATCCGATGCCATCCTTTCTGTTTATTCTCTGGCGAAGCACAAGGATACTTGTGGGTTATGGAAAGGAAGAAAAGGCTCCGTATTACACAGCGACGGTGGGGACTGAGATGCTGTAAGGGCTGGGGCTGGCGGAGCGACCGTCCTGGGTTCGGATATCTGGAGCGACTTTTGAGGCAGAGAGTAAGGAAATTGAGGAAACTGAAGTTCGAAGGGGAGAGTGGCTGGAGAGTGCCAGAGCTGCAGAGTTGGGTTCGCTCAGCTTGGCTGTCATAATGTGTTTTTTCAGTTTCCTACATTTGCATAGTGTGGTTTTCGAGACAGTGTTTCTCTGTGTAGCTTCGGCTGTCCTGGATTTTGTGAGCCACCATGTGGTTGCTGGGAATTGAACTCAGGACCTTTGGAAGAACAGAGAGTGTTCTTAACCTCTGAGCCATCTTTCCAGCCCTGTCCTGGATTTTGTAGACCAGGCTGGCCTCGACCCGCCTCCCTCTGCCTCCCTCCCACCCTCCTGTCTCCTCCACCCCTACCACACTCAGTCTTGACTTTACATATCGTTGGTGGATCTGTGAGCACCCCAACCCGTAACAGGCTTTCCTAGAATTTCCTTGTCGCTAGTGTCAGGCTATGAACTTAAATGAACCTAGAGGATTTTTAGGGCTTTCCGGGATGAGTGAGCATTATAGGTTGATGGTGATGGCTGGTCAGAAACTCTAGTTCTCTGGGAAATCTCTGAGAGACCAACATGTCTCAGGAAGACCAGGGTCGTGAATTGGTTGAAAAGCCATTGCTTGTTTGTTTCATAATTTTTGTTAATACCGTTTTTTCTTTATCAGGGAAAGAAAAAAGATTCCTTTGGTTCCAGAAAATCTCCTGAAAAAGAGAAAGGCTTATCAGGCCCTGAAAGCCACCCAGGCGAAGCAGGCACTTTTGGCAAAGAGAGAGGTAATTCTGGAGAGCAAGGGGCAAAGAATTTTAGGCTTTGTAGTGGGTGAATTTTATTGATCATTTGTTGAACTGGATTTGTTATCAGATCCCTCTTGTCTAAGTCTCCATTTACCAAAGGTTTCCTCAACATCTGTGAGCAAAATGCTGGAATCATGGCTAAAGGAAAAGTGAGGACCTTTTCTGAATTCAAATTAAGTGATGAAAGACCAAATTTGGCAGAAATAAAAATTGAATGTTTTTAAATTTTTGTTGGTTTCTTAGGCATGGTTGAGAAAGACAGACAGACCGACCAGGCTGGCCTCAAACTAACAGAGATCAGCCTGACTCAAGGCCCCAGAGTGCTGGGATTAAATTGACAACTCTGTCACACTTACATAATTTCAGCATTCTAGAAAGTTGAGGAAGGAAAATAGAGAGTTAGCTTGGGTTATGTAAGGAGAACCTGTCTCAAACCAGAAGTATCTGACAAGTGTTAATGTTTCTTTTACTTAGAATCATGTGTGAGTGTAGACTGCACATACATGGTTTCTGAGGGCAGAAGAAAATGCTTTTGTTTTTAATGAGCCCAATGTAGTGCTGGGTTTCATGTTACCAGCACACCACAAATATTTCTTCATAATGTCTAAGTTTTCTCTGCTCCACCTTTACTTGGGGTTCCCGGTGCTTCCTTTATGTAATGGTCTGCCCAGCTTTGCAGAACGTGGAAGAAATGAGTGTAGTTATTAGTGGCTCCTGGGTTAAATTGTGGGTGGGAAGAGATGGTGACGGCTGTCTTCTCTGCCGCAGAGGAAAGTGAAAGAACTCAGGTTTAAGCGACTGGAAACATTCGTGCACGAGTCCTGGCGGGAGCAGCGTGACAAGGTGCGAGTGCAGCGCCTGGAAGTGAAGCCTCGAGCTTTGGAAGTGCCTGATAAGCATTCCTTGGCCTTCGTTATACGCCTGGAAAGGTAGACTGCCGCTGTGTTCTCAGAGTTCCTGGGATGTGTGAACTGTTGGTTCAGCTGTAGGTGGCTCTGTAGAGAGATAAGGCTTAATCCACTGCAGCAGATTGTGCTACGATTCAGTGTAGGCCAGCAGGTGAAACAAGGTCAGTCGGCAGATGCTCAGGGTGAGGGTAGGTGTGGCTTAGTAATACTTTCCTAAAGGAGGAACAGCAACTCAACACGGGACATGCCTTTAAGGCATGTGGTGGCACATGCCTTTAATCCCAGCACTGCAGCAGAGAGAAACAAAAGGCATGCAGGAGTTCAGCATTGCTCACCAGCATGCATCCTGGTGAAGGGTTCGAGGACACCAAATACACAGTTTCCACACTTAGCAGGGCTTTGTATTTGGCCCAGTCAAATACAGCTGTGCGCCTCTTGATATGAAACCTTTTGAGTTTTCCATATTTGTGAGCTCCGCCCTCTAACCTTCCTGCCACTGCCATAATCTCCGGGACTCGATTTCCCTGGCTGTGGGGTCCATCTCAAATACGCCCTTAATATGTTCCTTTATTTTACTACCTGCCCACCGAAGCAATCCAGCTTCCTTAGGTAGACATACTTGATCTGTAGCTTACCCCCACCCAAACATTCAGGAACTCTGTCCTGTAGCACCCATAGACTGCTCTACATGATGGAAAAAGTCTGTTTCCACTCTACCTCCCACTACACAAACAGACTAGTGTAGACTTGAGTCAGACACTGCTCTGTTGGTTTCAGGATTGAAGGAGTGAGTATGTTGGTACAGAAGACCCTGGCAAAACTTCGCCTGAAGAAGTTGTTCAGTGGTGTCTTTGTCAGTGTCACCCCTCAGAGTGTGAAGATGCTGCGCATAGTGGAACCTTACGTGACCTGGGGGTGAGTATACCGCTTTCTCATGGGAACTCCTTTGTGCTTGAGTGTCTAAGACAAGGTCCATTTTGTGTGTTGACATTGTGCTGTGGCCAGTCACCAGAAATAAAGAACCTTAGGACATGGGAAGGACAACAGAATCAGTTCGGGGCTTATTCAGTTGTAGGGGAAAACTAAGTGAAATGAATGACAGAGATTACTGCCTGAAGCCAAAGTAAAGGCCGTGCTTGAGTGGCAGGAGTGCTCTTTGCTGGGGTGGGGAGGTCACACCTAGAATCCATGTGGAATCTTCTGTAATCCCAGTGCACGAAAGACTGAGGTGGGAGGATTGCTGCATAGGCTACAAGAATAAAACCTGGTCTCGAAAAATATCTAAACTTCTAATTATATATTCCAGCCCACTCTGGGATTTCCCTCTGGCTGATTGGTTGATTTGCTCCTAGCTTATGTGGGTTAAGGTATTGCTGGGCAATCCAAGTTTGCTTTAGACTCACTGTGGAGCTCAGGAACCTCCAGCCCCGGCGCTCAGGTGCTAGGTCTGGGCTACCGTGCGTGGTACCCACTCCAGTTTTTCACCCTTCCCTTCAGGGTGTCTCCCAACCGTCCACTCCCCGGTTACGGGAGGTTTCGGTGAGAGAAGCCTCTCTCAGCTGCAGACCTGAGTGGCTGCTGTAATGCTCTTCTGTGCCTTACACAGATTTCCAAATCTGAAGTCTGTCCGGGAACTCATCTTGAAACGTGGGCAAGCAAAGATTAAGGAGAAGACTGTCCCCCTGACAGACAACACAGTGATTGAGGAGCACCTGGGTAAGCTGGCTGGGCAGAAAGCAGGGGTGTCGCCAGCTGTGATGTGGGATCCAGGGTAGATTCTCGGGCCTCACAGTCCCAGCTTCGTCATGTGAGAACCTACTTTATCCTGGCTAGTCGTGAACAAAGGAATCTACATTTTTTGTTTCTCAGGGAAATTTGGTGTCATTTGCCTGGAAGACCTCATCCATGAAATTGCCTTCCCGGGGAAGCATTTCCAGGAGATCTCTTCATTCTTGTGCCCTTTCCACCTCTCTGTGGCCCGTCATGCTACCAAGAATAGAGTGGGCTTCCTCAAGGAGATGGGCTCCCCTGGCTACCGGGGTGAGCGCATCAACCAGCTCATCCGTCAGCTGAACTAGAGCAAGACCAGGTGAGGACAGCGTGGGGTGTGGGTTTGTTCCCTCTCATACTGGTTCCAAGGCTCAGAGTTGGGTAGCCAGTCTTGGTGCCAAAAAGGCTTATTCACTGAGCCATCTTGCCAGCCCTGGTCTGACTTTTGATGCGCCATGCTTGTCAATTAAAAGTCCCTCTGTGACCTGGAGGTATAGTTAGTGGTTGGAACTAGCTCCTGTGTGTGCCAGTACTTGAGTCCTCTTATGACCAGAACAGGCATGTGGCCTCTTGGGAAGGGACAGCACCTGATTAGGACATGCAGCTGTGGTGTTAGGTCACGGGGCTAGGAAACAGCTGTGCTGCTGTTGGCATTTAGCCTGCAGTGAGAAGAAACCACATCAGAAACTAATTTCAGAAGGAATCTGAAGACCAGTTACCTGTTTTGCTGAAAGGATCCTAACCTGAAAGGCTTTGGGTTGCTCTTTTTTAGCTCTTAATCCCAGGTCGAAATTGGCTTGTGGTGATGCAGTTATGTTTTCCTTCCTTAGGATTTCCAAAAGCCTAATGCACTGGAAGTGTTTCTGCTAAAAATTATCAAGTGTCTTCAGAGAAGATTATTTTCTGCCTTCAAAGACTGAAGGAAGGGGCCAAGAGAAAGACAATAGGGTCTGGGCATCACAAACACCTCAACACAACCCAGGTCTATGGAAAAGGACTATTACTCTCCACAGTGGCTGCCCCTGTCTCTGAAACCAACACAGGCCATGGAGGAAAGAGTTGCCCTGCTTCGTCCTACCTTTATATGTTTATTGTTGGGTGGGCAGATAGCCCAGACATCCTTCCATCCCTCCAAGACTCTCAAAGCAACGGACCAGACCGAGGGGCGTGCCTGAATCTGGAAGAAAGGGTTCTTGGTATTTTTTACATGGCGTCCTTAAACTCCATAGCAGTCCTCCTGCCTCATCTTCCTAGGTGCTGAGATTGTAGGTGTGAAGATCCCCAGTCTGGAAGCTTGTTAGTCTTGTGCTGTGAGACCATTACAACTTCAATGTCAGCTTTGGAACATGCCTATCCCCAAGTCAGTGTGGTGGCATTTGTACCCTGACCTACAAGGCCAATCCTTTCCTATATAGCTCAGGATTTACGATGGGGGATCCCTCGCTAGGAAAACATACACACATCTATACAGAGGCTTTGCTTGGCCCTCCCTGGCAGTGGGACACACCCTCTTGGCATGGCACCCAGACGTCTTGTGTGAGGACAGCCTGCTTTTATGAGCATGGGTCTGTTAATCTCCTGTCAGTCTGTGCTGGAGGAGGAGACTCAAGCTTAGCTGTCAAGTTGGTTGTTTCCTATTAAGAACTAGTGACTGGCTGGCCTGGTGGTGAACCTCCTGAGCACTTAGGAGGCAGAGGCAGGCAGATCCGAGTTCAAGGGGAGCCTACTATACAGAGTTCCAGGACCTCAGGGCTGCTAACAGAAATTGTTAAAAGAATGTGGTGATAGACTTTCCTAAACCACATAAACCCAGAAATGCCCACTAAATTTCACCCTGGGCATCTGAGATTCCCGTGTCAGCCCTTACCTTAAAGCCCACACCATGGGCCCACATTCTTAACTATTTCGCTTGAGCTTTCCTGGAACCTTGATTTCATTAGGCCCTTCCAAACATCACTGTGAAACTCAGTTAACAGTGCCAGCATGGGCAGAGTAGTACATGCCTTTAGTCCCAGCACTATGGAGGCAGAGGGGGGTTGATCTCTGTGAGGTCAGTGCCAGCTTGGACTATATCTTGAGGTCCTGTCTTGAAAAGAACATGCCAATTACAAGGTCAGTGGGTTCCAGAGAAAAATCTGCCAGAGACCAGTGCTACTCTGCTCTTGGAGAGCATTGGGTAATGTAGCCAAAGGTGCATTGTGGTCCAATAGAAAGGGTCACAGGTATTTAAAATTGTGTTAACCGCAGGGAGCACTGCAGTGTTGGCGTTCTTGCCTGCTGTGTGTGAGGCCCTGAATGACCTAAGGAAGCAAGGCAGTTCTGACCTGAAAAGTGGACCTGGTGTCTTCAGGTGTCTGCCTTGCTCAGAGTTTAAAACAATTTACATAATTCTATATAAATAAAAGGTTATTTTAAGATTTATTTTTGTGTGAGTCTATATCACTGTGGTCCAAAGTAGCCAGATGTCCACTGCCGGGGAGCTGAAGTCCCAGGCAGTGAAGGCTTGCAGGTGTGGTGCTGGGAACAGCTCCAGCTCACTGAAGAAGCAAGGGCTCCTAAACGTGGCTCCAGCCCCAAAGTTATGTAACATGGGTGGTGACAGTTTCGGGGTATTTACCTCTAATTTACCCATGATTGAATCCCCAAAACTAGGGTTGGGACTTCCCATTGCTGGGGGGAGCTGGGTCTACTTTAGTCACTAAACTACACGGGTAGACTTCCTGTCTGCCATGCTGCCATTTGGGTTTTATTGTTACAGGAAATGGTTGATGCCATGAGCCAGTTTGAAAGACTGCTAGAAAGCTTGTTGTCACTGCAGAGGTAGATCTCTGAATTCAAGGCCAGTCAGGGCTATAAAACCTCAAAAACCTTGAGGGAGCCGAGTGGCTCGGAGCTGTTCGCCTGGTGCCAGGGCACGTGACACTACATGCTACACACTGTGAAACTTATCTATGGTTTCACAAATAAGTCCTAGGGGCCTGGTAAGGTGGCTCCGCGGTTCAGAGCGCCTGGTGCCCTTTCAGAAATCCGCACCCACATGGCAGCTGACAACTCCAGTTCCAGCCCTGGAGATGGCTCAGTAGGAAAGGCCTGCTGCCAAGCCAGAGCTCGATTCCTGGGACCGACACGTGACTCCCACAGGTCCTCAGAGGCACTAAAGAACAAACTGCCTGCCTTCGCCGATTCCAAAAGCCAGGATTTCTAAGGATTTCACTTGCTGCAACGTTCCGGAAACGAATTATCAAACCAAAACAACTACAAAATGCCTTTTGGATCCCAGGTTCACTTTATCGTCAGGATAGGCTGACCCGGGAAGTCATGTCCTGCTCCTGTGACAAACAAAATTAACAGTTGTTTCAATTACACAGATGGATTGAACACGTTACACAGTTAAAATTCAGAGTCCAAAACCAAAATTACTGGGCAACGCTGACTGCTCCAGGAAGACTAGTTCCGACTGAGACAGGTCAGGGCAGATGCAGAAGCATGAGTCAGGGTGGCGGGTGTCCAGACCCTCAAGCTGCTGCAGGATCCAGCCGCGCCTCCGGATCTCAGGAATCCCCGGGGCCTCCGCCGAGCTGGGCCTCCGGGCTGGCCCCTGACGGCTCCTCCGCGGTCGGGGGCTGCGTCCTGGCATCTAGGGCGGTGGTGCGGGAGGAGGCGGCCGAGCCCGCGTCCTCCCAGGGCTTGGGCCTCCGCGGGAGCAGCGACGCCGTGGGCTCGCCACGGGTCGCAGTGATGTGGCGTTTCTCCAGACCCGGAAGCTCCTGGCCCTTCTGGACCAGCCGCAGGAGCTCTGCCAGGGTCACCGAGGACGGGGCAGGCTCGGCGGACGCCGGTGCTCCGCCCGGGCTGCGGCCCTGCGGATCCATGACCCCGGACGGACCTCAAGCACCTCCGGGTTGGCGTGGGCGCAACCATCTTCGCGGAAAGGGGAGGCCGTACCTGGGCGCGGGGACCCGAGGTGCCTCCTGCGGAAGCTGCAGTACATCCGGATCTCATTCCTCAGCGTGGATGGGCTCAGAGGGAATTTTAAAAAAGGCGGGGGGACGGGTGAACTAGCCAAAAAGTGAAGTGCGAACCCACCGGGACGAGTGTGGGGAGGCGCGGCTGCAAAGACGCCCCTCTCTTAGGCACAGGTTGCAGCGAGAAGCGGGGGCTCCCGCTGGGGTCCAGGCTGCGATTCTCTCGCAGGCTCTTCACATTACTTTTGCTAATTATACTAAGGATCAGATCGCGGGGGTGGGGTGCTGTTGTTTGGGGTCTGTTGTCTGTTTTGGTTTTGAGGCATGGATTCATCCTCTCCCACAGTGTCTGCTGAGCTACACCTCCCAGCTCCGAGGTTCAGGTTTCTGAAGTTATCAGAGCTAGCCTGAACAGGTTGTGGTGGCCCGTGCCCGTAAGGTCACACGCTCGAGCCACGGAGCCAGCCTGGGCTACATACCGAAAGAAAAACAACGAGCTTGATTTGGCACACCCAGAAGTCAGTGGTGTGCATAATTTGAAAAGGACGCAGCAAGCTTACCCGGCACTGTAAACAACCCCAGGAAACTCACTGGGTGGAAAAACAAAAAGCGGGTGGAGGCTCCGCAGGTAGGACTGGTCACGGTGTGCCCCGCCCCTTGGTGTTCTCGGGGTCTCCCGTAGCCAAGGCTGACCTTGAACTCACAATATAGTCTTGATTAAAAAAAAAAAAATCTGCGTGGGTGTGGTGTGTGAGGACACAATGTGCATGTGAGTTTAATGTCAGGAATCATTCTACATCATTCTTCCTCCTCAGGCAAAGCCTCTCAAGCAAAGCCAGGGCTTGCCGACGTGGCAAGTATCTCTAGTCACTTTGCTCTGGGGATGCCCTGTCTCTGCTTTGGAAGAGTAAAATTGCTACCATACCCACCTGGCATTTACCTGGGTTTGTGGTCATTCACACTCTCATCCTCACGCCGTCTCCCAGCCCCAGCTTTGAACTTCTGGCCCTCCTGCCTCCGACCTGCCTTTGCTGGAATTACAGGTGTGCACCACCATGTCCAGGATTGTGTGGTTCTGGGAATGGACACCAGGACTTCAGACATGTGTGCCAGGTACTCTACCAAGTAAGCTTACATCTCCAGCGCCTCGGGGTTGGGGATTTAGCTCAGTGGTAGAGTGCTTGCCTAGCAAGCGCAAGGCCCTGGGTTCCGTCCTCAGCTCTGGAAAAAAAAAACAAAAAACAAGGTAACATCTCCAGCTCCTCTTGTATGCTCATCCTGGACCTCCACCTTAGATTTTCCCTGTGCAGAATGGTGAGAGAGATTTTTTTTTTCCTTTTGGGAACTGAGGACTGAACCCTGGGCTTTGTCCACTTTAGGCAATCGGTCTGTTATGGTATATCCTCAAAACAACTTCTCTTCCTTATAAGGTGCCTAGTCTGTGGTATCCTATCATAGCAGCATAAGACACGGTGACTTCCGTTACTCTCAGCTAAGACGTCTCCATGGAAGCATTGATGGAGGGCACGTGGCTGCCCACAGTGGCAACTGCTGGCTTGGAGACATCACAGTTCCTAGGGACAGAAGTCTTGTCAAGGCAGTAGGGCTTATGACAATTTCAGTCTACATGTAATTTTCACATATAAATATGCAGTGGCCTGTAGTGAGAATTCTGGAATTTTGGCCCCTTTAAAAAGCACAGACGTTTTGTGGAATGTGTTTATTTTAGCCCCATGTGTGGGGATACGGGGCTGCGTCACAGCAGCAGACTGATTTGCCTCGTGCTCTAGCAGAGCTGTCAGGGTTTTCCCAGCTGGGGATAGTTTCTGTGAGTGTGTGACATTTGGAATTCTGGGAACTTTTCAGAGGATATACAATTGCTAGGGCCCCCAAGAGGCATGATTGGTGGTTGATGGTCATTTGTTGAAGTTTGGTAGTAGTTGTGCTCAAAGAAGAAAGAAATTAGATTCAAGGATCTTGATCTCTCTTTCACCCCTAGATCCTTCTTTCTCTCCTAGCTAGTGATGGGGGTGGAATGAGGGATGAGGGAAGGCTGGGATAAAGGGTTGGAAAAAGGAGAACTCACAAAGAGGTAAAAGGTAGCTACAGTGGCACGTGATGTGATGTGATGTGATGTGAAATACCTGCCAGGCAAAATAAGGAGTCCGCAAATTGTTAGTTATTTTTATAAAACTGTGTTCATTCCTCAGTTTCTCTCTTAACCCGGCTATCATACAAATAATTGAGACTCTATTATATTTTTTTAAAGATTTTTTAATGTATGTATTTGAGTGTTTTGTCATCATGTACACCTGCAGGCCAGAAGAGGGCATCAGATCCCAGTATAGATCGTTGTGAGCTACCATGCAGTTTCTGGGATTGAACTCAGGACCTCTGGAAGAGCAGACAGTGCTCTTAGCTGCTGAGCCATCTCCTCAGCCCTAATATATTCTTTTGACAAGCTTCACAGCACAAGAACCGAGCAGTTATGAGTCCATTCTTAACCCTCTAAGCTAGTTTGGCTTTCTTCCAACGCACACCCCAGAGATACTTGCACTTTGTAGCTTTTCTGCTCCAGCTTCTCTTCTGATCTCATTTCACCTGTGGCTGAATCCCTCACTTTCTCCTCTAACTCCTCCTCCACGAGCTGGCAGAAAGTCCAGTCCTATTCTCTTCCCTGTTTAGCAATTGGCTGTAAGCTGCTTTTTTTTTTTTTTTTTTTCATATTAGGACAATTGAGGAGCAGTTTCTACACAGTATTAAGACAGTAAATTCTTAGAACAAGGAATGCAACCAAATATGGGGGATACAGAAGTCAGCATTTGAATTACATAATAACCTTATGCCTACAACAGATAATGATTTTTTTTTTAAGTGTATTTGTTTCAAGCCTGGGTCCAGTTCCCACCTCAGCACTGTGAAACTTTTTTTTTCTCCTTGATTTTTCAAGACAGGGTCTCTCTGTGTAGCTCTGGCTGTCCTGGAACTCACTCTGTAGAACAGGGTAGCCTTGAATTCACAGCAATCTGCCTGCCTCTGCCTCCTGAGCACTGGGATTACAGGCATGCACCACCACCGTTCAGCTGGGGCCAATTCTTTTACTTATCTCCGTGTCAGACTTTCTGTCAACCCCTGCTTCCCAGCATGGCCCCACTGATTAGCGAGGATCACGAAGGATGCTTGATAAAGGCCATTATCATTTTAAAAGTCTACGTTTATTTTTATGTGAATCTGTGTCTGTGCACCACGTGCGTGCAGGGCCCTCAAAAGCCAGAAAAAAGTGACAGAGACATGACGTTAGCCATCGTGTGGGTGCTGGTAACTGAACTCTCTGGTCTGAACAGCCAGTGCCCTTAACCACTAAGCCGTTTTCCCAGCCCTGAAGGCACTTATTAAGGATCCTCAATGATGTCTCCTGCGGCCCCTGCAGGCCCTTTTTTCCATCCTAGTTCACCCAGCTACCTGGACCTGACACACTCGCTTGATTCAGTAGGCTCCCTTACCTTCTGGCTTTAGGAGTCTGGCCGAGAGGCAGGGGAGGGCAACAGGAGCAAGGAAGAATAGGATATCAGCAGATTTCTTTCTGCTCCCCCTCTTCTGGATCGCACTGACAGCAGCCCCTCCACACAGCTCTCTGGTTTGAGGGCTCTGAACCCTGTTCACTTCCTGCTCCCTCGGGTGCTACACTGCATCCTGGGAACTCCCTTGTTCTTGCGCACATCTCTGTCAGTGGACTCTAGCAAATTCTCCTCAGATTCTCCAGTGACCTCGTGTCACCCTGTCCTGCCCTTCCTGACCAATGCAAGATGTGGCTCCTCCCGGGGGCAGACCTGAAACAGGGCATTGAGAATGGACCTCCCACACTGAAGAAGGAGACCTGCATGTGACTGGCGATCTCATTCTTTGTGAGAAAAGCTACACGACGTGACAGGCTCTGCATGGCCATGTTGCTTATTCTGGTGTCCACAGAGGAATACAGAAGAGGTCCTCAACACCTGACAGAAGGTGAGGGTGTGACCAGAGCCCTTCCCTGTGTCCCCGTTTATTTTTATTTGTTTTTGAGACAGTGTAGCCCTGGCTGTCCTGGAATCACTCTGTAGACCAAGCTGGTCTTGAACTCATGAAGATCCACCTGCCTCTGCCTCCCAAGTGCTGGGCACGACCACAGCCCGGCTGGCTCTTCTAAAAATAGGGTCTCATGGTGTAACCCAGTTCAAGGATAGGCCTTGAACTCCCTATCCTCCTACCTTAGCTGCCTGATTCCGGCATGAACTCCCCCACCTGGCCTGGCCTCCCAGATTTCATTTGCAAAAGCAAGAAAGGTAGGAGGACAGGGGCCTTGAGATGGGTCGGAGACTGGCATAGACACATAGATATGGATATACAGACATAGCATAGATGCAGATATAGAGATATATAGCACAGCGGCTGAAACGAGAGAGATGTCTGTACATACACACACACACACACACACACACGGTCATAAACTGAGCTGGAGGTGTAGCTGAGGTGATAGAGCGTTAGTCTGCATGAAGCCATGTACTCCACCCCCAGCACCACATGAAACTAGGCACAGTGCCGTGTTCCTGCAGTTCTAGCTCTCGGGAGATGGAGGCCTGTAGTTCCACGTCTCTCGGAACGGCCACCGGACGCCGCTGGGGCGCCGAGCCAAAAGAGCACACTTGTCTGCCAGAAGGTCTAAGCGCCATCGGTCTCTGGCACAAAAAAGGTAAAACTCGGTCGGAGTCCTTAGCGAGCATGGAACGAGGTCTGTGTCACGCGGCCCCTGGTCCAGCCGGGGGTTCGGGAAAAGGCTGTTTTCTCGGCAGTAAGCGTTACCGCACTTTAAGCTGAGCTGTCCGCATCAGGCCAGCGGCAGTGTGGAGCCCAGGGCTCCACGACTGAGTCAGACGGCAAGGAGGGCCCGGCAGCTTCAGGACCCGCCAGCAGCTCACTCCCACAGGGCGGCACTCCAGCGGTGGGGCCCCTCTTTCCCGGTGCTACAGCTCAGGATAAACTGCCAGTCTCAGGCGTCCTTCGGTGAAGGAGATGGTGATTTATTTCATGTGAAGCTGGAGCTTATAAACCCTGGGCAGTGGGGCGGGGCTTGGAGGATGATGTGTCTCATTGGCTGGGGCTTAGGATGCTGGTAAGGCTCTACTTCTGTGGGGGAAGACAACAGGTGAGTCGCTCATGTGATCGCACCCGAAGCCGCCTGGGGGTTGTGCCATGCACTCCTGAGGCGGCACAAGACCTGGAGAGAGCTTTGTCCCACGCCTTCTGTTCTCAGGATGAGATTTTAAATCTCAAGTTTGAGATTTCCGGGCTTTGAACGTGCCCCGTCTCGCTTGTCCCATGCAGTTCCCCTGGAGGCGCGGTCCACGGTTCACCCCAGAAGGCAGGAGGGTCAGAAGTTTAAGTTAGACTGGGCTCCGTGAGACCGTGTCTCAGAGAGAGGGCGGGGGAGAGAGAGGAGGGGGAACACAGGCCCCGGGAGTGTGAGGTTATCCAACTTCATTTCCGTGGATACCCGCCCAAGAGATGGGATTTAATATGTTGGCGCCAGCGCCTGGGAGGCGCACTAATAGCCTGTTGTTTGGTTAATTAATACCATAAAAATTTAATAGCAGCCCACAGTTAACAACCTGGCTTCCTGCAGAAGAAATCAGAATTTTTTTTTTTGGAGGTGAGAACGCTGGACTGGGTCCTAGCCACACATTTAAAGGGTCCAGAAAACATATCCCTATGCAAACCATTAAGACACGTATAGGTAAACCGGGCGCGGTGGCGCACGCCTGTAATCCCAGCTCTCAGGGAGACAGAGGCAGGTGGATCTCTGTGGGTTCGAGGCCAGCCTGGTCTACAAAGTGAGTCCAGGACAGCCAGGGCTACCTACACAGAGAAACCCTGTCTGGTAACAAACAAACAAACAAAATGCAGGGGTGAGCCACGTGTGGTGTGTCATGCTTGTAATCCTAGCATACGGGAGGCAGACTAGTAGTCTGAGGCTAATCTGGGCTTCTTAGCAAGATGTCTAGGGTGGGAGATAAGGGAGGGAGGGAGGGAGGGAAGAAGGAAGAAGGAAGATGGACGGAGGGTGCTGAAGATAAAGCATTTGCCCAGCAAGCTTGAGGACCTGAGTTCGAATCCCTAGCACCCTCCTAAAAGTTGGATGTGGTAGCACGTGTTTAGATTCCTAGACAAAATAAGAGGTGGAAACAGGAGAATTGTGGGAGCTCGAGGAGCTAGGCTGCAGTGAGCAACTCAAACAGCCAAGAAAGCCTGTCTCAAACAAGGTGGAGGGCTAGGGTGGACCCCTGAAGTTGTCCTCTGACCCCATAATGTTCTTTGCAAGCCAGAACCCTCGCTCATAAATGTGTACACACAGCAGCCACGTGCACTTACAATGCACAACTCACGAAAGAAAGAAGGAAAGAAAAAGAGGCAAGGGGAGGGCTGCCCGAATCCCTGCCTTGCTCTGAAGACTAGAGTTGCTGCACTGCAGTTCATGTGCTCCTGGTCATGTAGAAGCCAAACACTGAGATTTTGCAAGGGGCAGGATCCAGGCTGAGGAGATGGCTCAGTGCTAGAGGGTTTGCCTAGCCCCACGCAGCTTGGTTTTCCTCAGGTAACTTGGTTTTCCTCAGCTGGAAACAGGCAGTTAAGGGCTGAGGCAGGGCTTCTGAGGCAGGGTCTCGTGGCCCACCTGACCTGCAAGTGACTTGTTCAAGCAGTGAGGGAGCAGTGAGACCTTGGGGCTCCTGGAGAGAGGGAACAGATGCGAGGATCAGGCAGGGGAAGCTCCCAGACCGACTACCCCTGTGCCCCAGGAGCTGGGGTGGAGATGGATCCCCAACCAGCAGCTGCTAGCACTGCGGATCTTTGCCTTCTTGTCCTTTGAAGGCAACCTGTCCCGAGAGCCCTCTCCCAGCTGCACTGTGGTCTCTGAGCCCGGGCCAGCACTTCCCCGGGCTGGAGAACTGCAGAGGCAGAGTCGTTAGGGACACCTGTCTCCCCTCCTCCCACTCCCTGGCGGGAAGCCACCGCTGCGCTGCACCTGGCCACACAGGGCCTGGGAACAGGAGTCCTCAGCACCCAAGGCCATCCCTGGGTCTCTGCACTGGGTCAGGAGAAGGCAGGCAAGTGGCCATTAAAACTGCCCTCCCAGCACAATGGCACAAATGGGCAGAGGCTGGCACAAGAATAAAGAGGAGGAAATAAAGCTGTGAAAGGGTCAGGAGGGGCTAATCTGCAAGTAATCTTGAGCAATTACTTGGAAGATCTTTGTGCTTTACTCTTTGGAAGATCTCTGTGCTTTACTCTCACCAAAATTTGTCTCTTATTGGGAGAGAAGATAGAAACAGTGAGATTAAATTAAGCACTCTCAAAAAAAGGACCAATTGTTTTTGCTTTCGTTTTCCTTTCATTTTTTTGAGGCAGGGTCTCACACTGCAGTCATGGCTGGCCTGGAACCCTCTAGCATACTGCCTGTAACACAAGCATGCAACCCATGCTCAGCTCCAACAGAAAGCAGAATTGAGAAGATTATCGATTCTCTAGACACGGAAGGGGCTTTCTAGATTTAAAACCCATTTATTGGTCCCTAAAACGATAACAACAACAAAAACCTACAGGACTGAAAAAAGAGGGCAGGCCTGCTAGCACTCTGGAGGTGGCGGTGGCTCATGGACCAGAGTTCAAAGCTGGCCTGGTCTACCTGGGACCCTTTCTAAAGAAATAAATAAGGCCTTCCTCTCCATGTTACCAACCACTAGGGAAATGCAGCAAAACTATAGGAATCCCTCATACTTGGGATAGCTATCTAGACCCTTGGAAACCAGCTGGTCATGATGGCAAGAGCCTGTAATCCCAGCACTTGGGAGACCTGGAGCCTGAAGATGGAGTTAGGTCCATCCTGGGCAATATCGTGAGAAAACAAAGAAAAAGAAAGAAAGGCTAGAGAGATGGCTCAGTGGTTTAGAGAATTTGCTACTCTTCAAGGGGACCTGAATTTGGTGTTTGTTCGTTTGTCTTGTTTTTTTTTTTCGAGACAGGATTTCTCTGTGTAGCCTCGGCTGACCTGGAACTCACTCTGTAGAGCAGGCTGGCCTTAGACTCATAAGATCCACCTGCCTCTGCCTGCCAAGTGCTGGGATTAAAGCATGCTGGGCTACAAATTCTCTTTACAGATTTGTAAATGAGAACAACCACCTGCCCCTCAGAGCTGTGACTACAAGTGCAAAGACTATGGCTGTCTCCACAGGGGCGTAAATGAACTCTCTCCCCAGTAAATGAACCAGCTCTTTGAAGCTCTTCTGGAGCTTGTGTTCTTTGTCTCAAGCGCTCACTGCCTAAGACTGAGATCCTGCCTTAGGCGGCCAAGCCTCACCTTCTCTAGTCCAGCCTGGTGCCTGGATAATTGGAAACTGAGCAGCAGCGATGCATGCATTTAATTCCAGTATTCAACAGGCAGAGGCAGGTGGATCTGTGTGAGTTTGAGGCCAACCTGGTCTACAAAGCCAGTCTAGGACAGCCAAGGCTACACATAAGAGCCATTTCTGGGAAAGAAAGAAAGAAAGAAAGAAAGAAAGAAAGAAAGAAAGAAAGAAAGAAAGAAGGAAGGAAGGAAGGAAGGAAGGAAGGAAAGAAAAAAGAGAGAGAAAGAAAAAGAGCAAGAGAAAGAAAGAAAGAAAGAAAGAAAGAAAGAAAGAAAGAAAGAAAGAAAAGAAAGAAAGAAAACTAATAGCCCAGACAGAACTTGGGAGGTGAAGGCAGGACCAAGGTCATCCACGGCTACAAAGCAAACTCAAGGCCAGATGTACTGCCTGAGACTCAGTCTCAAAAGAACAAAAGTAGAGACTGGAAAGGCAGTTCGGCAGTGAAGAGCACATACTGCTCTGCAGAGGACCTGCGTTTGGGTCCAAGTACCTACATCAGGTGGCTCACAACCCTCAGTAACTCCAGATCCAAGGCCTTAGACTCACACACATAATCTAAAACAACGTGTGTGTGTGTGTGTGTGTGTGTGTGTGTGTGTTTGAGTCAGGGTCTCTATGTAGCCCTAGCTGTCCTGGAACTCACTTTGTACTTGAACTCACAGAGATCTACCTGTCTCTGTCTCCCAAGTGCTGGGATTAGAGGTATGTGCCACCACGTCAGGCAATAATAAAATTCTGAATGTAAAAGTAAGCCAATTAACTAACTGATTTAATTAAATTGAAAATGGATATGGGTGTAGGGACGCAGTAGAGGGCTTGTTTAGACTTGGGGAAACTCTAGGGGTTCAATCCCAGCACCCCCCAAATAACAATTCAGGTAAAATACAACAAAGGTAGGTGTAACCATATGGCAGGAGGTTTTTCTGAGCATCTTTTAAGTTACACGAACAGCCTCGGGGGCTTCATGGTTGAGAGCAATGGCTGCTTTCTCAGAGGACCAGAGGACCTGGCTTCAAATCCCAGAACCCACATGGAGGCTCACAGCCAATCATAACTCTGTTCTCAAGGGATCCAATGTTGTCTTCTAGCTTGGCGCATACATGGTACATAGACATACATATACAGGCAAAACATCAATAATAATAATAATAATAATAGTATTTAACCTTGGCTCTGCCAGCCGTGGCCTTGGGGAGTCTGTCTGAGCCTCAGTTGCTCACGTATGAATTGAAAAAGCAGGAGGATGACATGAAGGATGAAGAACTAGCTGTATGTCAAGGTCTCACCATCCCCCGGGCCCCTCCGTCGAGTGGATGGCAATCACCCTCAAGTAGAGCCAGGGACTAGGCGGGAGAAAGGCTTTGCCCGGCCAGCCCCCGGGAGGCAGAGGCAGGTGGATCTCTAGGAGGGGAGGTGAGCCTGATTTACATAGCGAGTTCCACACAAGCCAGGGTTCTGTTACACAGACAGGCCTTGTCCCAAAAAAGAAAAGAACAGTCCTCCGAGGACTGTAGCGTGCTCTTCGGGCATGAAGGAGGGTATGAGAGGGCGAGCGCCCAGCTCCTGGGATGAGAGTGGGACCAGAGTTCCCCGACACAGGTCCTCGGCAGAGAGCATTGGGAACTGCCAGGCTGGGAAAGGCCTCAGCTCCTGGCAGAGCAGCTGAGGTACAGCTGGGCCCACAGCCTGGGAGGCAGTCTGGGGGAGCCTCCTCCCCCAGCCCACACCTCAGAGCTGCAGCTGGGCCCACAGCCTGGGAGGCAGTCTAGGGGAGCCTCCTCCCCCAGCAGGTAGCTCAAGGCTGCGCTGGCTCATACCTCTTCTCGACTGAGCCATGGCTAGGACATGGCTGCTGCTGCTCCTGGCCCTCAGGGGTCAGGGCCTGCCCACAGGTAAGTCCCTCTCGCCTCCCTCTTTGGCTGCCGCTGAGCCCATTCCCTGGTACCAGCTCTGCAGTGATGGATGGGATCCCTGGCCACCTGGTTCTGAGGCCTCATATCCTCTTCCAGATGGAGAGTCAGCGGGGCCTGCTGTCCCTCTCAGACACAGAGGAGGGCAAGCACCCCCCAGCTGGTGATGAAGGCCTGCAGCCCCGGGTAGTCAGGAGGCCGAGACAGGAGAAGGTGAAGTTCAAGGCCAGTCTGGACATTGTAGTGAGGGCTTGCCTCAAAAGAAAATGTACAAGGGAGACAGGGGGCGGGGGGGAGGGAGAGCCCAGAGGTAATGCGTTTGCCTTGTCAGCCTGCATGAAGTTCAGCCCTAGGATTGACTCATAGGAGAGAAAAGGAGCAAACTGGGTGGGACCCCACAGAAATCAGAGGCTCCCTGACCCAAGGCTGTGTTGTAGGATATAGGGTGAGCTCTGTGAGGTCCTGGGCTGTCCTTCCTACCCTCAGAGTACCCCCTTACAACAGGGACCGGGGCATCTCAAGTTCACTTCCAATTCAGAGCAGATGCCAAGCTGTCAGCCACTTGCCGAGCATTTAGCTCCAGTTAGCCAGGATTCAGTTCCTCGGTGGGAGACTTCTGGGGTCACGGGGGCTTTCCTGATTGGGAGAAGGTTCAGCAGGAGGCCTGAACTCTGGGAAGGAGGCGCTTGGGGCGAGGAGAGACAGCCACGCAGGTTTTATGGAGAAGGTGGAGGCTGAATGGGCCCCGGAGGCTGAGGGCTCTGGGCCTCACCGCCCCCCACCCTGTCCCTTTGTCTGTAGAGCATTGGTGATATTAATGCAAATAATATTCCCAAATGCTCCTCACAACGATTCTATTCGACTGTTGTTGGGAAGACTTGGGCCTCAGTCAGTTAAGGAGATTGAGTCAGAGGCCAGTCCTGTGGCTTGATCCAATGCGTCATGTGATAGGGTTTTAGACATTCTTCAAGGCAAAGAAGACTATGAGATTTGTGGTCATAGAGGCTCAAGTTCAAATGCTGACTGGATACACGTACGTTCAGTGTCCCTGGGCCAGTTATTTGGCCTTCTGTTACCTTCAACTCATCTTCCACAAGACTTCTGGCATCCTGGGGCTTTTTTGTTTTGTTTTGTTTTGTTTTTGTTTGTTTATTGGCCACCCAGAGTCCATGGTGTGAGTTTATTTTCAGTTGTCAACACTTGAGACTGTGCTTACACTGAGGAAGCACAGAACCGACTCTGCGAGTTCTGCTCTGACCTCCGCAGGCACCTGCTCACGCACCTCTGCCTTCTCTCTCTCCTGTCTCACAAACGCAAAGTAAATTTTGTTATGGTGGTGGTAGCAGTGGTTTTTCAAGACAGGGTTTCCCTGTGTAGCCTTGGCTGCCCTGGAACTCACTCTGTAGACCAGGCTGGCCTTGAACTCAGAGATTGGCCTGCTTCTGCCTCCTGAGCGCTGGGATTAAAGGGGAGCGTCATCACTGCCCAGCATGCAAAGTGAATGTCTTTTAAAAAGAGGAAAGGGCAGGGGGAGGGTAGAGAGACGGCTCAGTGGTTGGGAGCACTGGCTGCTTTTCCCGTATTTCATTTCCAGCACCGCCATGGTGGCTCACAGCCATCTGTGACTCTAGTCCCAGGAGATCCGATGCCCCTGCTGGCCTGTGTGAGCACTGCATGCATGTGTGCAGACACGCTTGGCAGTCACAACGCTCATACACGTAAAATAAAATAAAACCTGAGGGGAGAAAAAAAAAGAGCAAAACTTCATGCTGGGCATGTCACTCTGTGGCGGGGGTTTAATCCCCAGCACCTGGCATGGTGTGTGCTCAATCCTGGGGAGGTGGGGGAGGGTGCATGCCTATTATCCCGGTGCTCTAGAGGTGGAGGCAGGAGGATCCAGAATGCAGAGTGGTCCTTGGCTCCACGGGGACTTTGAGGCTAGCCTGGGCTACACAGAACGATGGTGAACCGTTTGTTAGCCCATGTCACTGCCAGCTCATTCCTGTGTTGACAGTCCCACGGTAGCGCTGGGGTCCGAACATGGGGCTTCATGTTAAAGATAAACATCCTTTCTCAGAGCTTCATCTCCTCCTCCTTTTGGTTTAGTTTACATTAATTTTTAAATTTCATGCGCGTATGCGCACCTTGGGGCACAAGCATAGCCCTCAAAGGACAAGCTTCAGGAGTCAGTTTTTGCCCTCTGCCACAAGGGCTCCTGGGCTTGAACTCAGATTTGGCAACAAGCCCTTACTCAGTAAGCCATCTTGTCAGCTTCCAAGCTTCAGCCTTGAGGGTGCTGGGCTTACACCCATGAACAGCTGAGGCGGGCTCAGCTAACTCCTCCCAGGGAAGGGAGCTCTAAGAATCCTGGAGGGCCCTCTGCTTCCCTCCGGGTTCTTTCTCCCGGAGGCACACAACTCGGTATTGTAAGCACTTGCTTACGAAGCTAATGAGCTTCCCGAGGGACTGAGTTCCTTGAAGGCCCAGGCAACGCCTATCTCAGGGTCATATACCCAGTGGCTGGCACAGAAAGGGGTTGCCAGGCGGTGGTGGCGAGCGCCTTTAATCCCAGCACTCGGGAGGCACAGGTAGGCGGATCTTTGAGTTTGAGGCCAGCCTGGTCTACAAAGTGAGTAGTGAGTTCTAGGACAGCCAAGGCTACACAGAGAAACCCTGTCTCAAAAACACCAAAGGGGGGGGGGTGGCTCAGAAAGTATAGATGGGGAGACAGGAGGGAGAATGGCGGAGGATGGGTGAATTATTAGAGAGAGGGTGGGTGAACGAATGGCCCCAGGCCTGTGTAGATGGCTCAGTGATTCAGAAGCATGAGGACCTGGGTTCAAATCCTCAGCACACACGTGAGAAACTGCATCACTCTTATAAGTGTGCCTGTAACCCCAGCACTGGGGAGAGCAGAGCCAGGAGGATCACTGGGGTCCTGCTGGATGCAGGCCTAGCTCCAGGGGCAGTGAGACTCCGTCCTCCGGATACAAGAGGACAAGTGCTAGAACAGGTCAGCCGATGTCCTCCTCTGGCCTCTGTGCGTGCACAGGCATTCATACGCACACACCTGCATGTCTACAAACACACACTACACATACACAGACACCCACATGCCAAAGAGAAGGAAGGAAGGAAGAAGAGTTTAGGAGGAGGAAGAAGGGAGGCGAAATGAGTAAATTCAAGAAGGGAGGAGGGTGGACCGAAGGATACAGTGCTGAGGGGAATGGTAGGAGGGCAGGATGGAACGACTGAAACCCAGGATGCTCTCCTCTCTGGCAGGCAAAGCCGGCAACCCCTTTCCCTCTCTGGCTCCACCCATCACGGTGCTGCTGGATGGGAGGCAGCAGGTGCTCGTGGTTTGCCTGGTCCTGGATGCTTTGCCCCCCAGCCTCGACAGCCCCGTCTGGTTCTCAGCCGGCAACGGCAGTGCACTGGAGGCCTTCAGCTACGGGCCCTCCCCAGCACCGGATGGCACCTGGACTAGCCTGGCGCAGCTTTCCCTGCCTTCCGAAGAGCTGCAAACCTGGGAGCCTTTGGTCTGCCACACCCGGCCCGGGGCTGGCGGCCAGAGCAGGAGCACAGCCCCCCTCCAGCTGACAGGTGCGGAAGGAGCCTGGGTCCTTTCTAACAGCCTGGGACAAGAATGGGGGTGGGAGAGGCGGGGAGGTAGGTTCTGGGCATGAGGAGAAGGACACGTAAGGGTGGAGCCTGGCTCCGGTAGAGTGGCCTGGAGGCCGTGATTCCTGAGATTTGCAGCTGTTCCCTCTGGAGCCTGCAATCCCAGCACTTGAGGAGAGGAAGGAGGATCAGGAGCTCAAAGCTATCCTTGGCTACATAGTGATTTCAGGGCATGCTTGGGCTCCACGAGACCCTGTCTCAAAAAACCAAAGAAAAGCAAATCTAGTCTCTGCTGTGTGATTTCTAAGAGATGTTAATAGCTTTTAACTGGTTGTTTATAGGTGCATATATGCACGTTTTATATAAGTCATCTATATAAACAGTTCATATACACGTAATCAAGGCCTGTAAGGCCAAACAATAGTTAAAGAATAAGCCCCATTATATACCAAGTTACTGTGTGCCAACCACTGCCCGAAATGTTTCTTTTTCTTTCTTTCTTTTTTTTCCCCCAAGACAGGGCTTCTCTGTGTAGTCCTGGCTGTCCTGGAACTCGCTCTGTAGACCAGCCTGGCCTCAGACTGACAGAGAGCCGCCCGCCTCTGCCTCCCAAGTACTGAGATGGCCAGTGCGCATCACCATGCCCTGCTCCCAGCCTTTTTACAAGGGTGCTGGGGCTCCCACTAGGGAAGGCCCTTCACCAACTAGGCCATCTCCCGAGCCAAGCACACCAGGCTGGCTGGCCACTGAGCCCATGGTCTGTGCCCACCTCTCCAGCGCCGGACTAGAAATACGGGCCACCTGGCCCTGTCTCTGTTTTTGTTGTTTTGAGACAGAGTTTTGCTGTGTAGCCCTGGCTGTATTGTTTCTTTTTTTTTCCCCCCCTTATTTTCTTTTTCTTTTAAAGATTTATTTAATTTTTACAAAGATTTATTTGTTCATTTATTTTATGCTCTATCTGCATGTATACCTGGGTGCCGGAAGAGGGCACAACAGATGGTTGTGAGCTACCATGTGGCTTTTGGGAATTGATCTCAGGACCTTTGGAAGAGCAGCTGGTGCTCTTAACCTCTGTGCCATCTCTCCAGCCTCCCCTCCTCCCCCCGCTCTTTTTAAATTTTATTTTTGGTTTTTCGAGACACGGTTTCTCTGTGTAACCGTGGCTGTCCTGAGCTTTGCTTTGTACTGGTCTTGAACTCACAGAGCTCTAACTGCCTCTGCCTCCCCGAGTGCTGGGATTAAAGGCATGAGCCACCGTGCCCAGATTGTTTATTTTTAAACATGAGTTCTCGAGCTAGAACTCAGGTCCAGTGCTTGTATAGCAAGCACTGTCATGACTGAGCATTTGGATCACCTCAGTTTCATTACTTCCCAAAGAGGAATGCTTGATGGAAAAAAAAAAAAAAAGCCCTGTCTTCCAGCCAAAGCTCTGAGAGAATGGTCTCCTTGGGGGAGGGGAGGTGCTGCTTAGGGGACGGACTGTCAGGCAGGGAGGGGAGGAGACCTGGGTCTCCACACATGTCCATAAGCCCTGCAAGTTGACCGGGGCCAGGCCTCTGAGACTGCGAGGCGTCCACCCAGCCCATCGTCCTCACTCCTGTCTTCTTGGCTCACAGGGGAAGCACCCACATCCAGGACCTGCTTTCAGGAACCTCTCAGGGGTGAGTGGTCAGGGGTAGGGGCAGGATGGTGGCTGGGATCAAGAGTCTGAGTGCTGGTACCTGGTGGCTGGCGTTCAGTTCTGCTTTCACCATGGGTCCCATGAGGCTGCAAATGGGGGGGCTGAGAAGTCTCCAGTGAAGGGACTGCTTTGCTCCGGGCTAGCCAGGGCTTCAGGCTAGCCTGGGGTCTAATTCCTGCACTCCCGGGGAGCAGCACAGATGAGGACCTGATGGCTCCTTGGGTGGGTGGGGAGAGGCAGGGGGTCTCAGTGTGAGAGCGGCTGCTTCATTTCATTACCTGAGGTGGTGAGAAACGCACTGGCTAATAATCAAAACGCCCATTTCTTGCCCAGATATGCTGAGCTATTTACTCTTTGCATCAGATGCTCATTCCTGCCAGGCTTCCTCCCCCGCCAAATGAAATAAAAATGAGTGCTAAGTAGGCACTTATTATTACCAGAAACTAAGGTTAGACACCTGGAAGGAATTTCCTTGGAGAAAGAGGCAGAGAATGGCCAACACAGAGGGCAGGCCCTCCTGGTCCTTTGCAAGCTCTAGAGCTCCTGGAGACATCTCCTGCCTCCTCCTTCTGCAGGGACACCGGGTCTGGTACTGCGGCTGAGCGCACTGCGCCTGCTTCTCTTCAAACTGCTTCTACTGGATGTGCTCTTGACCTTCGGACCCCTCTGTGTGCTGGCGGGCCAGCACCTTAGACCACCACCCCCGTGCAAGCCCCTGCCTTCCGCCCACCGGATTTGGGCGTAATGATGAGAGAGACTTCGAGCTTTGATCTTACCCAGCCCTCTGAGGCTCTTTTCTGGAGCCCTTCTGGACACTTTGCTTCTGCGACCTGGGGTGGTAACGCAAAGCCCAGGCTATGCGGAGGCCAGGTAGGCCGGCAGCTCACTCGGCCCCGCCTCACCCCACCCCCATCGGTGGTCCTTACTCAGGTTGGGGAGTTTTGTTTTGTTCTGAGCGAGGTCTGCCTCTTCTTGTAAATGGGACCTTCTGGGACTGGACTCTGCCTGCCCCTCAGACTGAGACTTTGGGAGGAAAAGGACTGTGTCTGTCTTGTCAGACGGGGTAGGAGGCTCTGCCCTAGTCCCGGCACAACACATAAGGCTTATAACGACACAGGAACCTCACAAAGCTTTTCATTTGTGTGCCTGGGGGGAGTTGGTGGTGGTGCCTGACATAGAGGAAGTGATGGTCTGGGCAGGATCCCTGGAGGAAGAGTGGGAATCTGGAAATTGCAGAGTGGGTCTGGAGGGGGAGTTGCAAGGAATCTCTCTTTCCCCTACCGTCGTCACTGGACAATGATCCTGTCTGTTTCCTTCCCTGGCACAACCTCTCTGAGAGGGCAGAGCAGAGTGGGAGAGCCAGGGCTCAGCTGCTGGTCTTGCGCAGACTTGACAGAAGAGAGCAGAGCCAGGATTCCCGGGGCATCAGGATCACAGCCAATGCTCGAAGCAGAAGACAGTAATTGCAAACCTACACACTGTTAATTAAAAGTAATTCATTTGACAGATACTCACTGAGCATCAATGAAGAGCCACGTACTAAAGAGGTCTGGTGTCTTAGTGAGGGTTTCTACGCTGTGGAGAGACACCGTGACCATAGAAACTCCTATAAAGGAAAACATGTATTTGGGGCTGGCTTACAGTTCAGAGGTGTAGTCCGTTATCATCATGGCGGGAAGCATGGCAGCGTGCAGGCAGGCTCTGTGCTAGAGAAGTAGCTGAGAGTTCTGAGAGACCCACAGGCAGCAGGAATAGACAGTGAGCAACTGGGCCTAGCTTAAGCTTCTGTAACCCCAGAGCCCACTCCCAGTGACACACTTCCTCCAACAAAGCCACACCCACTCCAATAAGAACATACCTCCACATAGTGACACTCCCTATGGGCCTACTGGACTCACTTTGTAGACTCACTTTGTTCAGGCTGGCCTTGAACTCACAGAGATCTGCCACTGCCTTCCTGAGTGCTAGAATTACAGGCATGCACCATCAAGCCTGGCCGGGGGGGCGGAGGGCATTTTTCTAACCACTGCATTTGGCATTGTTGGTTTTTCCTTGTTCCCTCATGAGGGCCCTTGCATGGCTAGAGAACAAGTTTCTCACGGTGGAAAAGGATTTACTTCCAATCACATGTGCTTATCTCTGTCTGTGGATGTGAGAGTAGGTGCCTATGGAAGCCAGAGAAAGTTGGAGCTGGAGTTACAGATGGTTGAGAACCACCTAATGTAGGTGTTAGGTATCCAACAAAGGCCTCTAAGAGAACATCTCTCCACCCCTTGAATCAGTCTTCCTTCCTTCCTTCCTTCCTTCCTTCCTTCCTTCTTTCCTTCCTTCCTTCCTTCTTTCCTTCCTTCCTTTCTTCCTTCCCTCTTCCTCTCCCTCCTCCATTCCTCCTCTGCTTTGACATCTTCCTTTGCTTCTGCTTCTTCAAGACAGAGTCTCACTACATAGCCCTGGCTGTCCTTGAACTCACAGAGATTCTCTGTCTCTACCTCCTGAATGCTAGGATTAAAGGTGTGTCTTGTCACTATGCTGGGCCCTGAGCCTTTTCTGAATCCATATCTATATTGTAGCCAGAATTTGCTGCTTTGTGGGTTCCTTTCTCTCTTCCACCCTTCTCTATCCCTTTATTTTTCCCTTTCAACCCCCTAACGCTAAATAGGAGAGAAAAAAGGATAGAATGGAAAGTGGGTATCATTATCTTTAGACTGCTTCCTGCTGATTGGGGCCATCGAGTTCCTTGGAGCAAGTTTGATCTTTGCTGTCAGGATACCCAATTTCGTCTCATTTCTTTTCAAACAACTACTTAACAAAATGCAAACAGCAAACAATAGCATCTAACCACCAACCAGACACCTATAGGACTCTAGCATTTATACAGCCTCTGGAAAGTCCCCAGAATTCCATGTGTCATAACCTCAAAGAAACTATCTGTAGCTGGCATTTGGAATTCTCTCTTCCTCTCTCTCTGTCTCTCTGTCTCTCTCTCTCTGTTTTAAAGAAGCCAAAATTCTCACTACTCTATAGGTTGAGGCAGGGTCTCAGTTGAACTCTAAATTCTCACTAAATTTACAGTTCACAGCTAGCTCAAGCTAGGCAGCTTGCTCCGAGGATTCTCTCTCCAAACAGCACTGGGATTACTAGTAGGATGTCATTCTTGCCATTCAGTTTTGGTCTTGATGCTTTTGTGGTAAGCATTTTAACCACTGGGCCATTTTCACATCCCCATCTCTGGCCTCTTTCTATGGAGCATTTAGGGAACAGGAACATAGCTTATGGTGATGACATTGTCTCCCTCCATACAGGAATCAAGCTTTCCCCCATGGCTAGGTTCAGGGAGGGATTGAGCTTTAGCCTCAACTTCTCTAGGCATTGTCCCTTAGCCCTCAGCCCAGATGCTGAGCCTAGGCTTTAATGCTTGCCTCTGTAAATGTCCCTTAGCAGCCCTCGGTCCAGAGGTCTAGTTCCTTCTGCTTCAACTTTCCTTGTTCTTCTCTTCAACTGTGTCCTGTTCCAGCCCCTTGAATCACATCTGTGGCTGAAAAATATCTCCAGGAGGGGTTTGGAGCCTTGTGAGTCAAAGGTGGTGGCCAGCTTCTGATCTATCCAGGTCTAACACAGCCTAGGGAAGTAGAGATGCCCTGGAGATTCCTCCAGTCTGAGGTAGTGGGACATTCTGTGTGCCGAAGCCCCATCTAGCCAAAGTGCCCTGATACGGACACTGTTAAGTGTTACAGCGCTGAAGCTAAACGTATCCTGGCAGTCAGGAGCCAAGCAATACCACAGAGTCACACAGCACAACAAACCTCACACAAGAGATTTATTAGGAATTGCAGTGAGATTTTTGTAATTTTGATCACTTAAAAGAAATAAAGAAAGCCAGGCACAGTGGTACATGCCAGCACTTGGGAGGCAAAGGCAGGTGGATCTCTGTGAGCTTGAGGCCAGCCTGGTCTACAAAGTGAGTCCAGGACAGCCAAGGCTACACCAAGAAACCCTGTCTCGAAACAAACAAATAAAAACCCAGAAATGATATGGAAATATGTTTTTGTTTTAATTCCAGGTGTGGGGATATGAGGCTGCTTCACAGAAGGTGACTATGATTTGCCTTGTGCTCTGGCAGGGGTGTGGTTTTGCCAGCTGCCAAGTGTTTCTGCAGGGTTGTGACATTTGCAATTCTGGGAACTTTTCAGAGAATATATAAATGCTAGGGCCCCAAGAGGCAGGGTTGCTGTTGTAGGCTGGCTGGTATTTGGATGCTGTTAGTTGCAAAGAAACAAGTACAAAGAAACTAGAAGAACTTAGATATCCTGATGATGACTATCAAACTTGCCCCAAGGAATTCGGCACCCCTTAATCAGCAGGAAATAGTCTGATAACTTCACCCCCTTTACCTTCTACCCTTTCCCCCCCAAAATCTAGTATTGGGGGTTTAATGAGTGTAGAGAAGGGTGGAAGGAATAAAAAAGAACCCATAAAGTAGTAAACACTGGCTACACGTGGTGTCCAACAAAGGGCAAAGCAGAATGGGAAATTTTATTTCAAATGCACTAGAGGAAAAACGGATATTCTTTTTCAAGATGCCAGCAAAAAGAATTTATTGTGGCTTCTTCTGCTGGGTCATCTCCCAAGACTGGATGGGATTGGTGACAGCTGTATTAGAAGCCAGTCTGCAGTTACAATGGTTAACGTGGTGGAGGGAAGAAGCCACGGATATTAAACGGAAACAGAGGGGAAGGAATATAGTAAAAGATCAGTTGCTGGGTGAAGGGCGGCACTCTGATATACAAGAACGGGTTCAATTTCATGATTCCACTATTGAGCCATGTCGCTGAGTGGCTTTAAGAGCTTGGGACAAAGTTGAGGAGCCTGGTAAAGGGTCTGCCTCATTTACAAAGATTATACAAGCCTTTGGAGAAGCTAATTTTTTTTCTTTTTTTCTTTTTTTTTTTTTTTTTTACAAAGATTAGTCTCAGCTGTGAAAAAAAGCCATACCAGACCCTGATGCAAGACAGGGGTTGTTAGAAACCTTGGGACATCAAAATGCAAATATTGAATGTAAAAAGTTAGTAGGCTCTTAAAGGTGCGAGTAATACTGATGGACAAAGAATGGAAAAGGGAAACAACCAGAATCGGTTCTCATGTGTAGCATGCTAATATCATAGGTCAAGTTATAGCGGAAGTTCTCAGACATCAAAATGCCTGGTGCTTTAATTGCAGGAAATCTAATCATCTGTAAAGAGACTGTGAGCAAGCCAGTAAATGTTTCAGATCTCAAAATGCCTGGGTGTTAATATCAAGAAACACAGTGCTTTGTGCTATAAAAATGAACAAGTCATTTCTAGCAGCAATGGGTTGCCTAACTATAAGCCAGAACGAATTAGGCTTCCAAGGTATGCAGGCCATTGGACCAGTAAGTGTAGGTCCAAGAGAGATATCCAAGGCAATTTCTTGACCTTGGAAATGGCTATGAGAGCCTGGCTCTAGGCCCTGCAGCAAAAATTACAAGCCATTTCAAAGAAGAGCAGCCAAGAGTCATCAGGTTATAAAAAACAAACAAAACAAAAAACTGTGGAATTAAAGCAGCCTATATACTATAAGAATGTATTAACATCAGAATTGAAGGTGCCAGAGCCCTCTGGCAAAGTCAAACAGTTCCTGAGTGGCGAATGAGGACTGAAAGAAAATTAAACACACACACACACACACACACTCTCTCTCTCTCTCTCTCTCTCTCTCTCTCTCTCTCCACAGAAGATCAGTTTGAGAGGGTTGCCAGTAGAAACTGTAACACATGGTTTATTCCACAATACCTTTTCTTTAGTCAGAGAAAAGCACAATGAAGGGTTCATGGAGAAGTCAAACTTGTTTACTTTGACCATCGGTCTTTGTGATCCTCACACAAACTAAAGGAACAGAACTTGGCAAAACATCCTGCTTATCTCTGTCTCCAGGTGAAGGCCAGTGTGAAAACATGCTTCTCAATGAGAACTCAGTAACAAAGTAGCCTGACAAACAAGCAGCTCTCCACACAACCTTACAAAATTTTCCATTGGGGACATGGATTTGTTTATGTTTCCACAGGAAATGAAAAGCTGTGGGCACCACTAAAACTTACAAAGATTAGAATTGAGTAGGAGAGGTCTCCTGAAAACCTTGGTCACTGACTCAGAAAGTGCTTCTTTCATTGAAAATATTTCTGTTTATAATGTCTCACTAAATACAGCATAAATAATGCCTTAAAACAGAAAGGGGGAAATGCAGTGTGTGACATGGGAATTCTGGGAACTTTTCAGAAGCTATATAATAAATGCTAGGGCCCCGGGGGGTGGGGCTGCTGTTGTTGGCTGGTTGGTGGTTGGGTGCTGTTTGTCAAGTAGCTGTGCACAAAGAGACTAGGAGAAGTTAGACACACTGATGGCAAACATCAAACTTGCCCCAAGGCACTCAATGCCCCTCATCAGCAGGAAGTAGTCTAACAATAACTTTATACCTTTACCCTTCTTCTTTTTTCTCTCCAGTTTAGTGTTGGGGGTTAAGAAGGGCAGAGAAGGATGGAGGAGAGTAAAAGGAGGCCACACAGTGGTGAATGCCAGACACAGGGAGGGAAAGCACAGGAGGGAAGCTGTCTCAGCTTGCGTGAGGAGCAGCAGAGAACTGGGCAGCAGACAGGCTTTCTTATATCATTTGGGGAGGGGGCTGGGCAGAAAATACCAGAGTGGTTTGGGATTGCAGGGATTATGTGGCCTGATTTTGGAGCAAACTCAGGGATTGGCAGGATTTTGTGGCCTGATCTCAGCTTTTTTTTTTTTTTCTTTAGGGTGGGGCCTGGCCACGCTCCTGCCTTAGGGGGCTGGGGATGCGTGTTATGGCCCTTAGAGAAGTTTGGGAGACAAGGTCCAGCCATTCTGGCCTCTAGGGTCTTATGAACACTTTAAACAAGGCATTAAGGCTAACAAAAGGCAGGCTGGGCTTGGAGGTCTTCATAAAGTCAGCAAACAAACCCAGATTGAGAAAGGAAACAGGGCTTTGTGGGCAAAGGCTGCATTTGTTGCTAGCTTCCCAGGAAAGTTGAGCTCAGAAGCAGTTTAAAGGAATGCTAGGAACCAAGGCTGTCCTTGAACTCTTGATCTTTCTGCTTCTTCCAAAGAGCTGTGGGTTTCTTCTGTCTTCACCTTCCAAGTGCTGTTATCACAGGAGTGTGCCATCACACCTGATATGGCTCACTTTTGTGTTTGGTACCCGATTGAGTCCAATACCTCATCCGTACAAGGCAACCACTCCACAGCTAAGGTCTATGTTCAGCCTGGGAGTTCTCAACAAAGATCTCCTAGTGCCAGGCCCTCTGACGCCGCAGAGGCAGAAAAAAAAAAAAAGTAAATGTTCAATGCCAGGTTCCTGCCTCTTGAGAACACACAATACAAATAAATAGCAGAAGAGACCGAGACGCCATGCTAAAAACATCGCAATGTTCAGCCATCTATTCCATGCATCTCGAAGTGGTTTTGTTTTGTTTGGAGACAGGACTTCATGTAGCTCAGGCTGTACCCGACTATATAGCCAAGGATGGCCCTCAACTTCTCTGGCCTCCTTCTACCTCCGGAATGCTGGGATTATAGCCTTGCACCAACACCCACCTTCAGTGTTACAGCAGCCTGGAGAGCAAATCCCAGCCTGGAAATGAAACACGAGGGATTTGTGCGTGTTAGGCAACTACTAATGAGTGAGCTATATCCCTAGTTGTTCATGAGGTTTTCATGAATTGACTTGAGTTTTCCAACAGGTAAACTTCAAAGAGATGTAGGAGAATCACTCTGGGAAAAGAAGTCAGTGTTTTGGGGACTGGAGAGATGGCTCAGAGGTTAGGTGCACTGGCTGCTGCGCTTCCTAAAGGTCCAGAGTTCAATTCCCAGCAACCACAAGGTGACTCACAACCATCTATAATGAGATCTGATGCCCTCTTCTGGTGTGCAGGTGTACATGCAGGCAGAACACTGTATACATAATAAGTATTTTTTTAAAAGTGAGTAATTCTCGTTTTCGTAAGGACAATTGCAAAGTCACTGGGTATCAGGGCTGTTGTGGGTCTTTAAGTATCTATTACTGTGAGTGGCTGCAATAATAAAATCTAAAAGCAGGTGTCTAGTGAGGGTTTGCGACTTTATGAAGAAAGCCATAGGGAGGGTTGATGACTTGGCTTAGGGAAAAAAGGAGACCGCTATTAAGCCTGCAGGCCCCAGTTCGATGCCCAGGACCAACGTGGTAGAAGGAGACAACTGATTCCAGTCTTTCCTCTTTTCCCACCTTAGAGGAAAAGAGCGTGAGGCCGGGTGTGGAGGCGCAGGCCAGAGGCAGGCAGACCTCTGAACTCAACGCCAGCCTGGTCCATGCAGTGAGTTCCAGCACAGCCAGAGCTACATAGAGAAACCCTGTCTGGAAGAACAAAAGACAGAGGGAAAACAAAACAAAACAAAACATAAGCGACAGTTATCCAGGACTAGAAAGCCCAAATCCGGCCCATCCGAGGCCAACCCAGAGTTCTACTCCCTGGGACCTGAAACTCCAGCCTCTCCCAAATCCTCCGTTTGACGTCTGAGAGACGGCTCTAGGTGGCCCAAGCCACCATCCACTCTCTGATTGGCCGATCGTTTTTTTCCCATTCGCTAGAAAGCAAACGCCGAGCGAAGCCCATTGGCTGCGCCGCCCGCGGGCCTCGGTCCGTTTGGAAAGCCGCTGGAGGCCGCGAGGCGAGGGGGCGGGCCGGGGCGCACCGTTGCCGTGGTTACCCGGAGGCACGTGTGCAGCCCCGGAAGCGGCCGGGGGAAGCTGCTCCGCGCGCGCTGCCGGAGGAAGCGCCACCGGGTCCGCTCCGTTCCCAGTCCGGCTGGGCCATGGAGTCCATGTCTGAGCTCGCGCCCCGCTGCCTCCTGCTTCCCCTGCTGCTGCTGCTGCCGCTGCTGCTGCTACCGGCCCCGAAGCTGGGCCCGAGCCGCGCCCGGGCGGAGGAGACCGACTGGGTGCGATTGCCCAGCAAATGCGAAGGTGAGGGGGCGGGGCCGCGGGGCGTAGCCAGCCCGAGGGGCGGGCGGGGGCGGGGACTGTGGGGCAGGGTCTTGGAATGGCAGGTCCCGGGGCCGGGGTCTCACCGACTCTGCCGTGTGCTTGGCACCGGTAGGTGCTGGGACTCCCGAATCAGCTAGAGGTCCGTGCTTTGGGGCCGGCCAGGCGTAACTGCTTATCTAGCCTGGAGGTGGGGGTGAAGGGAAGGCTTCATGGAGGAAGCCTGCTGCGAAATTAAGAGTTGGCCAGGAAAAGGAAAGTGCAGAGGAGCCTCCTCCGCAGAAACCACAGAAACGGAGGCAGGTGAAGAGGCCGTGCAGGCCGAGAAGCCAGAGAGCGAGTTTGAGGAACTGAAAAGCTCCATATGACTCAGAAAAGGAACAGAAACAGTCCCCATAGTACCTTCACTACAGCCTAATTTATGTATGGGTTTTTGTTCCCTGAAGACTTGGTTCAAATATTTATTGGCAGACACACACACACAGACGCTTTTGGAATAGTACGATTATGTGGAGGTGTGATTATATGAAGGCTGTGACTTCCCTGTGTGTGATTCTTTTGCTTCTTGAGGACAGGGACTCGGCTGCAAATATCTAACGGCAGAACAAAAACATTTCTTAACGCTTTTGGAGTATATACATTATATGGAGAGGCTGTGAGTGTGTTTGGAGGCTCAGAGGATCACTTTGTGGAAGCATAGGGCCCAGAGGAGATTTAGGTGAAGGAGGGAGACAAGGAATCCTCAAGGACAAGAACCCTCAAGACACAGGAGTGGAAGCGACAACTCAGGGTCCTCTCTTTGTCCTGCCCTTCACTTGCCGGTTTCCTTCCCAGACCTTTGCAGTCATTCCCCCTCCTTTCTCCATTCTAGCTCAGAGCACCCCAGAGTATTCTGGAAATCCACTTTATGTTAAGTCAAAGCCTGCACCAGGCTAGATCTACCCAGGCCAGATGTTCCCTAAGCACTGGGAAGCGGGGCGGATGGGTTGAGACACATAATCCTTGCATTTGAGCAGTTAAAATTGAGATGGAGGCAGGGCACACAGCTCAGTGGGTAAAATGATTGCCGCACCAGCCTAAGGACCAGAGTTCAGAACCCCAAGAGAAGCATGGAAAAACAGATGATGCTTTGTTCGTGCGCCTGTACCTCATCGCTTGGGAGACACACATGGGAGCCATTCTGGCGAAACCGTCATACTGCAGGTTCAAGTGAGAAACCCCGTCTGGAAAAAAAAAAAAAAAAGATGCTGAACAGTGTCAGGAGACACCTCTGGCCTCCATGTGCTTACCCACACATGAATGCATGAGTGCACACGCATTCACACACACTGTAAATACACAACACTTTGTTTTTAAGTGAGATGCTCTGGAGATACGTGAGTCCCTGGAACCGTGCCTGTGAAGGGTCTCACCTGTGCCAGGCTGCTTTCCCTCCACCTTCTTCTGGTCCTGGGAGTTTTGTGTTCGTCTTTCCATTTGTTTGTTTGTTTGAGACAGGGTTTCCCTGTGTGTCCCTTGCTGTCCCGGACCTCAATTTGTAAACCAGGCTGGCCTCTAACTCACAGAGATCCACCTGCTTCTGCTTTCTGAGTGCTAGGACTAAAGTCATGTGCTACCACCAGGCTCTTCCTCTGTTTCTTTCTTTTTAAATTTTTTTAGGGGTGTGTGTGTGTGTGTGTGTGTGTGAGTGAGTACTCTGCCCATATGCCTTCATGACAGAAGAGGGCATCAGATCCCATTATGGTTGTGAGCCACCATGTGGTTGCTAGGAACTAAACTTGGGACCTCTGGAAGAGTAGCCAGTGCTCTTAACCTCTGAGCCATCTCTCCAGCCCCCTTCTTCCATTTCTTCTTTTTTTTTAAAAAAAAAAAAAAGATTTGTTTATTATTTATACAATATTCTGCCTGCATACCAGCTCTTACTATAGATGGTTATGAGCCACCATGTGGTTGCTGGGAATTAAACTAGGACCTTTGGAAGAATAGCCAGTGTTCGTAACCTCTGAGCCATCTCTTCAGCCATCTTCTTCCATTTCTTATTCACAGTTCAGGAAGCTCATGTCTTTCCCTTCATAGACTCAGAATCACAAAGCTGGTGAGAATCTTATATTCATCCAGGCCTAAACTCATTTTGTAACCAGTGAAGATTAATTTACAAAGGATTTTTCAGCCATGAAGTGGTTTGGCAAACTTTGACCCTTAGACTCGTCTTAATACTGTATTTATTTATGTTTATTAGTATTGCATCTTTGTTGTTAATTGCTAGCTGTTGTCTGGCTCAGAGAGCCCGCCTTAGGGTTTCGTAGTCTCAGTGGAACAGGCCTCAGCACAGAGGAAGGAGAACTTGCCCAGAAAAAGTGGGTGGCTATCCATGAGGGCATGGGGTCTGTGTCATGAGTCTCCCCCAAGTCTGGTTCTGAGAGATCGCATGCTCTCGCGCCTATGCGCGCGCACACGCGCGCACACACACACACACACACACACACACACACACACACACTGTGGGTGTCTTGAAGAAGTGATGTTTGGCAGGATGGGAATGGTTGTAGTTGATGTTGATAGGTATGAAAGAAAGGATTTCGAAACCTTCATTTTCTCCCTCCTGGAATACCACAGCTGAGGCTGTGGGAGAAATGGGCAGAGGAGCCAGAATATGCCGAGTGTGCCAGGAGTGCAGAACCTGAGTGGGGAGGGAGCCCAGATGGTCCAGGATTGTCCAGCAGAGAGGTGAGAACCTTGCTGCATTGGAGACTCTGAGATCACCAGCTTCTAATTGGGGCTCTTGGGTTCCAAGTTCTCCGGCATCAGTTAGAGCGCTTGTTACATAAAACCTTATTGTTACAAACCTTCAGGGGCCTCCTCTTGTTGTTGCTCCTCCTCCTCCCCTCTTCCTTCCTCATGGACTCTATCAGTACTATAATTAGCAAGCATCCATCACTGACCGCAGACTAGGGCAACACAGGAGAAATCCCTTGACAACACACACCCCTGAGGACCCCACTAAGCTGGGTCTTACTGGGATCCCATGGAACTAGTTCAGAACTGCCCTGTGGAGATTTCATGTAATGTCAGGAGACAAGTCAAGAGAAGCCTCTAGAGGGCATTAACCACTTTCCCCAGGGCACCCTGAGGGCAGTAGCTCCTTGGTTAATTGGAAACACCCTTTTGCACTTTCACACTGGGCATCTGGACAGGTGGGAGGGACCTTGTTTCCCATCTCCTGTCCCCAGTGCTCGGCACACAGGCCTTGGTTGATAACTGCTCGCAGAGGGTAGGAAGAAATAAGAAAATACACGCACACAAACAGTAGGCCTCTCTGGAGCAAATTATCTTGGCAGCTGAGAGTGAGAGCTGGTGACGAACACATGAAATCAGGAAATAAGGCAGCCATGAAGGATGTCTCAGGGACAAGTAGAGAAGTTTCATATGAACTATAGATGATTCCCATTAGTTTCTTGAGTCCCATAATTGTGTTGTAGTTACACAGAAGTTCGTGTTCATAGGAAGTACATTATGAGGTATTATTGTTTATAATGTGTAATTATGGAGATAGATTATTAAATATTCCATACTGCACAGCAAATCATTAGCAGTTGTTGAGTGGAGCAGAAGAACACAATTTTTCATTACATTCTCCGCTTATTGTGCATGAATATTTTATTTTTAAATTTTATTCACATTTACTTTTTTGGGGGGCGGCTGGAGAGATGGTCAGGGGCAGGTATCACAGCGTGCGGTCGGTGTTGGGCAGAGGACAACTTACATGAGTCTCCGTGTGTGTCCTGGGGCAGTGAGCGCCTTTACCTGCTGAGCCACCTCTAGCCCAACTTCATTATTTCTAAAGATTTGTCCTGTATGTGTACATTTATCCGCAGGCATGAATGCATATACGTATGTGTGCACACCTCATTCATGCAATGCCTGCTGACGCCAGGCCAGAAAAGGGCATCGCTCCCCTGGCACTAGAGGTAACAGATGGTTGTGAGCTGCCACGTGTGTGCTGGCAGCAGGACCCTGGTCCTAGCTAAGAGCAGTGAGTGCTGTTAACCGCTGAGCCGTCTCTCCAGCCCCCCTAACTGCTTATCACTAATCTTTAATTTTGAGACATAGTCTCAAGATGTAGCTCTGGCTATCCTGGAATTCGTTAAGTGTGGAGGGCTGGTCTTGAACTCACAGATGCACCTGCCTCTGTTTCCTGAATGCTGAGATTAGAAGGTACATGCCACCACGCCTGGCTGTGTTTTGAGATTGCCCCTGTTGTGTGTGCTGCCCAGGCCGGCCTTGAATTTAGGAAGTCCTTCTGCTTCAGCTTCCTAAATGGTTCAAGTTAGAAATAGTAACTGTGCTGCGGCTTTATTTTTCTTTCTTTCTTTCTTTTTTTTTTTTGAAGTGATGGGACTTGAGGCTGGGAATGGACATGGGATAGTGCACTGTACTTGTGACCTGGAAGTAATTTCCAAACAGAATGCTGGTTTGCCCCAGGCCAGGAAAGGCACCCACCTGGGTTTGTTTGACTGCATGCTGGCCTCCCAGAAGAGGCTCTGCACTCACCAGGCTGTCCCATGGCTTCCTCCTCCAGTGTGCAAGTATGTTGCAGTGGAGTTGAAGTCCGCTTTTGAGGAAACTGGGAAGACCAAGGAAGTGATCGACACAGGCTATGGCATTCTGGACCGGAAGGCCTCCGGAGTCAAGTACACGAAGTCGTAAGTAAATGGGGACTTAGGGCCTGGCCTGCTTTAGTTTTGTTTTTTCGGGGGAGGGTTTGGGGAATGAGGGTTGTGGTTCCTATTTTTGTCCATCCAGGGAAACCTGTAACAAAGACTTTGGTCACAATAACAGGCCCAGTTTGTCCGTTTATTCTGCCAGTAGCAAGCTAGGTGACTCTCACGAAGCCTTTCTCTGTGTCTCAAATTCCTCATCTAGAAAACTGAGGCTGACCCCAGTGTGGTGGCGCAGGCCTTTAATCCCAGCACTGGGGAGGCAGAGGCAGGCAGCTCTCTGTGAGTTCAAGGCCAGCCTGGTCTACAAAGTGAGTTTAGGACAGCCAACACTACACAGAGAAACCCTGTCTTGAAAAACCAAAAAGGAGAGGCTGATGACAGGCAGGAGACCAGATGACTCCCAGCCACTAGGGTCTTCTCTCAGACTAGTGTAATTTATTAAAAATTGTTCACATGGGATAACCAGAATTTTGTTTTTAATTAGTTAATTACTTAAGTGAGACAGTGTCTGTCTTTGTAGTTCTGGCTGTCCAGCACTCACTCGGTAGACCAGGCTGGCCTCAAAGTCAGAAATCAACCTGCCTCTGCCTCCTGATGTGTGCCAGTGGGATTACCAGATTTTTATTTTGCCAGATACAAATACAAAAAGCAAAACCAGCTTCTGACAGTTAACATTATCCTTTCATAGTGATGTGGGATGGGCTGGAGAGATGGTTTAGCAGCTAAAAGCAATGCTTGCTCTTTTGGGGGTCCTGTCCAGCACCACACAGCCATCTGTAACTCCAGTTCCGGGGACTCCAACACCCACCTCAGGCCTGTTCAGACAGGGCATGCGCTTGGTAGGCATACAAGCATGCAGGCAGAACACCCATACACATAAGGTACAAGCAAAAGTTAAGGCGAGACAGCTTGTGGTTAAGAACACTGCTTGCCCCTCCAGAGGTCCTGAGATCAGTTCCCACGACCACATGAGGACCTCCAGCCACCTATACTGGAATATGACATCTTCCTTTGGCATGTTACTACCTTCCTTTGTACATGAAGATAGAGCACTCTCAAATAAACTTTAAAAAAAGAAAGTTAAAAAAAATTAAAGTGACATAAGAGCCAGCAGGATGGTCCAGCAAGCAAAGGTGCTTGCCAACAAACCTTACACTCACGCACAGATGCAGCACAGATAAAACATAACTTTAACAAACAACACGAGGGTGCGGGAGCGCCAGCGACGCCCTTAGATAGTGCTGATAGCGAGGCGGTAGTGGCGTACATCTTTGCCCAGCACTCAGGGGAGAGGCAAGCAGATCTCTGAGTTCGGGGCCAGCCCCTAGGACAAATAGGGTTACACAAAGAAACTCTGTTGTGAAAAATCAACCAACCACCACCGCCAACAAAAAGCGGGTTTTTGAAGGTCCTAATGCTGCAACCCTCTAATACAGTTCCTCCTGTCTTGGTGACCCCAGTCATTTTTGTTGCTAGGTCATAACTATAATTTTGCCACTGTTATGAACACAATCTAATTATCTGATACGCAGGAGATCTGACATGCGACCCTGTAAAAGGGAGTTCAACCCTCATCAAAGGGGTCATGACCCACAGATTGAGAGCCACGGCCTGGAAAGCACTTGCTGCTCTTCCAACAGACCCAAGTACAGCACCCATGTCAGGTGACTTACAAACCACCTATAACTCTAGCTCCAGGGGATTTTGGTGCCCTCTTCTGGCCACATGGGTTCGCCCATACATGTGACATACACACAGACACACACACACAACACCTAAATTAAAAACATTTTTTTAACCTAAAAAAAAAAAAAAAAGACATGTTTTGCCATCAGAATGATGGTGAACTGTCTAGGCACAGTGGGCATACCCATAGTCTTTCACTTGGAAAAAGGCAAAGGCAGGGAGGTTACTGCAGGCTGAGTCCTCCTTGGTCTACTTCCAGGCCGCCTGGAGCTCCATGGTGACAGGACAGAAATCCAGGCAAACAAGATAAGTGCTGGCATGGTGTCTGAAACCTGTAGTCCCAGCAGCTGGGAGGCCAGGGCAGGACCATCGTGGGCTTAAATGCATGCCCAATGTGGGCATGGTGGTTATCGTAAATTACCTACTCGCAGGATCTGGAATCCCCTGTGGGAAGGGCCTCTGGGCTTGTCTGTGAGGGATTATCTGGATTAAGGCTGCCTCTAGAATTCCCGAGGAGGCTCATCATGATTACAACCATTAATTATGCAGCAAGACCTTCCTTTGAATTTATGAGATCAGGTTTCTCTGTGTAGCCCTGGCTGTCCTGAAACTTACTCTATAGACCCTGGCTGGCCTCAAACTCATAGGGAATCTTCTGCCTCTGCCTCTCTAGTGCTAGGATCAAAGGTGTGGGACACCATATTTTTGGTGTGTTAATTAAGTGAGTTAATTAAGTAGACGGCGAGCCAAAGTGAAAGAATAAATAGCAGGAAGGAAGGAAACCCAGCATTAAATCAGGTGCATTTAATATTCTTGGCACCTACATCAGGCCAGGCAGAGTGGTGCTCACCTCTGATCCCGAGATGGAGGGTGGGGCTGGAGGCAGCCTGTGACTTCCTCCTACCTCAGGCTAGTCCAGAAGGTGAGCTGCAGACTCAGAAAACAGAAAGTGATCATGGAAGGCACCTGATATTGACCTCCGGCCTCTGTGTGTGAATGTATGTGTGTGTGTCCACATACCTGCACACATGGACTTTTTACACACATAGACCACACACATGTATCAAAAAACAGATGGCTAATACACAGGTGTGGTGGCACATACTTTTAACTCCAGCACTCAGGAGGCAGAGGCAGGAAGATCTCTGAGTTTGAGGCCAGCCTGATCGCAGAGTGAGTCCAGGACAGCCAGGGCTACACAGAGAAACCCCGCCTTGGAAAAATACTACTACTAATAATAAAAATGTGGGAAAGACCTGTTGATGCTGTCTTCACTAATAGTGACAAGTTAAGTCTGTTTTTTTGGGTTTTTTTTTTGTTTGTTTGTTTTGTTTTTTTAAAAGGTACATTTTGCTTCATAGGAAAGAAGTGGAAGAAACAGACCTCGTGTGTACCATGCGTGGTAGCCTGGATTTGATCCCCAGGACCACAGATTGTTTTTTAAAAGTAGGAGCTGGAGGGATGGCTCAGTGGTTGAGAATACTTTGTGCCCTTCTGGAGGCCCCGGGTTCAGTTGGCAGCACCCGTGTCGGCTCACAGATGGGTTTAGGGTGAGACTCGGTGCAGCGCCCTTGGCTGGCTGGTGCACACACCCTTCCCTTAGAGCTGTTACCCTGTTGCCTCTCTGGCCTGTGCTCCAGCCTTCAGAGCCCCCAGGCCGGATGACCTGTCTTTGCAGCCCTGCCTTCCTGTTGGTGAGATGTGCAGGTGTTGGGCCGCAGGAGGGAAGGACCACAGCCCTGGGGTTGGGAGAACTCAGCTGCTCTCGCGCTGCTGTCTCGGCAGGGACTTACGGTTAATTGAAGTCACAGAGACCATTTGCAAGAGGCTTCTGGACTACAGCCTGCACAAGGAGAGGACTGGCAGCAACCGGTTTGCCAAGGTTGGCTTTGTGCGTGCGTCTCATTCCCCCTGCGGCCAGGCCCGCGTGAGTCTGTGTCTGCTGGTGTGTGTGTGGCTGCTCGTGCCCAGGGACCTTCCTCCTTTTCTGCCGTTGAGTTCTTGGATAGCTGTTTGTATTCCTTACTGAGCCCTGGCTCTACAGCAGCAGAAGGTGTTTTATGGTGTTTTGGGCTTGTTCCAGGTTCCAGCTCCATGTCAGGCACAGGCAGAAATGCCCTGTGCCAGCAGCTCACATGGGTATCAAAACCACTAGGACTCAGCAAGGTTCTCACAGCAGTGTGTCAGGGGAATTGCCGGAAGACAGACATGATGGCACTATAATCCCAGCACTTGCCATCCAGATGGAGGCAGGAGAGTCAGGAGTTCAAGGCTAGCCTCAATTACATAGCTAGTTTAAGTCAGGCCTGGGTTACATGAAACCCTGACTTTAAAAACAAACAAGCAAACAAACAAACAAACATCTGGCAAGATGACTCAGGTTAAAAGCATTGGCAGGGGGTAGAGAGATGGCTCAGTGGTTAAGAGTGCTATCTGTTCTTCCAAAGGACCCGGGTTCAATTCCCAGCACCCACATGGCAGTTCACAACTGTCTGTAATGCCAGTTTCAAGGGATCTGACACCTTCACACTTAATGCACATAAAATAAAAAATTAAATAAATTGGGGCTGGAGAGATGGCTCAGAGGTTAAGAGCACTGGCTGCTTTTCCAGAGGTCCTGAGTTCAATTCTCAGCCACCACATGGTGGCTCACAGCCATCTGTAATGGAATCTGGTGCCCTCTTCTGGTGTGCAGGCACACATGCAGACAGAACACTGTATACATAACAAATAAATAAATAAATCTTTTAAAAAAATTAAATAAATCGTAAAAACAAAACAGACATTAAAAAGTTTGGGTTTTTTTTTTGTTGTTGTTGTTGTTTGTTTTTTTAAAGCATTGGCTGTTCTTCCAGAGGTCCTGGGTTTAGTTCCCAGCAACCACATGGTGACTCACAACCATCTATAGTGAGATCTGGTGCCCCCTTCTGTTGTGCAGGTGTACATGCAGATAGAGCACTTGTATACATAGTAAATAAATCTTGAAAAAAGATAATGGGGGACCATGATTGTCAGTTCCTCCTGTGAGCCACTGAGAACCACTTCCTGAGACCCCGGCCAGATGCCTGCCTACACGGGTGCTTGTCCTGGAGAAGGAGCAGGTTACCGTAGGCTCATATTTGTCTCTGTGTCTTCGGTGCCTGCCACCCACATTTTCCTCCTTTTGTCCAAGGATGTCAGCCATAGCCCCTGAGGCTGCTGAGCATTTCAAGCAGAAGTTTTAGATTTGTCTTTAAAACTTAGATGAATTTGGTTAGTTGATCCCTGATTGTTTTCATAAAAAGAGTTTCAAATTATTTTCTCCTGCCCAAGTGCAGGGTGACTCACCTGTCCACCTCAGAATTTAGGAGGTAGCATGACCTGAACTTGGAGGTCAGCCTGGGCTACATGGGAGACAAAAAACGCTAGCAAACTATTAGAAACAGTTGTTAGCCAGTAGGGCACAGGTGTAGTATGTTGTGCCTGTGATACGGTACAGTGTAAACAAAGAATGAAGCTGGGCAGGGGCTTGCGCACTGGTAATCCCAGCACTCGAGACACAGAGGCAGGTGGATCTCTGAGTTCTAATCCAGCCCGATCTACATAGCAAGCTCTAGACCCAGTAGGGCCACACAGTGGGATTCCGTCTCCAAAGCAGTGAGGAGAATTACAAAGTGCAAAGCCTATGGCATACTACTGTTGATGTAGAAAAGCTCTATGTGCGTGCGCGCATCCGTGTGCGTATGTGTGCGCGTGCATTCATGTGTGTGTGTATGTATTTTCCCAGTCTGCTTTTCATGGTGTGGGAGCTAAAGCCAGGGCCCTGCACATGCCAGGCTGACACTTAACCTCTGCGCTACCTCCCTGCCCCGTATGTTTGTGTGTGTGAATTATCTCTAGGAAAAGGGAAATGTAGGTAGTGCGTTATCTCTGGGGACAGTGGCTACCTAGGAATCCAGTCCAGTTTTTTCACAGCATATTGAGTCCTTTAGGCCTCAGTCCTGTTCTGTTCTCATCAAGGGAAGACATGAGCTAGGAAGAACTGGAGCAGAGAGTGGGCCTGGGTACAGAGCCCTTAGAGTAACAAACTCTTGCTCAAAGTGGAGAGATGGCTCAGCAGTTAAGAGCACTTACTGCTCTTATAGAGGTCCCGGGTTTGGTTCCCAGCAGCCATCTGGAGGTTCACAGGCACCAGGCATGCCCATGGGGCAGGCAAAACACACATAAAGTTAATGAATCTGATTAAAAATAAATAAATTTGCAGCCCTCACCCAAAAATGTTTACACTGCCCTGAGTGTATAGGTATATCAAATAGTATAGATATCAGGTAGTTCTTAGGCTAGGGAGGTGGCCCAGCGAGTGAAGTGTAAGAACCTGGGTTCAGATCCCCAATACCCCATAGAGCCAGATGCTGTAGGATGTGCCCAGCCTGGCATGGTGGCACATGCGGCAGAGACAGGTTGACCTCTGTGAGTTCAAGGCCAGCCTGGTCTACAGAGTGAGTTCTAGGACAGCCAGTGTTGTTAAACAGAGAAACCCTGTCTTAAAAAAAATAAAAAACCAAATACAAAATAAAGGGGCTGGAAAGATGCCTCAGAGGTTAAAAGCACTGATAGTTCTTCCAGAGGTCTTGAGTTCAATTCCCAGCACCCACACCATGGCTAATAAACATCTATAAAGAGATCTGGTGCCCTCTTCTGGTGTGCAGGCATATGTGCAGTCAGAACACTGTGACTAATAAATCAATAAAATAATGTGCTTGTCATCCCAGTGCTCCTGCAGCCAGGAGGGAGGTGGGCACCGGAGAATCTCCATGAGCTCAGGGGCCAGCTAGCCTGGCATATGCAAACGAGCGAGTGTCCCAAACAGGGTTGAGGGGGAGGACCAGCAACCGAAGGTTCCTTCTGACCCCAGGTGCACATCCGAAAACACACGTGTGCACAAAGATTAAAAGTGAAGTAAATGGAGGCCAAACAGTTGCTCAGAGTGGATTTCTGAGATTACAAAATTTACGATTTCGTAGTCATGAGGCTGAGAGCCTCAGCTTTTCCTATATCCGGATGCTGCATTGCAGGCGTTTGTGCAGAGCCATCTCAAAGCATCACAAATTCCGTCCCTAAACCAAGTCAGTTACAAAAACCAGTTACTGAACGCTTTTTATGAAACTTAAGTCTGGTTTCTATGAATCTCAAACAGTAGAGTTTTTTTTTATTTGTTTGGGTTTGGTTTTTGGTTTTTAGAGACAGAGTTTCTCTGTATAGACCTGGCTGAAATGGCAGTTTTGTTTGTTTGTTTTGAGGCAGGGTCTCTCTGTTATGTATGTAGACCAGGCTAGCTTCAGACTCTCCGAGATCCTCATCCTGCTTCTGTCTCTCAAGTGCTGGATAAAAGCATGCATCACCATGCCTGGCTTATTTTTATTTTTATTTTTGTATTTTGAGATAGGGTCTCACTATATCCTTCTGGTTGGCCTAGAACTCTATGTAGTACAGGCTAGCTTTGAACTCACAGAATTAAAAAATCCATGTCTCTGTCTCTGGAATCCTGGTATTAATGACATAAGGTGCCACTCCCAGCCTAAAACTGCAATTTAAAAAAAAATAACCAAAAACCTCAAACATTGTAACATAATAGAGCCAAAAATATTTATTGATACTTATAATGAATGGTGGTAGGAAAATATTTGAAGTCTTTGTTTTCCATAATTAAACCATTTTGTTTACATAAAAATACCCCGCCACCATTGAAGGAGTCAAGGACATCTTATTTCTGGGAAAGAAATCTAAGGTCACAAGGCCAGAGAGCAACAGCAGATAGGTTTGACCATACAGGGTGAGGGAGCAGGGCAAGTTGTGTGTAATCAGGGGTGATGGAGGCCAGCTTCAAAGAGCGAGTGAGGTCAGGGCCAAGGGGAGCAGCTTCAGACGGATGGCTGTCTTCGTCCATCCTCAAACACCAGACAGAGGGAGGTGGGAGGCAGAGATGGCGCCGCGCCGCATGTGCTCACGCCTGGTCGCCTCTTCCAGGGCATGTCGGAGACCTTTGAGACGCTGCACAACCTCGTCCACAAAGGGGTCAAGGTGGTGATGGACATCCCCTATGAGCTATGGAACGAGACCTCCGCCGAGGTGGCCGACCTCAAGAAGCAAGTAAGGACCCTTCAGCCTGCTGTAAGCAGTGGGTTGGTAGGACTGGCTGTCCACTGAGGAAGGCCACCAGGAGCCATTCCTTTGTTTATTGGAGATAGGTTTTCACTGTGTAGCTCTGTCTTACCTGGAACTCACTGTGTAGACCGGGCTGAGCTCACACTCACAGAAATATGCCTGCCTTTACCTCAGGAGGGTTAGGTTAAAGGCGTGCCCCACCGTGCCTGGCACCTTCTGACTTTTGTCTCAGTTTCCTCAGGCAAGTCACTCCTGCCTGCCTCTCTCTTTGTGGGTCGTGGTGTTGGAGCTGGGTGCCCTGGAGAGAGTTGGGTGCCTGGCCCCGCCAGTCTCTGGTGCTGTCTTCACAGTGTGACGTGCTGGTAGAAGAGTTTGAAGAGGTGATTGAAGACTGGTACAGAAACCACCAGGACGAAGACCTGATGGAGTTTCTGTGTGCCAACCACGTGCTGAAGGGCAAGGACACGAGTGAGTCGGGGCAGGAGGAGGAGGGCAGTGTCTACACCACCTGCTCTCGCTCAGGGGGGCAGGGCAGAGGGCATTTTATCCTCAGGGAGTTGATGGGATGAGGGGAGGTGATGGCCCCAGGCACAGGCACGGACCTGAGCCTGGTGGCCACCGTGGGGCAAGTGAGTGACATGGAGACGGGTGGGAGGCACCCACTGTAACTGCTGCTCCCAAGCAAGCTGGTCCTGAGGCCTTTCTGCACCTTCCCTCAGGTTGCCTGGCGGAGCGGTGGTCTGGCAAGAAGGGGGACATAGCCTCCCTGGGAGGGAAGAAGTCCAAGAAGAAACGCAGCAGGGTCAAGGGCTCCGCCAGTGGCAGCAAGCAGAGGAAGGAACTGGGGGCCCTGGAGGGGGATGCCAGCCCCGAGGAGGACGAAGGTGTGCAGAAGGCATCCCCCCTCCCCCACAGCCCCCCCGACGAGCTGTGAGCCTGACCGCGTCTTGAATTAAGACCCCTGACTTCAGAGCCGAAGAGCATGGGACAGGGCTCCAGCAAGGATGGCTGTTATGCCAGCTTCAGGTCTCCTACCTTGGCTGTGCCCTCTTCCTTCCCTTGAGCAACAGCAGGAAGTGGAAGGATCTGGGGTGTCGGGAGATGCCACCCCCAGAAGGAAGAAGAGGATGTGCAGAAGGCAGCTCTCTTTCTACACAGCCTTCCCCTCACGGGCTCTGGGTCCAACCCATCATCCCCAAACTGTGACTGCTGACCTGGAAGCTGAAGAGCATGAGGCACATGAGATGACTTCCCCCAGCATCCGGTCTCTTGACTGGCCAGTACCCTGTTCATCCAGAGGGGCACAGCCCACGGAAAGGCAGCAGCATGCTCTTATGCTCGGCCCTTGGTCAGGTCTCGAGTTTCAGAACTTGCAGGGTGAACTCAGGAGGTGTGGCAGAAGGGGCTGAGCAGGGCTAGAGCCACTCCAGAGCCTGTGGTGAGGGCACCCCCTCTGGCCCCACAGGGAGGCAAAACTGCAGCCCCAGCCACTCCGTCTCCATCCACTCCCAACACCTCGTGCTCTGCCCAGCCCCCCTCCCCAGGGCTACCGGAGTAAACACCTTTTGGCCTTTTGGTTAGGTTCCTGGGTCCTCTCAGCCTCCAGAGTGTCCCTTGTCTCTCGCTTCTCCCTGCCCAGAGTGTCCCTTGTCACTCGTTTCTGCCTGCCTCCCCCGGTCCTGGGGGCTTCGAAGGTGACATGCTGGCCCCCTCAGTGGAGGCCTAACCTGCCAGTTACTAGGAGCGGGTGCCGGGAGTACCCAAGGTTGGTTTGGGTTCTATCTGGTTCTCAACCTTAATCATGCTGCGACCCCTTAATATGGTTCCTCATGTTGTGACCCCCAACCATAAAATTATTTTTGTTGCTACTTCATAACTGTAATTTTGCTACTGTTAGGGATTGTAAATATTTTTGGAGACAGATGTTTGCCAAAGGGGTCGAGATCCACAGGTTGAGAACTCCTGGGTTAAAGGTAGGTGGCATGGGGTGAGGCCACGCACGGTGACTGCCCTGGCCCCCAGCTGACCCTCATAGAGCAGCTGCCTCTGTTTTCCAAGGTCCTTCCTGCTCCATTCCCTGCGCCTCTTGTGCACTGAGTCCTGGGCACCTGGCTGCCCTCCTTCCCTCCCTCTCTACCCCAAGGCCTTGCTGTGCGTTGTGTAAAGTGTTTGCAGGTCACCACCAGCTCCTACCGGTCCTGTCGTGTTCTGGCCTTGCCTGTCCTTGGACCTTGCTCCTGAACTGATCACATTTGGTCCCTCTGCTCTTCCTAGTGGTTGTATCTGGACACTCTCCTAAACGCCCTGGTCTCCCGGGCAAGGACAGGAAGGCTGCCCTCTAGGGCAGGAGTGTACACGCCCCTAGCTGTGACGGAAGAGCTGGGATGCCACGTAGGTAGGTCACGGCAGGCTGGTAGCTACGGTGTTGACAGCTGAAGAGCGCGTTCACTCTGAGCCTTAGGACAGGCAGAGTTCTGAGAGCTGGGCTCAGCCGATGACCCAGGAGCCCGCCCGTTACAAGTAGTAGAGCTGGGGCTTTCCAGGGTCCACGCTGCCAAGGCCCCTTCCCTCCAACCCTGGCACTCACGTCCACCCTGAACTGCTGTGGCTTCTTGGCCTTGACCCACCACCACTCTTAAAAACACCCCGGTGGTGGCGCGCACCTTTAATCCCAGCACTTGGGAGGCAGAGGCGTGTGGATCTCTGAGTTCAAGGCCAGCCTGGTCTACATAGTTAGTTCCAGGCCAGCCAGGGCTACACAAAGAAACCCTGTCTGAACTTTCTGCCATCACCGCCCAAAAAAATGGACTTTTGAAAACACCAGGACAGTTGATCCCAGCAACTTGGAGGTGGAAGGCAGGAAGGTTGCAATTTCAGGCACTACCTGGGCTTCAGAGCTGGTTCACAGCCAGCCTGAGTAGCCTAGACCCGGCAGCACAGAAGAGCTGGAGAGACAGCACATTGTTCGGTGAAGCGTGGCAGAAAATGTGTTCAGTTGGGCTGGGTCCGTGGGCAGAGCACAGGAGGCTCTAGCACAGCACTAGCACAAAGGAAGCCAAGATGCGGTGGGTGCTATCTGGAAAATGCCTGCTGGACTGGGCACTCACCAGGAGACTTCCCAGAGACCTCCTTTCTTGAGCTTACTCTGAATAGGACCATTAGGTCCAGTGCAGGGGCTCTTAGGGTTCAGGCTCCTGGGACAAGACCCTGTGTTCTGGTTTGGGGCCTGTGATGAGGAGTGAAACAGAGGCTTCCTTTGGATGTTGGGGCCTAGAACAGGCCTTTGAGCTTGTACTGGTTTAGCCTAGTCTATCTCCAAGGCCGATGACCTCGGCCCCAAGGCTGATGGTCCAGGACTCCAAGCTAAAAGCAGGACTTGCCCTGGACTTCATTCTGAGGCTCAGGGTTGGATGGGGAGGGGCCATGCAGAGGGCCCAGGGTCACTAGTCAGGAGTTCAGCCTCTGGACCAAGTTTGGTGGAAATTTCTGATTGTTCCTGTCATTAACCTATAGCACTTGAGGGCACATCTTAATCTGTCCTCGGAGCATCATTGATCCTAGCAGTCGGGTGAAGTAAAGCCCTATCAGTGCTCAGGGGTGTTAGCCCAGTGACCCAATCCTTGGCTGGTCCAAGCCTGAGGGCAATGTTATGGTCACCGCTTCATTTTGACCTAAGCTCTTGCATGGACTGTCCATGCCTCCTGAGGACCTGCCATTGCACTCTGATTAGCCTCCTCTGCTACCAGCCCACCCCAGCAGGCAGACCTGACCCAGTGTAGACAGGCAGGATCAAAGGCAGGATTTGGCTGCCCAGGCTGGTCCCCCCACCATTTATAGAAACCTTTTCATTTGGGTGTCACTTTCCTAACTTCCCTCCCCACAAACATCAGCTAGAGCTTGTGTGAGTTCCTCTTAGCAGACACCTTTGGTAAGAAGGAGAATGGCCTGAAGTGATGACTGTTTAGGTGGGTCCCCTAAAGACCCACTGGACTAGGACCCAGCATGAGACATTCAACACGTGTGCTGGTGAGTGGGTGCTTTTTCAATCGACAGGTCTCTGCCACAGGCTGACCTAGAACTTACTAGTCAAGGCTGCTTCTGAGCGTGTGAACCAGCTGTGTTACAGGCCTGTGTCATGTCCTGTTCTCATGGACCTCAAGCTGAAGCCAGGGGGACCCCAAACCACCATGTGGAAACAAAGGAGCATGGCTTGCCCTGACTTCCTAGACCCTAAGACTGCCATGTGTCAGTATGAGCCCATCAGTTACTGTAGAGCTAGGGATCAAACCCAGGGCTATAGCTCTGGTCCTGCTGTCGTTTTCTTCTTTCTTTTTTGTTTGTTTGTTTGTTTGTTTGTTTTGGAGACAGGGCCTCTGGGTGTAACAGAGTCCTGGCTTTCCTGCTGTTCTGGACTCATCAGCTGGCCTCAAACTCAGAGAGACCGGCCTGCCTCTGCCTCCAGAGTGCTGGGATTAAAGGTGCTCACCACCACTCTGAAGGTGATATTTCTCCAGCAGCTTCTCAGATCCTTAGGCACATTCAAAGAGGGCTAAATGCCCTGCCTGCCCTCAGTGTGTGTGTGGCGGGAGTGAGGAAGGGGAAAATGAAAATGTCTCCTAAACTGTTTAGCTTTTCAGCCAATCCTTTTGCATGAGGATTGCCCAGGCAAGCCATGGCTGTGTAGCAAGAGTTTGTCTCAGAAAAACCCAAGTAGGTCTAGCATGTGGTATGCACCTGTGTTTCCCTGACTCAGAAAGCGCAGGCCAGCCTGGGCTACATAGTAAGACCCTGTGTCAAAGACAGCATTGGCCAGCCAGATGTTTCAGTAGGTCATTTTTTTCCTACCATTTAGTCATTACTACATTTTTCTTCCCTCACTTTTCTGTAGCTGAGCATGACCTTAAACTTCAAATCCCCCTGCCTCACCCTCATAGGTGTGCACCACCACACCGAGCTCAAGGTTCTAACACCCACACTGTTGGTAAACAGATTTGCTCTCAACGCAACAACTTATAGCCAGGAAATTGTTTTGTTTTAGTTTAAGGTAAATAAACTGTTTTTGTGAAGAATGCACCTTTAGTGTGACAGCTCATTATCCCAGCATTTAGGAGGTGGAAGCAGGAGGATTGCTGCAAGTTCAACATCAGTCTGATCTGTATACAGGTTCTAGGCCAGCCAGCTACAGAGTGAGACCTAGTCTTCCTCCAAAATCGAAGAAAAAAGTTGTATGGTTATTCACCTGGAATCCCAGCATACAAGAGGCTGAAGCAGGATTGCCTGGAGTTCCAGACCTACATAGTGAGAGCCTGTCTAAGGAACAGGATTGAGAAAAAAAAGCCTGGCCTGTGGAGGTGTAGCACTACAGTAACACTGGAATACTGTGTCCAACTAAATAACCTCACAAAACTCACACAAACACAAACCTCACAGAAACGATGTGCTGGGGGAGGGAGAGCCAGCCTCACAGGGGTGGTGGCTTTTGCCTTCTTGAAGGGAGTTCACAAAGTGCTTCTTCCGTCTGAGGAGAACATTTGTTTGGAGGCACTGTCTCTGTAGTCTAGGCTAGCCTGGAACTCGCCACAGAGCCAAGGTGCCTTCGAAATCCTTGGAGTTCTTGCTGGCCCAGCCTCCTAACATGCGCACCATGTCCAGGTTAATTATTCTTCCCTTGATTTTTGGGTTGTTTTCACGTTGTTGCACAGGCTGGCCTTGAACTCCTGAGTTCAGGTGACTTCCTCCCTCAGCTTCCTCAGTAGTTAAGACTGTAGGTGTATGGCAGGGGCCAATCATGGATATTTAGGCTGGTATGGTGGCTCATGCCTGGAACCCTAGCATCCAGGAAGCTGAGGCAGGTGCTTGCTTTCAAAACCAGGCGCTCTCTCTCTCTCTCTCTCTATATATATATATATATATATATCCACACACATATATAAATATATATAGTTACAGTTTTATATATAGGCCAGGACAGCCAGAGCTACCTAATAAGACTATTTAAAACAGTGGTTCCTAACCTGTGGTTCACGACCCTATTGGGGTCACATATAAAAATCTTGCATATCAGATGTTTATATTAGATTCATAATAGCAAAACTACAGTTATGTGGTAGCCATAGGATAATTTTATGGTTAGGGGTCACCACAACAGAAGGAAGTGTATTAAGTGTCACGCCATTAGGAAAGTTGGGAACCACTGGTCTGAAACTACAAGCCAGCAAGATGTCAACAGGTAAAGAAAGGCACTTGCTGCCAAGAGGACCTGAGTTTGATCTCCAAAACCAACATGGTGGAAGGAGAGAACCACCTCTGACCACATATGGTTCCCATGTATGGCATGTTCTTTTCTAAACACACACGCACACATTTTTTTTGTTTTTCGAGACAAGGTCTCTACATAGCTAGCCCTGGTTGTCCAGGAACTTACTCTGTAGACCAAGCTGTCCTTGAATTCACAGACATCCACCTGCCTCTGCCTCCCGAGTGCTGGTTGGTGATGGCACACACCTTTAATCCCAGCACAGAGGGAGGCAGAGGCAGGCAGACCTCTGTGAGTTCAAGGCCAGCCAGGACTACATAGAGAAACCCTGTCTCGAAGAAGAAGGAGGAGGACTACAAGATGAGATTTGAAAAGAAGTCTGGAGTTGATCGGTTTGTCCCAAGAATATTTTGATAAGTGGCATTGGATTTACTTGAAATTCCCAAATACAATTTTTCCTCTCTCCTTCCCTCCGCAGGGACTGATGTAGCCTGGATTGGCCTTGAACTTTAGCCTAGGATAACCTTGACCACCTGTACTTGACAGGTGCGAACCATCACACTCAGCCTGCAGAATCTTTCTGAGCCTAGTGTCAGAGACCTAGGGTCAGAGTCAGCAGGGTCAGTGAGTCCCGAGGCCCACTTGAGCATGGACAGAACCATTTGAGATTGGCTGTGCTGGAGAGACAGCTGAGCCGGTGCACCCAGCCAGCGGCAGATGGATCTCTGAGTTCGAGGCTAGCCTGGGCTACACAGTGAATTCCAGGACAGCCGGGGCTATACAGAAACCCTGTCTTGAAAAACCAAAAAAGAGGGCTGCCGAGATGGCTCAGAGTTTAAGAGCACTGGCTGCTCTTCCTAAAAGTCCTGAGTTTAATTCCCAGCAACCACAACTAACTCCAGTTCCAGGATGTTGTAGTTGATGCCCTCTCCATGGGCACCGATACATGGGTAGTCAGAACAACCATACAAGTTATATAAAAAAAAAAAAAAAAGGTTAAAAGTCACACAGCTGTGTGCGTCCGCCCAGCCCGAGTTCTCCCTACACTGGAAAGGGAAGGGAGGCGCCTTCACTCGCACACCTGCGACTAATCTTTGTGGAGCTGGAAGTATATGGGCCGGTGGGGAAGGCTTTCTCCCCATGAGTCTTTGCTTGCAGTCGTCTTCCAGAACCTCTCCTGGTGCTGCTGGGATCTTGTCCACGGTGGGGCGAGCAGGGAGCCGGTGAACCGGAGCGACGCTGGCGTTTGGAGTGATAGTAGCCTGAGCCAGGGCGCTGAGCACCTCTCCCCTGACCCTGACCCTCTCTCTTGGGAAGCAGGTGGGAGGCTCATTATGGTTCCCAGGCTGGCCTCCAACTCCCCAGCACAAGTAGTCCGCCTGCCTCGACCTTACAGCACCCAGCCTTATAGCGAGTGTGTGTGGACACCTTGCTGGGCCGGGCACTGTCCAGTTCTTCTTTGGGTAGATTTCAAAGGCTTCTTCCCCTTCTCGCTTGGAGGGGGCGCAGGTTGCTCTGCTTTCTGTCAGCTTCTCCCAGCTCGTCCTAGCCACCCCGCTGCTGCTGCGTTTCCGTCTGTCCTATCCCTTAGGAAAGCCGGGTCCAGGATTGCCCGAGCGAGCCATCCCCGCTGCGGGGGCAGCCTGGCTCCCCGCCCAGGGCCCGGGGCCCAGCAGGGGCGTGTTCCTGCGCTCCCCTGCCATTGGCCAGGTGGGGCCGCCCTGCCTGAGGACTATAAGTGCGGAACCCGGGGCCCGAGGGCCACGCGCAGGCCAGGATGGTGGACAGCGTGTACCGCACCCGCTCCCTGGGGGTGGCGGCCGAGGGGCTCCCGGACCAGTACGCCGACGGGGAGGCCGCGCGGGTGTGGGAGCTGTACATCGGGGACACCCGCGGCCGGACGGCAGAGTACAAGGCGTGGCTGCTGGGGCTGCTGCGCAAGCACGGCTGCCAGCGGGTGCTGGACGTGGCCTGTGGCACGGGGTGAGTGCCCGCGCGGGCCCGGCGTGTGTGTGTGTGTGTTGGCGGCTGGAGCCTAGCCGGCGGCCCTGGCGGGTCAGGAGTCCCCGCCACCGGGGTGGAAGGGGGATGGCGAGAGCACCTGTCAGAAACGACCGTGCGGGCAGGGGACGGAGAGGACCCAGGGCCAGGGCACGGGTGTGGACGGAGGAGGGCTCCACGGACGGCCTCGCTCCTCCTCCTCCTCTGATGGCCTCCGGCAGTGTGAACCGAACACGTCTGTGGCACGTTTGCGCCGCCAGGTGCCGTGCCAAAAGTTGGCGTACGTGGGTGTCTGAAACCCACGTCTGAACATCGCAAACGCCCGCGAGGTAAGTCGTGGTTCTCTGCAGGCGGCACTAGGGAAACTCATTCCCGAGAAGTGAAGGTCGCCCTTCGGGGGACACGATGCAGACCGGGACAGGGACTGGCTCACACCCCCACCCAGCGCAGGACCCGCCCCCGCTCCGCTGAGTTGTTTCCGGGAGCCTTGGCATGCCCAGTTCTCAGATGCACGTGTGCAGAGGGCCTGCTTCTGATTTTTTATTTTTATTTTTTGTTTTTAACACGGGGCTGGAGAGGTAGTTGCTCCGCCGAGAGCCCCTGCAGAAGTTAGGTGGTCCGCAAGGGCCTGAACTCCATTCCAAGGGAGCTCGGCGCCCTCTGGCGTCCCTGGGGGGCACATGCACACACAGAGACGGGAAAATTAACGTTTTAGGGTGTCGCTGCCAGGTGTGGTGGCACACGCCTTTAGTGCCCGCGCTTGGGGAGGCCTACATAGCTGGGTCTCTATGCGCTCCAGGTCACCCAGCGCTACTTATGAGACCCTGTCTCTAATAAACAAATAAGAGGAGACTGGAGAGCTGGGTTGTGCTTTTACAGAGTCCCCAGGTTTGGTGCCTGACATCCTCCCCTGGCTTCTGCACACGCCAGGCATGCTCATGATGCGCAGAGCCAGGCAAGGCACATAAAACTAAATTTGTAATTTTTTTTGAGACAAGGTCTTTCTTTGGAGCCCTGGCTGTCCTGGAACTTGCTGTGCAAAACAGGCTACAAACCTTTCCAAAATATTTATCTATCCATTTATTTATTTTGCTTGCCGGGTGATAAGGATTATCACCTGAGGTCAGTAGAGATGGCCTGAGACTGGAAGCCGAGGAACAGACTCAGAAATGTTTGGGGGAAATGCCACCTGCATGGCTTCCTCCCAAGTTCCTCTGACTGGTCCTCTGAGCCCCTCATCTCTGACCTCATCCAGAGTGGACTCTATCATGCTGGTGGAAGAGGGCTTCAGCGTGACAAGTGTGGATGCCAGTGACAAGATGCTGAAATACGCGCTTAAAGAGCGCTGGAACCGGAGGAAGGAGCCCGCCTTTGACAAGTGGGGTATGTAGGTCCAGCCTGGCCCCCGCCACCCATTCCCAGGATCACTCTCCTCCCTGCCCTGAGCTCTTTGGGGCAGTGTGGGCTGACTGGTTCTCCTCAGGGGATAGTGCAGTTCCCGTCTTCCTAAAGAGCGAGGCTTTGGCGGCAGAGCGCGGCCCCCGATGTTACCAGTGAGTCTGGTCTGGTTTTGGTGCTAGGGATGGAACCTGGGTGTGCTGAGTTCTGACCACTGAGCTCTGCTGCCAGCATGTTTGCGTTTCTGGCTAGGCTAGGTTCGGGTGATTCTCCTGCATCCGCTTCCCTCCAGCAGGGACTAGACGTGCACAGCAATTGGCCTGCCCTGCAGAGCTGTGCCTAGCTGCCTGTAGCCTCCTGCCTCTCCTGCCTGCCGAGCCCGTCCGTGGAGAGCTGGCTTTTCCAGCGGTGGCTCTCTCCCCCTGCACTCTCCACGTCCCTACCATGTCCCCCATGTGTCCCGGGGGGGGGGGGGAGCTAGCTGCTAATGTCACGCTGCTGACTTCATTCCCCTCCCCTGGCCTGCAGTCATCGAAGAAGCCAACTGGTTGACTCTGGACAAAGACGTGCCGGCGGGAAATGGCTTCGATGCTGTCATCTGCCTCGGGAACAGTTTTGCTCACTTGCCAGACTGCAAAGGTAAGCCGGCAGCCTCGGCCAGCTCTTGAGCTCGGCCACTTCCGCAGCAGGCTGGCTGGCTGCTGTGACAGGGCAGACCGACCTGCTCTTCGCCTGTCTTCCTCAGTGCTGGCGCTTGGGAGGGACAGGGGAGGGGGAGTGGCCCCGGAGGCCCACGCAGATGGTGTCTGCGGCCCTGCCTGGCACCAGGTGACCAGAGCGAGCACCGGCTGGCGCTAAAGAACATTGCAAGCATGGTGCGGCCCGGCGGCCTGCTGGTCATTGACCACCGCAACTACGACCACATCCTCAGCACGGGCTGTGCGCCCCCAGGGAAGAACATCTACTACAAGGTGGGCTGGCCCTGAGTGGGGGTGGGAGGGGTGGGCGGAGCCCCGTGTCTTATGTAGCCGCCGCTGCCCGCAGAGTGACCTCACCAAGGACATCACGACGTCAGTGCTGGCCGTGAACAACAAAGCCCACATGGTGACCCTGGACTACACCGTGCAGGTGCCCGGGGCTGGCAAAGATGGCTCTCCCGGCTTCAGGTACGGTGCGGTTTGGCAGGGGTGAGGTGACGGTGGCGGGGAGAACTAAGGCCAGCAGCCCTCATGCTTGGCTGGGGCCTGTTGCAGTAAGTTCCGGCTCTCTTACTACCCGCACTGTCTGGCGTCCTTCACGGAGCTGATCCAAGCAGCCTTTGGGGGCAAGTGCCAGCACAGCGTCCTGGGTGACTTCAAGCCTTACAAGCCTGGCCAGGCCTACATTCCCTGCTATTTCATCCACGTGCTCAAGAAGACAGACTGAAAGCGGCCTTGGCACCCCCAAGGCCCCGCCCAGGCAACGGAGGTCTCTGGGGTGGGATAACTCATGTACCTACCCTAAGACCATCCCCTAACACAGACACTGCAGCTGGGTGCAGGATTGTGGGGTCAGGCAAACAGGGAGCCAAAATATAGTCTGTGCCTTTTTCAAGCCTCCTGTGCCTTGTGTTTCTTTTGGAAGTAACACGGTGCCCATCCCGTTCCCTTCCCAAGACCTTACTGTGCCCTCAATCTTGCCTTTTGCACTGCAATCTCTCACAACACCAGCAGGGGGCAGTATATACTTTATTTTCCGTCACAGAACAGGTGTCTCAACACTGATCCCAGGCTGCCAAGCCTGCAAGCTGCCAGGCCTGGCTCTCCTGAGCTCGAGGGCCTCCTCCCACTGAGGCCCACGAGGGATCTCCTGGAGGGAGGCAGCAGTCAAGTGACAGGCAGCAGGTACCTCCTGTCACGTGGGCAGAGGCAGACGGCAGGCAGCTCCTAGCAGGCGGCAAACTTGCGCTGGATGCGCTTGTAGCGGAGCAGCTCCTGCTCACTGACCGAGGGCTGCAGCCGGGCTGCGGCTTGCAGCAGGTCCTCCATGGTAAGCAGCAGTGCGGAGCTCCCCAGCTCCAGCCCTGAGGGGTGGCAAGCAGGAGTAAGGCCCGACCCCAGCTGAGGCACAGAGGCTGTGGTCTGTGTCTAGGTCGGAGAGAGACCTGAGAGCCTTCCTCCTCAGCTGGCTGTCCCGCTGAAACTCAGGCCCAGGCTTGTCTCCCGCTAGCGCTTCGTTTCCCTCCTACGGCTGTCAAGTGAGCTCACCTTCCTCTAGGTCTCGAACCCTGCGCTTGAGGGCGGCTGTCATGGCGTCAGAGCAGAGAGAATAGAGGTCTGCACCTGTCAGCTGGGGCGGGCAGCAATCCAGCACGTTCATCAGGCTCACAGAGGGCTCCAACTTGAACCTGTTAACACCCAACCAGAAATGGGAAAGCTGGCTCCACCTCCCTCAAGAGCCTGGCACAGGCCCTAACCACCCCAAGCCCCCAGCCCTCTGACATACTTCCGTGTGATGGCACTCAGAACACGCAACTGGGAGGCCCGGTCCTCACTTGCCCCTACAAACACCAGCTTGTCGAACCTTTAGAGAGGTACAACCAGGAAAGGCGTCAGGGCTGGCGGCCACGAGGAGTGAAGGGGGCATAGGATAGATGTCAACGGAGGGGTCTGGAGGAGGAGACAGGCCCAGGACACCCACCTGCCAGGCCGCACAAGGGCAGGGTCCAGGAGGTCTGGCCTGTTGGTGGCTCCGATCACAAACACGTCCTGCGTGCTGTGAAGCCCGTCCAGCTCAGCCAAGAGCTGAGACACCACCCTGTGGGGAGGCGGCCACGCTCTGCCAGAGTCCTCTTGGCCTCGGCCCGCCAGCGCTTCTCTCTGAAGGCTGCTTCAGCAAGGTCCCCTGCTGCCCACATACCTCTCCACACAGACAGCCCTCCTCAAAGTTCAACCCCCAAGTCCTTTTTCGCTTCCCTTCCGCCAGCGCTGAGCCAGAAGGGCAGGAACCTCTATCTTAGAACCCTGACCTGGAGCCTGAGTGTGACTAATCCCACCCACATGGGATCCCAGACCTCCATTCCCGCTCTGAATCCCTGACCTGTCCATCACGCCTCCGGAGTCTCCACTCCGCCCCCGGCTTGGAGCTAAGGAGTCCAGCTCATCGAAGAAGATGATGCATGGAGCGGCAGCCCTGGCCCTGGCAAACACTGAGAAAGAGGCTTACGGGAGGGTGTTGTCAGGGAGCTTGCAGCCAGGGGAGGATGGGCAGCTGAGCCCGGGCCGGCACTCAGCTGGGCCGGGCCTGAGCAGCAGCTGGGGAAGGTGGCACGAGGGCCGCTCCCCGCCCACTCACCTTCCCGCACGTTCTCCTCGCTTTGACCCACATACATGTTGATGAGCTCTGGTCCCTTTACACTGAGCGACAGAACGGGTGAGTGAGGCCCAGCAGGCCCCTGTACCGTTGTCCTCTCCGCCCTTCCTTCCTCACCAGCCTGCTGTGGTCCCCAACCTCCCACCCGGCCCTCCAAGCCCTGCCAACCTGAGGAACGTGAGACTGCATTCAGTGGCCACTGCCTTGGCCAGGAGGGTCTTGCCAGTGCCTGGAGGCCCATGGAGCAGGAGGCCAGAGCGCCTCAGGCCCAGGCTTAGCAGCTCAGGGTGCTCCAGAGGCAGCTGGATGGTCTCCAGGATCTCCTTCTTCACATCCTGCAGCCCCCCCACATCATGCCAGGACACTGACGGGATCTGGGGGATGGATGAGTGTTTAGGGAGGCGCAAAGAGGCGGAGCTCGTGCGCCACCTCCAAGGACCCGGCGTCGCACCTTGGGTGCTCCCACAGCTTGGGAGTGAGCTGCCTGCAGCTGATCTAGAGCCTGCCCGAAGTCCTCGGCCAGCAGGGGAAAGCCGGCCGCACACAGCTCCCCTTCATCCTCCTCGCTCATGCTGCCCACTGAGCTACAGAGAGAAACGCAGTTAGGCTCACATCTGTAATCCCAGCATGTAGGAGGCTGAGGCAGAGGAGCTTTGGGAGTTCCAGGTCAGCAGGGCACGGTGGCGCACACCTGTAATCCCAGCACTCAGGGAGGCAGAGGCAGAGGCAGGAGGATTGCTGTGAGTTCAAGGCCAACCTGGTCTACAAAGTGAGTCCAGGAGAGCCAAGGCTACACAGAGAAACCCTGTCTTGAAAAACAAACAAAAAAAGAGATCCAGGTCAGGCCTTTGACCCCAGCACTCATGTGGCAGAGGCAGGTAGATGTCTATGAGCTCAAGACTAACTTGGTCTACACATTGCGTCCAGGCCAGCCAAGGCTACATAGTGAGACCCTGTCTTAAAAAAATAAAGGACCAGGCCAAACAGGTTATGCATCAAGACCGTCACAGAACAGAGAGTGCAAGAGAAGAAAACACCTCTATGCTGGGGTTTCATTGCCTCTTCCCCATTTCACCAGCCACCTTTGCCCTGTGACGAGTTCTGCTTACCTGGAGGCTTTGACCCTGGCACAGGCCGCCCGGCTGGTGTGAGTCAGAAGGGCATAGAGGTCCCCTACCACAAAGCCCTAGGGAATTAAACAAAAGGACACATGGGCAGGGCAGAGCAGGCAGAGCCCATGGGGTCTGGATCAGCCGGAGCGGGGGCTTTGGTGGCTTCCGGTTTGTGGGGCAGCAGAGACAGAGTCCTATGTGTGACAATAGCCTGTGATGGCCCAGGGAAAAGGCACCCGTGTAGATGATACTCACAGCACAGCGCCGTGCCAGCTGTGACAGGTTCACCTCCTGGCCCAAGGGAAGGTGGGCAGTGAGGGCCCGCAGGACACTGAGCCGCTGGCCCTCGGACAGCACCGGCACCTCGAGCTCATGAGGAAAGGCCGTCTGCAGGTCGGCGGGCAGGTCCTGGGCGCGGCTTGTGGTGGCCGCCACCATCAGAGGAGGGCAGCTGCAGACAGAGATGAGCCCTGAGTGCAGGAACGGGCCCAGCAGCTCCTGCGTTTGGTGTGCAGGTGTGGGGAGGTCTGGTGCTGGGACTGGGTAGAAAGAATTGTCATCCAAAGTCCGGCCACTACCCCTTAAGGGCGGGGACACCATTAAGGGGGAATCTGCACTTCACTGGGGGAGCTCACTGAGGACAAGGACCTCAGCCTAATGTTTCCTCCAAACTGCCAGACTGCACCCTCCTAAGAATTCAGCCAGGTGAGATTTCAGAGAAGCTAGCAGGGTGTCAGGAAGTGAGGAATGAAAGGGCGGAAAAGACTTAAGAGGGGGGCTCCCCCCCCCATAACCCGCCTGCCCTAGAAATACCTGCTGAGAGGGTCTTCATCCAGGAGAAGGTGACGCAGCGTGGCCACCACCCGGGCGTCCTCCCCCAGCCCGTCGCGGTCCCGGCCCAGAAGGTCCACAGCTGTCAGCAACAGGACTGCAGGCCTGCAGCGGCGGGCCCGGGAGAAGGCCGCCTGCAGCTTTGTCTCCGTGGCTCCGCTGGTGTCTGCGCAAAGGCTGGAGCAGGGCACCTGGAGGAGACACCAGATGGTTCTGTGAGAACAGGACGGAGAGGTGGGAGGGGTCAAAAGATGCAGGCCACCTTTGCTTTGTAGAGCAGGGATGGGGGAGGGGGAAAGGAGGTGCACCACGCAGGTGGTGGCTTTGGAATGTGCAACCCTGAGACCCCTCCTTCCTGAAAGGACCTCTGAGTGTCGTGGGGCCACATAGCAGCCTGGACTACTGCGCTCAAGTGTTAGGGCTGCTACATGGTGATGAGGGAACGCAGAGAGAGAAAGGCAGAATGTGTGCTGAGGGGAAGTGGTTGGGCTCTCTCCGGGGGCCTTCACCTTCAGTAGATGGAGCCCGAGGCGACTGCAGGCCGCAGTGACTGCTGTGGTCTTCCCACTGCCCGGAGGGCCCCGAAGAAGCACACAGCTGGTTCCCGTGAGCAAGGTTCCTCTGCAATTAGAGAACAGATACTGTATCTCCCCCACACTTTCCGCCCAAATGTTAAGACCCCAGTAACACAGGGACCCTTGGATCTCAAAAGCACCCTGTCTCTCCTTGTGCCTCCCTAATCCCATTCAGGCCATCTCCATGTGGAGGCCTTGTCTCTCACGCCACCTCTAGTATCGGGCAAAAGCACAAAGACAGAGTATTCCACAGCCACAGACCACTGTGCCTTCAGTGAGGCCAGCTTGATAGGTCTGGTCTGAAGAACATAGGGAGGGGTCTGGGTATCGGAGAGGGACACTGTGCCCTTCAGGGACGGAGTGGTGAAGGCCAGGCTGGATCTTGGGCCCCCCAGCAGAAAAGAAGCCTCAGAGACAGCGAGTGGCGAGGGCTTGGACCAGGTGCCCTGGCTTGAGGACCCCAACTCTCGCTAGACCACTGGGAGTTACTGGGATGCTACTCTGCAGAGATGCCCCGAACAGGCCCTTCTCACAGACTGGATTTACACCTCAGGGTGCGGCCTCACTCACCCAGGCTGCAGGTGAGGCTTCAGGACCGCGCAGAGCTCATTTACCAAGGCCTCCAGGCCCGGAGGAGACAAGCTGTCCCAGGGAGTGGACCTTCCCGAAGGCAGCAGAGGAACACGACTCAGGACAGAACCTGCCTGTGAGGGGTAGGAAAAAGCCCAAGGTTCTCTGGCGCTCCGACTCCTTCGCAAGTCTCTCCCATGCAAGGCCTTACCATGTATAAAGAGGTGTGGGTGATATCGGCCAGGAAGGCACTGGCTGGTCCATCTGGGGCTTCCCCAACTGTTTTCTTCACTTTAAAAAACAACTCCCGCCACCTGCAAGAGAGAGGACCGATGAACCCAGGACCTAGAGCCCATGTCTGCCCCTCTCCAAGAGCAGGTGGCTTTCTCACAGAAGACAAACTGTGGGAGCAACACAGGTCAGTGCCCTGAGACTGATGAGGCAGGGCGGGGGACTGCAGAAAGGCCCCCATTACAACCATCAGATGGTTCCGGAGGGCATTTCTCCAGGCATATGGCCTCGCCACCCACCCCCAAGAGGTGAAGTGTTACACGCCATTAGGAAGTGTTACAACCTGTGGCCATTTCCAGTGGCTTCAGCACTGTCTCTCTCTCCTACATGTCTGCATCAGGGTCCAAGATCTCAAACAGAAGTGTCCCTTGTTTCTTACTGAATAACCCAATACATTCCAACTAAAGGTAAATTCTTTAATAAAGGCATCTAACGCTAGTCCTGGGCAGCAGAGGCAGGAAGGTCAAACGACAGACCGGGCCACACTACAAAGTGAGAAGAGCAACTCTCTAGTCTGGAATTATCTGTGGAGCTTTAAAAAAAAAATAAATATTTTCCATGTGCTCTATGAGTCCTTTCAACACACTGGTGGCTGCCAGGATCTGGGGAACAGCGAAAGAAATGGGAAATGATTATTAGGGGGTAGAGTTTGTTTTTGTGGTTAGGAGAGTTCAAGGATCAGAAATGTTTGTACAATTTTATAACTACAACAAAACCCACTGAGTTGTGCACTTGCTTATTTTGAGAGAGGTCTCTCTCTCTCTCTCTCTCTGTTTCCTCGAACGGCCTCAAATTCATAACCTCTGTTATGTGACCCTCTGTCTCAGCCTGTCAAGTAGGTGGATGCTGGATGCATGCCACCATGACCAGACAGATGAACTGTACATCTTTGAGGACTTTAGAAAGGCCTCAAGTGGGGCGGAAACCCGTAATCTCAGCAGTCTGGAGGCAGAGGCAGGAGGACCTCTGTGAGTCCAAGGCCAGCTGGACTACATAGCTAGTTCCAGGACAACAAGGACTACACAGAAAGAAACTGTCTCTAAGACCCCTGACCCCCCAAAAAGTGTAAGAGGTGAGGTTGCAGTCAAAGGCTTCTAGTCTCAGAATCACACTACATGTCCCCTCTCACTTTAATTTCAACAATTAATACTGGGCCAGACAGACTGCTTGGTGGGTAAAGGCCTTGTTGCCAAGCCACAGACTACCAGGGTTAAATCCTTGGAATTCACACGGTGGGAGAGAAGCAACTCCCACAAGTTGCCTTCTGAGCTCAAGCTCCTGTCACACATTTTATAAATAACAACATAAGCTGGGCCTGGTGGCACATGCTTTTAGTCCCAGCACTAGGGAGGCAGAGGCAGGTGGGTCTCTGGGTTCGAGGCCAGACTGGTCTACAAGCCATGTCAGCCAGGGCTACACAGAGAGACTCTGTCTCAAAACAAACAAACAAACAAAAAACAATGATAATAATAATAATAATAATATTACTTCATCCGTTGAAAGAAAAAGATTGCACAGACCGGAAGCTCATCCTGATTCTAGTTCAATGGGTCTGGGGTGTAAATCTGTATTTTCTGCAAAGTGGAGGCAAAGCCAGAGCTGAGCAGTCTTTAACCAGTGCCACTTTAATCAGAGGTATTTGGTACTAACTGGGAAGAGGGCAAGGGCAGGCAGCAGCTAGCCACTCAGGCTGCCAGAGACATGCGTAAAAACACTCTTCCTTTTAACTCGTAGGCCGAGAGACACCAAGGAACAGACCATGCTTGGGCCTCTGGAAGACCCACCGGATGCAAACTCCTCTACCCAAAATGTCACATAGTTGCCAAGCTGCCCACGCTGGCAGCAAAGCTGGGTGGGGGCCACTTTAAAGTAGAGGAAGGTTTTTGTTACAAAATTCTTATAAGTGAGACTAGGGATGGCTCAGCTGGTAAAGTTATTTTCCCAAAAAAAAAATATGGAGACCAGAGTTCAGAGCCCTAGAGCCACAGAATGGTGGTGGACAGCATGTGGCCGTCTGCCCATCATCCCGGGAAGCGCAGGAGGAAACGGGGAATCACTAGGGCAGGCTGGCTGGACAGACTAGCCTAAACAGAGTTCCGGGCATAGTGAGCGACCCTGCCTCAAGATATAAGTGTTGGGGGTGGGTCTGATGCTTGTATTTTGATGCTAATTACTGGCCCTCCAGATCTGGTTACTACCTGGCCACACCTATCCTTGTGTAAACCTGCCTAAGACAATATTCCTGATTGGTTAGTTCTTGCCTGTACCTGGGCAGGTGGAAGGAGGTAGGAGACTAAGTAAGGTTCCTGGGCTTTGGGGACCCGAAAATCACAGTAAGAAGGAAGAGAGGGAGGAAGCCTAGATAGGTTAGCATGGAAAAGAAACCACGTGGGCCGGGAAGAAGGACCCCGAAAGTGGCGTGGAAAGGAGCAATCAAGATGAAGGATAAGCAAGTATTTCTAAGGTTAAGAACGGGAGGTAGCCCAGACAAGGATGGTTAAGGCAGATGGCAATGGATGGGGGCTGGGAGGCGAGGTTATTGAGATAGTGTAGGTGGAATTATTTGCCCAGCCCAAGATGTTATAAAGCAATTATAAAATTGAACAGATGCCTGTGTCTTACTGATTATGATAGCGGGTCAAATAATACCACTGTAATAATTATAGGGCGGATAATAATAAAGTTATTTGTCCCAATGCCATTTATTTTCAACAACATATAAGCTAGAGAGCAACTGAAGACCCGTAATGCCAATCACGGGGCCTCCACACACCTATAGTTGCATGCTCATGCATCACACTCAGACGCACACCCAAAACAATAAATTTCCTCTGAGTTATGGTTGGCAGTGGCTGCAGTTAAAAACTAAAACATGAGGAAAAGTATGTGCTGTGCATTAAACCAGGAGCGTGGTGCGTGCCAAGTGATGGCTGTGTGTGAGCTGTGCTCTCGCTCAGAAAACTACCTTACTGCAGCTCAGATGCAGAGGCTGCACCCACAGCCTTGCGCCTCTAGCATGTATCCTGTCAGGACATTTTGGAAGCACTGCACGGGAAAGCAAGGAGGGACGACCCTGTGGGGAGTTAGGAAGGGAGCTCCTTCCTCAGTGGTGGTGGCGGGGGAGGGGGCAGTGGAGCTGATGACTCCCATGTAGCTTTGGTTTGTGAAGCAGAGTACAAAGGAAGCCGAAGAGGGTCCATCAATGATGGGATTCCTTTTTAGGGAACGGAAGGAGCTCTCCGGGGCCCAGGTGGCCTAAACAGTTCTATCTGGCCCTGGACTCTCCTCCCTACTGTCCCAATCCTGCTTTCCTCAGGAAACATGAATAGCACTGCGCTCAGCACCCAGGAGGCAGGTAGGTTTCCCGGGCTGGGTCAGCAGCAATGCAGGGAATGGCTGGCTGCTGTGTCCTTTGAAAGGATGATGTGTGGGTGGTCTGCAGTTTTTCCACAGATTAAGTCAGCGGCTGTGAGTTTAGTTTAGTTGTAGAATGTTTGTCCAGCATGAAGGAAGTCTTCATGCTTGAGCCAAAGACCCACATAAAATGGTGTGCAGCCCTATAAATCTCAGGACTCAGGAGGTAGAAGCAGGAAACTCAGAAATTCAAAGCTATCATTCTCACAGATTTTGAGGTTAGCCTGGGCTATATGAAACCCTTTCTCCAAACAAACAAACAAACAAAAACAAACAAGCAAAAAGCAGGGCAGAGGTGGCACACATCTTTAATCCCAGCACCTGGGAGGCAGAGGCAGGTGGATCTCTCAGTCTGAGGCTAGCCTGGTCTATACAGCAAGTTCCAGGACAGCCAGGGCTACACAGAGAAACCCTGTCTCAAATCCCCAAAACTCTTCCACTCCAAAAAAGAAAAAAAAAAAAAAAATCAAGCAAACAATAACCCAAGTCAGGCTGCGCATGATGGTGCATGCCTTTAATCCCAGAATTTGGGAGGCAGAGGCAGTTGGACAGATGTGATTTTTCAGGCTGGGCTACATAGTGAGACCCTGTTTCAAAATAAACAACTAATTCAGGCATCTTAGCACTCAGGAGGCTGGGCCAGGAGAACTGCTCCAAGTTCAAGGTTACTGGGGTTATGGATCACGTATTCAGGCACCCACCTTGAGCTACAGAGCAAGAAATGGACTCAAAAGGACAACACCGCATACACAGCATCTGCTCTAAGGCATTTGTTAAACTAGAGAGCCAGGGGCAGGAGACTGGCAAGTACCAGCCTAGATGCCAGGCCCCCGAGTGTGGACCAGGGTTACTACCGTTGCCTTCACCTGAGCACTACTGTCTTCAGATAGGAAGCACCAAGTGCCAACAAGAACCAAGGTCTGGATGTTGACAAAGATGAGGCAGGCATCCCTGCCAAGTGTCTTCCTTGCTATAGGTAGGACAAGAGATGAGGCAGAAAACCTGCAGATGATAGCTGCCAAAGTTGGGTTACCCTATCTGTCACTTGTGCTCCCCTAATAAAACACGAGTGGAGTAGTCCTCCCTTAGAGTTCCTGACACTATTGAGGGTTCTCTTTTCCTTAATAAATCTGTGTTTGTTTGTTCCTGCTTTTTCCAGACAGGGTCTCTCTGTGTGGCCCTGTCTGACCTGGACTTGCTTTGCAGATCCGCCTGCCTCTGCCTCCCAGAGTGCTGGGATTACAGGTGTGCACCACCGCTCCTGGCTTTAGGCCGTGATTCCTAACCTGGCTTTGGTTATGTCCATGTGGGTACCAGAGAGTGTGTTTCCTTCTCTCTCACTCCAGCAATTAACAAAATATCCTTTGGCACAAAACTGCTACATACAACCTGTGGGGAGAGAAGACTGTGGAACTGCAGTCAGGTTCTGACTGGGCTATGGGTGAGGAGGCAGCTGCATACCTGGGCAGTTTCTCCAGGCTTCCTTCCAGGGTCTCAACTTGCCCAGCCGTTGGCACACACAGAACATCCCCTTCCTGGACCACCCTGTAACACATCAGTGGCCTCAGTCAGCTCACAGTGGGAGTCAGGAGTGGGTGCCTGACACATCTGGCCTATTCCAATAAGATCCACAGCTTTCCAAGCAACTTTCTAGGGGGCAATTAAGACTTAAAACTAAGACTAGAGATGAGAAGAGCTCCTGGCTCTTCTGGAGTCTCTTTATCCTGTCCTTTTTTTTTTTTTTTTCTTAGAATGTTCAAATTCCCCTCCTGGTTATCTCAAGACTCCTTGCCACAATCCTGCCTACAACTCGGCTTCCCCTAAGCCAGCAGCCATGGGGTACCCAGACCTGAGGCATGGGAGAGGAGGTGGGGGACAAGGGGAGGGTATTCCTTTCCTTAAAAGGTATAGGCAGCTAACCTGGGTGTGTGAAAGTGCTGATAAAGAACATGGTCATAATTTCCATTAGTGCTGTAGTGAGGCGAGGAGACAATTTCAATGTGTAATTCTCGAGCAAATGGAGGCCCAGGCATTGGTGAACAGCTTCCTTTTTCTTCAGGGGCGACAGAGCCTTCCAGATACCTCTAATGGAGAAACAGTGGCCACCTTACAAACTGCAAGGACTCGTAAGGCTGTAGGCTGCTTGCTCTCTTAGCAGCCAGTGTCCACATCTGTCTGTCCCATGTCAAGGCTAGTGACCTGAGGCAGCCAAACTACAGACCTCTATTGTCCTTAGAAAACCAAAAGCTCAAGTCTGCTGCAGTAGTGCAAGCCTGTTGTCCCAGCACTCAGGGAGGCAGAGGCAGGTGGATCTCCGAGTTCGAGAGCAGCCTGGTCTACAAAGTGAGTCCAGGACAGCCAAGGCTACACAGAGAAACCCTGCCTTGAAAAAAAGAAAGAAAAAAGAAAATCAAAAGCTCTCCTTCTAATGTGTACCAAGAAGCCATGTCAACCCTTCTTGACTTCCAAAAAGCTGCCTGTAAAGGCTCTTTCTGGGCTTTTGATACCTAAAGAAAAGGCCAATGAGGTGCAAAGAAATGTATTTCTGTAAGTCCTGTTTTTCTGTTTCTTTTGAGACAGGGTTGCATTTAGCCCAGACTGGCAGCTATGTTAGTGGGAGTGCTCTTGAATTCCTAATCCTGCCTCTGCCTCCCAAGTGATGGGATTACAGACAAGCACCACCAGGCCCAGCATCTACAAGCTCTTTGAATGACGCTAGCCAGTGACTGAAATGACACTGAATTCTGGCTGTGGGAAAAGGATATAGTTTTGATATTTCATTCCATAGCTCAGGTGGACCTTCAACTCAGTGATTCTCCTGCCTCAGCTTCTCAAGTTCCAGGACTACAGATAGAAGCCACCGTGGCCAGATTTTGATACAGCCTAACAGAGGTAAAGAGCTGGTTTAGCTGAATGAGCTTCACAATACCCACCTTCTTCAGCCAGAAGGAAACCCACTCACTGCTATTCTCGTAGGGGCAGCTTAATGGACTTGTTTAGTTGGTCTGGTTTGGGGGCTTGGCAGGCTTTCTTTCACTGAGCCTCACCCTAGGCCCATCTCAGTGCTAACCGCACACTCACCTAACAAAAGTTTCTACACTGATGGACATGCTTTGTTTCTAAATATGGCTGGGCACCTGAGGGGGGTTAAATCAACTCTAGAACTGATGTTTTAGCTAGTTCATTTTAAGTGGCTACTGGCTTCCTTTGGTTTAGTTTAGAAATTAAACTGTAGGACCTTCCCCCAAACACAATTATATTTTTCATATATATATGAAAAATATATATATATGATTTATTTATTTATACAGTATTTTGCCTGCAAGCCAGAAGAGGGCACCAGATCTAGTGATAGATGGTTGTGAGCCACCATGCTTGCTGAGAATTGAGCTCAGGACCTCTGGAAGAACAGCCAGTCTCCTCTTAACCCAAGCCATCTCCCCAGCCCATCACAATTGTATTTTTCAAAGGCACAAACCAAAACACTTCAAGAACTTCTCTTAAATTTAATAAGATAGGTTAAATACCAGTACCAAAGATAACAAGAAGCCCTTTCAAGGAATTTACAATATGATTGGGGACTAGATAGTATATAATCATAAAAGTAAAATAAATATGCCAACAAAGACTCAAAAGGCTAGAGGGGGAAGAAATGATCATGAAAGGATTTATGAAGGTGTCACTTTTTAGGCAGGCATTGGAGTAGAGGATGGTAAAATTTTATCAGATAAAGCTAGAACAGGAAGGCAAGAGAAAGCGTAAGCCAAAGGTACCAAGATACTATCTATTCTAATGTAGCAACCCAGTTATTGGTTAGCATAAAGTCGGAGTATGCCCAACTGGTACTTGACACCTTTCACCTGAACACGTGAAAGCTGTTCTCCTGCACCACTACACCATGGAGACAGAGAACGGGTTATACGGGTGAACAAGGCCGAGAGACCTTCAGTGAAAGGTGAAAGGCACAGGGGACCTAAATTCTACAGCCTTAGCCTTCCAACTCAGTTGTGTCGGGTTAAGAGGGCAGAAGTTGAAAAGGAAGCGTTCCTGACCTGAATTCTGAGCTCTCCCACTTGCAGGGGGTCACAGCCGAGATTAAAAGCCAGAGCGGCGGGCACATACACCAGTCCGTCAGCGAGTGGCTCTCCCGTCTGCCCCGAGCTGGGTCCCAGTCTCTCGGACAGGTCCCAGCGAGGTTCTAGGACCTGTACTTGAGCCAAATGCGGCCGGGAGGTGTTTGGGAACTCTTCGACCCGGGCCACCCATACCCATTCGCCCTGGAAGAGCCCGAGACCGCGGAGACAGCTCCGGCTCACTCCTAGAGCATCTCCAGTTCCTCCCACAACTCCTTGGAGTTGCCGGACTGAGTGGGAAACCGCAAAAGTGGATACTACAGGCGGGGGTGGGGGATGGCTGTGGTCCCTACTCTCCAGGCCCAGTTTGGCCCGACCGCGGAGCTCAGTCACAGCCAGCCGCGTCCCCGGGCCCAGCAGCCCTTGCAACGCCGGCCTCGTCTCCAGCACTCGCGAACCGGGCACGGGCAGGGTCTCCCCGCGGCGCACCAGCAGGGGCCCGACTCGAGGCGCCAGGCCAGGGCCGAGAGACGTGCCGAGCAGCGCCCAGCCCAGCGCCGGAGGCCGCCGCACAGGCCGCGCTCGCACTCGCGCCCCGGGGCCCAGCGCCAGGAGCCGCAGCAGCGCGCGGCTCACCAGCAGCTGCGGAGGGCCGGGCCCTCGCTGCTCGCTCTGGGCACCGGGCCCTTCCAGGGCCGCCACGAGCAGCGCGGGCCCCGCAGGACTCTCGCTCGCCGGCCTCAGCGCCAGCACCAGGCCCAGCCCCGCCGCGGGCCACGGGCCCCCGGGCGGCAGCAGCACCGCCAATGGCGGCGTCTCTGTCGGGAAGGGTTCTAGGACGCGCAACACCGCCAGCGCCATGGCGAAGAAGAACGGAGAACCCCTCCACTTCCGGAACCAGCGACCGAAAAACCACCGGGCGCGAGAGGGGCTTCCGCTTCCGGCAGGAAAGTGGGCGGGGTGTCGTTGGCCGAGTAGGCCCCTAAGACCGGGAGCTGCGAGCGGGCGGGTTCGACGGCCGCCTCCGTAGTCGCCGACGCATGCGCCCTCTGAGTCTGCGTGTAGGAGCCTTTACCTTTGCGTTTCGGTAGGGGAAATAACGTCCTCCTCTCAAGTCATCATGCCCGCCCCGTAACACGTACTCAGCATTTGACTGACCCAGAGTGATTGGTGTGAAAAGGGGAAGGAGTCCGTTTCTCTGAGGAAATCTTAATTTGTCCCGCTCAGCCGTAGGGAACGTTGTGAGAGGGAGTGGTAGGATTATAAAACTGCTCCAGACATGCTCATGGGTATGTAGTTAGGTAGTGGCTGCTGACTGAATTGCTGCCTGTGATTCATGGAGCCCCGTAGCTTGGCGTTGCCACACCTGTCCCAACACACCCTCCTCGAAGCCCGTGGTCCAGAGCCTTGGGTCCTTCACGTTCACTGTCCTTCTACTCACACCAAACTTTAAGATGGAGCAGTTTGCCTCTTTCCCTCAAACCCACTGATCTTCCCTAATAATGTTTGGAACCCATTCTCTATTTCTACGTTAGAGAACGGGAGGCGACAGAGAAGGAAAGGGTTGAAGCTTTTGTGAAGGGAACTTAGCCAACACCATTACTGTTAGAGTTCATCTTGTCTTCATTACATTCAGTGATAGGTCAAATTTCTTTTTCTTTCTTTCTTCCTTCCTTCCTTCCTTTTTTTTTTTTTAGACTTTTTAAAAAAAGACTTAATTACTTTTATTTTCTGTGCATTGGTGTTTTGCCTGAGTGTTTGGGTGTGAGAGGATGCCAGATTCCCTGGAACTGCATTCATGTGAGTCCATTCAAGCAGTCAGAGCTTTTAACTGACTGAGCCATCCATCCAACCTGAAAGATGATGGTGGCTAGAGGTAGCCTGGTTGTTTCTTTCTTTCTTAAATGTTATGTGTATTGTTATTTTGCCTGCATGTATGTCTGTATGAGGGTGTTGGATCCCCTAGAACAGGTGTTATAGACAGTTGTGAGCTGCTATGTGGGTGCTGAGAATTGAACCCCGGGACCTCTGGAAGAGCAGCCAGTGCTCTTAACCACTGAGCCAGCCCTCCAGCTCGTATAGGTCACATTTCTAATGAACAGTTACTGAGTTTTTCTTTAATTACATTTAATTAATGTATTGGATCGTGGCTATTGCCTCTTTTGGACCTTGTATTTTCTTCCAGTTACTGTTGGGCTTTCTCCCTTCCTTTACAGTTGGGCCTCTTGAGATAGTCTTCTATTTTGTATAGTACACATTCATGAAAAATTTGATCTTCAGATATCGGAAAGCTGAGTATTAGGATTACATGTATTAAGATATATTTATCCCCAGAAAGATTAGAAACTACTTAGATTTCTGATTATAGTTCCTGGAAATACCTTACATCGCAAACCTAAAATTGGGGTTTGTAGAGTGCTTGTCTGGAATGGATGACCCTGGGCTGGATCTCTTTCACTTTATAAAACCAGGTGTGGAGGTACATGCCTGTCTTCCGAACACTTGGCAGGTAGAGGCAGCAGCTACCTAGTGAATTTGAAGCTGGCCCAGGATAATAAGAACTTGTCTCAGTGGAACTGTCCATTTTCTCTTACTTTTTGTTTATTTTTATCTTTTTGTATGTGCATGTGTCCCCCTGTAGGCACAGGTGTAATTGTATTTATGTGCATATGTGAACATTCATTTGGAGGCTAGATGTTATGGTCAGGTTGTTATGTGATAAAACTTTTCCTGGGGAGACTCTGCACATGTTTTCTTGCCCCAGATAGGGATCCCACAACTGATCAAAGCGCAAATACCAACTAAATCCAACATGATGGACCAATGTGTTTTACTGGGGTTACTTACAGGAATACAGACAAGGGGTTACTCACAGGAGCAGAAATGACTCAGAGCCACCAAAGATTACCCCAGCATGGGTTACAGCTCGTGGGAACCTGGAACACACAGCATGGCCTGCAGGCACCTCAACAGTTGGAATGTTCTTTCCAGCCTCAGTTGGTCTATAAACCTCTTCCAGGCACCTTGGCTGGTTTCTGCTTCTTCCAGGCAGCTGGTCTGCTCTGAGAGTCTTCTTTGGAGCTTGGTTTCACTTCTCTGAGAGGAACATCTCAGCTTTTATTGCTTACTCTGACAGGAAGAGGCCTAGTGAATCTGGTCAGCTTCAGGGACTTCCTGAAACTATTTTAGTTGCTTACCTCTCTGCTTAAGAAGCTTCCTGCAGGATAGAATGTTTTAATCTATGAGGAAACTTACAAAACACAGATATCTTCTGAAATTACTCTCCATGTTAGTTTTTTTTGAGATAGGGTACCTAGAACTAACTGACCTGGCTAGACTTGCTGGAGAAATCCTTTTGTCTCTACCCTTATCATTGCTGGGATTTCAGATGAGGGACACCACACCCAGTTTTTCACATGGGTGCTGGATGTGGCCTGGAGTATTGAACTCAGGTTCTCATGCTTCTGCAGCAAGCACTGATGATGAAGATGACTGCGCTATTTTCAATTGTAAGTTCTCTAGCATGCCTGGATTCTCTTGATTTTTTTTTTTAAGATTTATTTATTTATTATGTATACAGTGTTCTAAGCCTGCATGTACTTTGCAAAACAGCATGTAATAGGACTTCCCATGGTGGTACCCATCTGTAATCCCAGCATGTGAGAGGCTGAGGAAAGATGATTTCACATTCAAGGACAGCCTGAGATACATAGTAAGACCCTGTAACAAGAACAAAAAAAAAAAAAAAGAAGGTGCTGGGGACTTGGAGTCACGCAGATAAAAGGATCCCATTTGCAACTTAACTGTGTATGTGTCTGTCCCCTGCTTCCCGGAGGAAAGAAGGACTGCAGGTCTAACATGGATATGCAATCACAGGCGAGCTTATGCCTCAGGACAATAGTGCATCTTGAGGCTTTGGGTATGGGCAGCGACACCTGTTGTCCTGCCTCAGTTACATTCATACAGATATAAATATCCACCAACAAACAAACATCTTTCCCTCCCAGGCTAATAATAGTAGAAATGCAGTCCACTGCGTGTTGCCTTCAACTTGTCATTAGTCAGAAAACTAAATACTATTTCTGTCTGAGAGTCAGGATCCTACCTTACCTCATACTCACTCTTCAACCCACTATAAACTTCCGCTCCTCTGAAGCTTCCCTGGCAAGAACCCGCCAGACACCTCCTAATTGCAAAATCATGGTGTTCCTAGTCAGTGTTTATCATACTCTATCTGCCTCTGGCCAACCATTACTAACCATCTTTCTTCACGAATGAAAGTCATCCTCAGCTCATCCTTTCCTCTCTACCATCATCCCTGAATCCAGTGACTCACCTAATCCCATTGACTGCACACATCTCCTGATCCTCTCATCTCTATTCCATTCATTTTTTAAGGTTATTTATATGTGCCTGTTTGTATGAGTGTATGACACCTGTGTGCAGGTGCCCATTGAAGCCAGAAGAGGGCATCAGACAGCCTCCCCCAAATCCCCTGGAGATGGAGTTACAGGTAGTTGTGAGTCAACTGGTTTGGGTGCTGAGAACCTAACTTAGGTCCTCTGGAGAAGCAGCAACAGTCTTAACTGAGCCATGTCTCCTAGCTTTCCCATTCCATTTTTAACAATTTTAAATTATGTGTATGTTTGCATGTGCGCGCGTGTCGGTGTCTGTGTGTAAGTACAGGTACCTGCAGAGCCTGGAACAGAGCGTCAGATGCCCTGGGCTGGAGTTACAGGCAATTGTGAACCAGCTATTCTGAGTGCTGCGAACTGAATTCAGGTCCTTTCGAAGAGCACTAAGTGCTTTTAACTGCTGAGCCATCTCTCTAACCCCTTTACCATTCTTATAGCTACTGCTCTTTGTGTAAGAACTGTTGGTTATTTGTTTAGTTATTTGTGCTGTTGGGGGATTCCAAGGCCTCTTCTATGTGGGGCGAGCAGCTACTGGCTAATTTTTAACTTTTTTTTTTTTGAGAGAGAGAGAAGGGTTTTTACTGTAGTTCAAACTGGCCCGGAACTGGCTTCAGAGAAGGTTGGCCTGTAACTCCTGATCTTCCTGCCTCCACCTTCCATCCAGGTGCTGGGAATAGAGAGGTAGGCTCCCACACCCAGCTACCACACCCATCTCCCACGGGCTTATTTTTCATGGGTCTCCTCCAGCTTCTTAATGTAGTCTATTGGCTCCTAGGGTAACTAAAGCATTTATCTCCATGCCACTCTGAGGTGTGTGCAAGTCATGTCATTGTGTTTTATTTCTTACACAAGTCTGTGAACCGCATCAGAGTGGGAACTCCCTGAGGGCAAGAACTCAGTCTTTTCCACTAGAACACCAGCTTGGGTGCGGCAGCCACACAGGTAAGGGGTACGTTTTTGGGGACACTGAAGGACAAGGCTGCTTTGCCACTTCATGCTTAGTGGCTCAAACGCACCTGGTTTACTGAGGCCAGCACCCTTGCAGGAGGTACAGGGACCCAGTCTTGAAGCTGCAGCAAAGCAGGGCTTCTCATTTCCTTTCAGTCGGGTTCCACCGCTGAGCTCTTCCGCCTCTGCAACTGTGATCTAGGACAGACTTGATGAATGCCCAGCAGGACCCCTGGGAGTCGTCTCCTCTATCAATTTCACGTGTGCAATTTGAGCTACTTAAATTCCTGTGAAGAATTCGTATTAGAGCCTCTTTCCTCCAGTCCGAACGGGGAAGGGCAGGTAGCAGAGCAGACGAAAACGTGAGAGCCACTTCTGGAGGGAAGGAGCAGAGCGCCAAGGACTGAAGAATAGCAGAGGACGACGCACAGGCGACGCCGGAGAGAACAGCTCTGGCAGCCAAGCTCGGGTTTCCCCATGGCCCCGCCTCCTTCCCGAAGCCCGACCCTCTCTAGGGCGGGACCTTCCACTCCAGCCAATTCTGGGAGCCGAACCCTGGCGGTTTGTACTCTTTCTTTCCAATGAGAAAAAAGGGAAGCTGCTTGGCTCCAATGACCAATCCGAGGAGGCGGCGCCTGGTTGTCAGGCAGGTTTGTAAGAGTTCGGGCCAATTGGAGGCGCAGCCACGGCTCGGCCCGGGCGCAGCGCGCAGGCGGTGGCGGAGAGACGCCGAGCGGGCCGAGTGCGGCCGAGCAGAGCCGGAGCCGGAGCGGGGCCGCAGGAACCCGGCCGGGTGTGGACCGGCCGAGATGCCCTATAAACTGAAGAAGGATAAGGTGAGCGTGGCCTTTCCCCTCGAGCCTCCGCCGCGGGGCCTGCGCGGAGCTCTGGGAGGGGCCCAAGGCAGGCCCGGGACAGCCTCAGACTGACCCTCTGGTCCGGCCCCCCGCAGCACTCCCTCGGCCAGCTCCTGGGCCGCGCGGCTGGCAGCACCTCCAGCCCGTGCAGCAGCTGGGACAGCTCTCCCTCTTTGCCCGGACAGATTCCCCCCACCTATCCCTCTTCCCTTCCTCTTTGCTCCTACCCCCGGCCCCCTCCAGATCTGCTCCACTCCCAGCTCACTCGCTTGCTTTTTCTCCCCGCCTTCCTCTGTCCCTGATCCCCCATAGGTTTGGGACAGTCCTCATCTAAGACTGCACCTCCCTCCAGCACTCCCCCCACCCCCGCCCTGCGCAGCCCCTTCCCTCCTCTCCTCACCAGCCTAAAGACGGCCTCTCACAGTTCTGTAGAGTGCCTTCTGCCTCCCCGACAAGCCCCTGACCTAGAACCGCCCTGCTTTTTCTCTCCTCCGCCCAAATCTGGCCTAGGCCCCTCCCTCCAGCCTTCCTTTACACACAAACTTGTAAGCCAGCACTGAGCCCTTCCTTGTGTTGATGGAACCCCAGAACGTCGGTGCTGGAAGGGAGCTTTGAGCACATGCAGTATAGTACCCTGCTGGTACAGATGAGGAGACTGAGGCCGTGCCAGGGGAAGGGACTTGTCCAAGGTCACACATCCTGCTGGAGGCCCAGCTGCAATCTCAGGTCTCCCGTCTTGGAGGGCTCTTCTGTGCAAGTGTCTAACTGGCATCATCAGCGGGCCTCCACGTTCACCCCAGACAGGACATTGTTTCTAATCTGAACAGGCTCCTCCCCTTATTCCTTAGGATAACCTTTGCATTTCCTTTTGGCACCAGTGCAGGATTTCTCCCTTTCTTTAGCAGCGATCTGCCCTGTTCCGTTACTTTTTTTTTTCCTTCCTTATCCAGCACTCCCGCCATCCCTGGAAATGCATACTTTGTTGTAATGTCCTTACACAGGCCAATTATCTGCAGTGATGGAGATCAAGCCCAGAGTTTCACACATGCTAAACATGTGCAGTACCACTGAGCTACACTCCCAGCCCCACAGGCCGTTTCTTGTTGTTGCCTTCGTTCACCTTCTGCCTCCATACCACCCTCATCTGTTCCTCATCCCTGTCTTTTCTTACCCTTTGTTTCCTGCTGTTGCTGAGATCTGACTCAGGTGTGGTTCCTCTGAGGCGCAGACTTATGTGGGGATGGATGCCGGGATAGCAGTTCCAGCTTCCCCCGGCTTTTCTTGAGGCTGGCCCCTTATGTTTGCCTGGCTCAGGCCTGGCATTGTGGCCCACCCTCCTGGAGACCCCAGAGGTGGACTGCGTTCATTTTTCCCCCCGATTGAGCCACTTTGCTTCCATCTCTGATGTTTTCAGTCAGACTCCTCATCCTGGGGCTGTTGTGGACTTGCCATGTGGCTCTGTCACCGTAACTTCTCAAGAGTCTGAGATTTAGAGCGTAGGGCTGGTGATGGTGTACCGAGTGTTGAGCTGGGCTGCTGAGCTGTGTGCACTACCCAGGTCCTGTCCTTGGGGAGTGGGCTTGCCAGCATGGTTTGGGCCATTCGGCTGGAGACACTGCACACTTAGGAGAGCTAAGCTGGGAACTGAGGAGTGTGGAGTTGGGATGAAGAAGTGGGATCTGTGACCATCTGTAGTTTTCAGTCTGTGGACCAGATCCTGTCCCGTCTGTAGAAAGCCTTTGCCTGCGATGCTTGAGAATTGGAGGAGACGTTCTCCAACCTCCATAGGCCAAGAGTGAGTTGGTGGTTTGGGGTGCATGGGGGTAGACAGGGAGCCCTTTATGAGCCTTAATGCCTACACTGGATTCCTGGCTACGTTTGGCCTCCTTCAGGTTCTGAGGGGGAGAGAGATGACAATGTGACTGAGGTGTACCGGGATGGAGGCACAAAGACAGGTGGGTGGAGGCTTCTTATTGCTCATCCATCACCTGTCCCCTTTCTCCCTTATCTCTGCTGTCCCTTCCCTGCTTGCTCTGTGAAATCTTTCCCGAGCCTTCACTTGGGTCCACTTACAGACTTAGGTGTTCAGCCTTGGGTGGGAATGAATTGTGCTCTTGTCTTCTTCCTTAAGGTAGCAATTAAGCTGTGTTGAGGTTTGGCATCTCCCTTACACACAGTAGGTGCTTAGTAGGTTGTGCTGAGTCAGTCTTTGGGGAGATTAGGACCGTTCTCTTTTGAGATTGGATCTAGGGCTTTTATTTTCCTGCATGAAGTACCCCTGCGCCCTCCCATTTTCTTGTTCATGATAATCGTACTAACAACATTAGGATTTTGTGCACCGGCACTGGGCTAAGGTGTGTGTGCTGTTATTGTTTTTGTTTAATAGGTGAGGAAAATGAGGCTCAGAGAGGCTAGTTACCTCCTTACTCTCACATAACTAATAAGACTTGAGCTCAAAACACAGTGCTGGCTCTAAAGCCCAGCGCCTCCCATCATGCGACAGCTGGGCTGGGCCACAGTGTGTGTGTGCTTCACCTGTTCTTCAGAAGACAGGGAGCAAGGCTCGTGGGCCCTGTTCCCCTACACCCACTCACACCCACACACCAAGACAGCTGAATCTCTCAGGCACATTCCCTGAGAGATGTGTCTCAGGCGTCGTGCTGAGTGCCATGAGGTGGGTGGAGGGACACACGAAGAATAAGCAGCTTATGATCAAGTATAGAGACCAGACTTGAATGAAGGTGGGTCAGCTTTGTTGGAGCACCCGTGTCTGCTGTGTGCTGTCCGTCGCTTTGATGTTGTGTCCTTGGCTGCCTTTTTTTTTTCCCTCTCCACCACTTGCTGTGAGCAACTGACAGGAGTCAGTGGGGCCAGCCTGGTCAGTAGGCAGTGGGAGAGCGCTCACCCAAAGAACCCCCTTCCTCCTTGTACAGAGCTTCAAGCTGCTCCCCATCCGGGAATGGTTTTCCCTCTCCACCCCCAGAAAGCCTTCCCCCTATTCCAGCCCACACAGAGCTCGCTTCTCCCTGAGATCTGGGTGCCCCATAGTCACAATCACTTGATTTAACACTTCTCCCTGAAGGGGCTTGGCTGCTGTTGAATTGCAGACTCTCGGGGCTGGAAGTGCTTTCCAAGGCCCTCCGATCCAACTCACATCTGAGGCTGAACCCTTTTGCAACCTGCCTTAGAGGAGGTCATCCAGCCTCTGCGCAGATGCTCAGGACCAGGAGTTTTCAGCCTCCCTGGGAAGTCTGTTTCCACACAACTGCACCGTGAGAAAGTCCATCCCTGCTGGCCTCAGTCTGTCCTCTTGTGTCGCCAGCCCATTTCTCTTGTGCCTCTGTGTCCCTGGGGATAAGTTGTGTCTTTGGCGCACATGGCAGCCCTTCCTTTGCTGGTTAAGCTTCATCCTGCTCCCCCACCCTCCTCCCTTCTACTCCCTTCTATTGTTAACTATCGCAGTTACTGCAGCTGTTGCATTTCAGGCCGAGCTTCTGACCACACTGCTAGAATGGACTGTATTTCCCTTTAAGAATCTAGGATTTCTTATTGCCCCTTCCACAGGCTCATGCCTATGACTGAACTGGACCCATCTAGCTTGGCCAAGCATGCCACATAGGTCTGTTAACTGGGTGGAAGGTCCCAAGAGCTGCAACTGATGCCACAGCATTGATCTGTGTTGAGCTTGCAGTCAGAGCTACATCCTTGAGTCTCTTTCACTTTCTCCCCATCCTGTCCCTGTGTGGTTGCTTTTTTTTGGCCAAGAGCATGGGAAGAGATGCTGGACAAGCCAGGGCTCTCAGCCAGTTGCCAGGTTCCCAAGGGAACCTTTATAGATTGGTGCTCACAGTTGTTAACAATTCAGGACTTCACCTCCATCTCTATCCCCATGCTTGTTGCCCAAGGCGCTTTTAACATTTTTGGGTTGGGACGCTTCCACACTAAGCATCCTGTTATATGCCAATAGCACCCCCTTGTTTGGGTGCTGCTTATGACAACTAAACAAATGCCTCTGAGTCTTTCTCGGTGACCCTGAGGGGAGAGAGGTGGTTTCTGCTCTGCTCTCGTGTGGGAGCCTTGGGCACCTCTGACCAACTTGCCCAGAAGCCAGTCTGACCAGCTTGTGACCAGATACTATTCCCTGAAGCCATCTCACCTTAGTCCTTTCCTGACTGAGGGCTGCCTCAGCCTAAGCTATTCACTAGCCTCGTGAGGAGACAGATGAAAGAATATTGTCGTGTTTAATTATTATGCTGAGGTTGACTTCCTAACCAGAATCTAAGCTGCCTGGAGGGGCTGAATCTCCTTGTGTGTCCCAGGGTTGATACAGTAGGGTTTTTATTTATTTTTGGTTTTTCGAGACAAGGTTTTTCTGTATAGCCCTGGCTGATCAGGAACTTGTTCTTTAGACAAGGCTGACCTGGAACTGCCTGCCTCTACCTCTTGAGTGCTGGATGAAAGGCATTTGCCACCATGCCCAGCTGATACAGTAGGTTTTAACTGATTCAGTTGGACAGTACACAGTTAAAACAAAGACCTAGGAGGGGACTGGCGATACAGCTCAGTGATAGAGTGCTTGCCTCGCATAGGCAAGCCTCTTGGTTTTATCCCCAGGACAAAAAAAAAAAGGTTTTAATGGTTCAAGTAAGGTCTGTCCTTTCTCTTAGCCTCTGCTAACCCTAACTCCATCTTCTCCCAGCAGGAACCCCCCAAGCTTGCCAAAGGCACAGCCAAGCCCAGCAGCTCAAGCAAGGATGGTGGAGGGGAGAACACAGACGAGGTAAAAGATGTCAGCATGGCCCTGGTTTCAGTGCACGGGCTAGCTGCAGCATCTCGATGAGGGGAAGGCTCTGAAGGGGATGGTCACACAGGCAGAAGGGAGGGTGCAAGTCTCAGCTGCTCTTGGGCAGGCTTCAGCTGATGTAGAACAAATAAGTACTCCAGTCCATTCAGATTCCTTAGATTCCCCTGGAAGTTGTTTTCTGCCTGCCACTTTTCAGTGTCGGTGACTCCTTTTTCAGTGGTTAGGGGTATAGCTGGCATTGGAACCCATGCTTAATATGCCTAAGGCCTTGGGTTTAATTTCCAGTGTGCATGTACGGACACACACACACACACACACACACACACACGACACACACACATATGAGTGACACACATGCATGAATGGCCCACACAAACCACACACACACACACACACAACACGACACACACACATATGAGTGACACACATGCATGAATGGCCCACACAAACCACACACACACATACACACACACACACACATACACACACACACACGTCTTTTTCTTAGGGCAAAGAAAAAATGGAAAGGATCACAGGTTTGGGCCAGCAAGACCCTGACTCAAGGGTGGGGGGCTGGGATTTTTATGGTCATGGCAAAAAGGGGAAAACTCTGTAACTGCCTCGTGGGATGACGAGTCCCTTTGGTATGGACCTGGGTGGGGCAGGGGCTCGGGAGTGGCTGCTGTCCCTGAGTTGCGCAGGGCTGGGTCCACTGCTCCTGATCTCCGAGTGACCAAAGGACAGTCATGAACAGAGGTCAACACAGCTCAGCAGTCTAGAGCTATAAAGCAATGAACAGGCAAACAAGACAGCCAGAGAGTAGAGCAGCTTAGGGAAGTTCAGGGATGCCCTTGTGTGGTATGGTCAGCGGATGCTGGTTCACTGGACAGCCTGTGAGTGTGTAGGAGCTGCTATCTGCTCTCTGCTCTCTCCGACCTCTCTAAACTGTTCAGGAAGCAGAAGTCTTAGTTTCTGGCTGGTCTTGTGCCTTCTTTGGGAAATGAGATTGATTGACAAGTGTTTGCAGTTAACTATCGATTTTCTAGGCTACTTCTTGTTCCTGTCCCCTCTAAAGAGATCCAACTAATGTTTACATTGTGACCATTGTTTTAGGACTTGCAAAGTAATCAGAAGAACTAGGCCAGGTTTCTTGTGGACTCCAGCAGTTAAAAACCACAACAAAGTAATGATTACTACGCTGTGGGAAGGGTCTGCTCACATAGTAATCTGCACAATCTCTGGACTGGTTCTTCTCACCAGATGTAACCATTTGTTCACATGGTCTCCCACCCTGGTGTGAACTGGGGAAGAGCTGTATGGTGGTGTGTGGCTTCTATCTCACACCTGTGCACTCATTGTGGGGCAGGGCAAATGTGTCTGTAATACACCCTCGGGGCTCAGTCTTCCTTTCAGAGGTGATGGATGGTATTGACGGGACCTACTGGGAAAGTAGCTGACAGTTAGTGACCAATATAAAAAACAGCAAGGGGACCAGGCATGGTGGCTCACGCCTGTAATCCTACCACTTGGGAGGCAGAGGCAGGGAGATGTCTCTGAGTTCAAGGCCAGCCAGGGAAGTTCCAGGACAGCCAGGACTGTTACACAGAGAAACCTTCTCTTGAAAAAAACAAAAACAAACAACAACAACAAAGCAGCAAGAGAGACTCAGAGAGGAAGAACGCTCAACAGGCCTTTCCCACCTTCTGCCTAACATTCTTCTAGTTATTAGGCACACTGGCTGTTATCTGCTTAGAGCAGCCTGCCTTCACCACTTACCGTCATCCCCAGGGCACGGTCAGGGTCCCTGTGAGCTGCTGCTCTGTCCCCCAGCCCTTTGGATGCACTCCACAACCGCAGGTAAATAGTTTCCGGTGAGCTCACTGCTCAGCTGTGTGGGAGCTTCAGGAGGAAGGTACCTGCCACGCGCGGTGTGGGCGGCACACATGAACGTGGTGACTGAAGGTGTAAGCTGGTGAGGGGAGGTCTCGGCAAGTGCGGAGACCAAGGCTTGGTGAGGCTGAGAAGTGTGCTGTGGGCTCTCCAGGGCTCTGTCTCACCCCGCTAGAAAAGGAGGGTGTCAGGTTCACCTTGGGTTCTGGTTCTATGGGAATCCTTCCAGGACTTATCTGTAGGAAGCAGCGGCAGGAATTTTACTTCATGACTTTCCAGAGAGGTACTCATGGATGGGTGACAGAGATGCTGAGACAGTTGGGGGGCGGGTTATGAGGCCATGCTCTTTTTGATTTTTTAAATGTTTATGTGTGTGGATGTTTTGCCCACATAAATATCTGTGTACCATGGGCATGCCTGGTATCTGTGGAGGTGAGAAGAGGGGAGCATTAGATCCCCTGACAGTGTTACAGATGGTCGTGAGCAGCCACGTGGGTGCTGGGCATCAAACCTCCACTGGAACAGCAGCCAGTGCTCTTAGCTGCTGAGCTGTCTCTCCAGCCCAGAGGCCAGGGTTTTAAAGTACCTGGCTCTCCCCTGTCTTTTTTCCTGGTGTAACTCTGGGCTTTTCTGGTCAGACTCACTATGTTAAGCATTTGCCAGAAGTGTGTTTTTTTTTTTTAAATTATTGTTTATTATTATTAGTTACATTTTATTAACTCTGTATCCCGATCCCTTATTCCCTCCCAATCCCACCCTCCCTCCCTCAGCTTCTCCCTGCCCCTTTCCAAGTCCACGGATTGGGGAGGACCTTTTTCCCTTTCGTCTGGCCCTGTTTTATCAGATATCTTCAGGGCTGGCTGCGAAGTCTTCCTCTGTGGCCTAGCAGAACTGCTCCTCCCTTGGGGGATGGGGAGTCAAAGAGCCTGCCATTGAGTTCCGTTCAGAGATAGTCCCTGTTCCCCTTACTATGGGAAACCAATTGGTTATTGAGCTACCATGAGCTTCGTCCGAGTAAAGATTCTAGGTTATATCCATACATGGTCCTTGGTTGGAGCAGAAGTGTTTTTCAATCATTCCCAGTAATTTACTTTACTGAGCAGTTATTTTGTATTAGTTTTTCAAGGCAGCCAAAACAGATCAACATATACCAGGGGCCCAGGACAGCAGAAACTAATTGTCCTAGAGTTATGGAGGCTAGAAGTCTGAGGTCAGGGTAGCATAAAAGGTGTGGCCTGAGATCTTTTTCTAAATTTATTTTAAATTGTGTGTGTATCTGTGAGCACGTACCTGCAGAGGCCAGAAGGTATCGTATCCTCTGTAGCTGGAGTTACAAGCTGTCGTGAGCTGCTTGACGTGGTTTCTGGAAACTGAACGCGGGTTCCTCTGCAAGTGCTTCTAAGACATCTTTCTAGCTTTTGAGGTTCTTTTCTTTAGACTTTAAAACTTTAGGATAGAGTGTGTAGCTGTGTTCTCTTGGGAGGCAGAGGCAGGCCGAGCTCTGTGGGTTCAAAGCCAGCCTGAACTTTATTTTGAGACTACATCTCCATTTTTTTTTTGGACTCAGGTTTATTTATTTGTTTCCTGTGTGTGTCGAGCACCAAGGTACACTAGTGGAGGTCAAAGGACAACTTATGGAAGTTGGTTCTCTCCATCTACTCTGTAGGACTCAGGGATTGAACTCAGGTCTTCAGGCTCTGTGGCAAGCGCCCTTTACAATGAACCATCTCATTGGTCTCTTTTATTTAAATGTTTTAAATTTAATTGTTGTGTGTGTGGTATGTGCATGTACGTATGTGGAAGTGCATGAGCGTGTGTGCACATGCATGCGGAAGCCTGAGGCTGACCTCAGATGTCCTCTTCAGTGGCTGTCGGATTTGTGTTGTCTTCTTCAGCCTCTGTGAACCTTATATATTGAGACATGTTCTCTCTGCACCTAGGGCTGACCAGCCAGATTGCTGTAGGCTGTGGTCCTCAACCTGTGGGTCGCCAACCCTTTCACAGGGGCCATGTCAGATGTTACACTACAACTCCTAACAGTAGCAAAATTACAGTTATGAAGTAGCAATGAGATGATTTTATGGCAGCATGAGAACCTGTGTGAAGGGTTGCGGCGTCAGGAGGGTGAGAACCGCGGCTCTAGGGGCTCTGTCCTTGCTTCTGGGGATTACAGGTGTGCTGCCATGCCCACCTGGCTTAGGTGGGTCCTGGGCATCCAAAAGTGTTTGCTGCAATCACATAGCAAGCACACTGAGGGCGTTGCCCAGTCATGTCATAAGGTTCTAGGAGAAGGTTTGTTCTCTTCCTCCCGCTGGCTTTCAGCAGTCTTTGGCACTTGTCTTCTACATACATTACATCAGCTCCTCCCTCACACAGCCTTCTTCCTGTGTGTGCCGGTCGCTATCTGAACCTCTTTTTGAAAAGGACACCAGTCATTAGGGCCATCCTATGCAGCCCAATACAAGGAAGCTCCTTTTCACTTGGTTATGTATATCTGTAAAGACCCTATTCCAAGTGAAGTCCCATTCAAAGATTCAGGGTAGGCACAAATTTGGGTGGGACACTGCTCAACCAGCTGTCTTAGGGTTTCTGTCACTGTGATGAAACGCCATGACCAAAAAGCAAGTTGGGGAGGAAAGGGTTTATTTGGCGTACACTCCCAGATCATCAGAGGAAGTCAGGACAGCAACTGAGGCAGGGCTGGAACCTGGAGGCAGGAGCTGATGCAGAGGCCATGGAGGGGTGCTGCTTACTGGCCTGCTTCCCATGGCTCGCTCAGCCTGCTTTCTTAGAGAACCCTGGACCCGCAGTGGTCTGGGTCCTACCCCATTGATCAGTAATTGAGAAATGCCTTACTGCTGGATCTCATGGAGGCATTCTTTCTCAAGAAAGGCTCCTTCCTCTTTGGTGACTTTGGTTTGTGTCAAGTTGACACAAAAGTTGCTAGTAGACCAGCGTAGGTAGCACTGGACACTACCTAGTGCTTCCCATGCACATATGACTGTCACCGCATTCATCAAGGAGCTTTCTCTTATCCCTCCATTTTACAGATGAGCTAGAGGCTCAAAGTGAACAGCCTTTACTGTGAGTGTGTGTGGCAGGGCTGGGGTTCATGGGCTAAAGGATGAGCTGTCTCTGAGACTCTAGAGGAGGATCCTAGTGGCTTTGAGGGGTCAGGTGAGACTCGCTGTCCTGCCGTGAAGGGTCTTCTCTGCTCTAGTTCTGGAAACAGTAGACTCTTTATCTTGCTGTTGTCGAGTTCTCGGTGCAGGGATGGGTGTGGGGGAGAAATGCCCCAGTCTCCCCACCTGGCTCCAAGGCCATTGTTGTTATCCTCAAACCTTTTTGGTTTTTATGGCTCTCCTTTTTTTCTTTGGAGTACTGGGGCTCGAACCCAGGGTGTCGTTCAGGCAAAGCCCCTATTCTACCACCGAGCTGTGCTCTCAAACAAGTTCTCTACTTCAGAACTAGTTTGAGCTGGTATGGTGGTCCACAGCAATAACCCCAGCTCTCCAGACAGAGAGACGGGTGAATCTCTGTGAGTTCAAGGCCAGCATGGTCTACATCGTGAGTTCCAGGCCAGCTAGGAGTACATAGAGAGACCCTGTCTCAAAACAAACCCACTGAAGTCTAATTTGAGCAGGTGTGGTTGGCTTAAGCTAGGTGAGCTCATTCCTGCACATAGTCCTAGCACCTGGAAGGCCAAGGCAGGATGATTGCTGTGAAGTCAAGGCCAGCCTGGTCGATACATTAAGTTCCAGCCCAACTTGGGCTATAGTGTATGACCCTATTTAAAAACAAAATAAAATTTGGCATCTCCCAAAGTTAAAATCCAAAGTCCACAGCCTTTCTGAATTGGCTCCATTTTGTTCTTCTACCATCTACTCTAGTTATTGTCCAGGCTCCTGAAACAGCAAGCTCCTCTGTAACAGGCCCTTCTATATGTAGTTCCACTTCTCTGGACTTGCTTTATCCCTCTGCCCCCGTCTGTCTCTTTGTGCTTCTTAACTAAGCTTTATCCGCTTATTTATTTATTTATTTATTTATTTATTTATTTATTTTTGAGGCAGGGTTTCTCTGTTTTAGCTCTGGCTGTCCTGGAACTCACTTTCTAGACCAGGCTGGCCTCAAACTTACAGAGATCTGCCTACCTCTGCCTCCAGAGCGCTGGGATTAAAGGTGTACGCCACTACTGCCCGGCCGAGCTTTATCCTTCAAGAGCTAAATCAAAACTCACCCCTTCAGGATTCTGAAGAGATGCATCAGTGGTTAAGGACCCTTGCTGATCCTGCAGAGGACCTAAGTTAGAATCCTAGCACCTGGGCAGCTCCCAACCAACCATAACTCCAGACACACACATACACACACACAGACACACAGACACACACGCACACAGACACCATAATTTTTAAACAAAAATTTTTTTAAATTCACCTCTTCTTGCAGGCAATTTGTAACCCACTCGTGTTTCCACAGCCTTTGTGGTCTCTGCTGTGGAGTTTCCAGTTACCATTAGCTGCTTCTGTGCTTGCCTCACCTACCGGTCTCTGAGCACTTCGAAGGCCAGGGCCATCCCTGTTCTAGGCACCTTTCTCTTCAATGCTTGGTGGGATGTTTAGAGAAGGAAGAAGGATGGAGAGAACGGGGCTAGGTGGAGCTCTGGATGTCACAGAGGGAGAGGATGCCTCTGTGAGTCTCAGGGTTTAAACTAAAATGGTCTGCATTTCTTAAACCAGTTAATTCATCATGCAGTAGACACAGCACACAATCTGTGCTTCTGGGTTTTTTAAAATTACATTTATTTCTGTATTTATTGTGTGTTGGCACACAGGTCACAGAACAACTGGTGAGAGTTGATTCTGTCCTTCCACATTTGGGTCCTGGAGATTGGCCTCAGGTTATCTGTCTTGGGGGCAAGTGCCTTTACTGACTGAGCACCTTGCTAGCCCTTTGTTAATTTTGTCTGGCACCAGAGTCTTGCTGTGTAGCTCAGATTGGCTTCAACCTGCAGTGACAGTTTTGATTTTGCCTCCTGAGTGCTAGAGTCAAAGGCATAAACCACCATGTTTGTTCCATCTGTGCATTTTGTAATTTTAAGCTATGGTCTTGCCTGTGTTGCCTGGTCTCAAATTCTTGATCTTTCTGCCTTAGCCTCCTGCATAATTAGGAGTAGAGGCATGTACCACTTTGCCCAGCTTCTTTTTCTAATAATTTTATGTTCCATCTTTCTGTTAAATTACTTCTTACAGTGGTGGCTAGGGGTATAGCTCAGTTGGTAGAGTGCTTGCCAGCATGCACAAAGCCCTGGGTTCTATGCCCAGTGTCTCATAAACTGCTGTGGAGGTACCCACACTTGGGAGGTAGAGGCAAGGGGGTGTGCGGGTACATGAAGGCTTCCTGGGTGGGTGTAGATTTTGCAGTGGAAGGTACTTCAGTCCTCTGCAGTCTCAGAGCGACTAAACAGGACAATGTCCATTTGGAAGGCAGAAAGGCTGTGTTGTCTTAGGTCAGCTACCCTTGTGATGGCTGCAGTTCTTAGGGGGCTCATGTGTCTCCTATCTACTTCAGGACAGTGGAGACATATTAGAAGAAGTTGGAGGATTTGGAAGAAATGCTTGAGTGTTTGTCACAGCCACACATGCGGTTTCTGACAAGCATGCAAAGGGCAGACAGGCAGGAGGTGCCTCACTGGGCCTTGGGAGTCAGGGACTTTGCTGGATGGGACAGAGTTCCATCCTTAGAACCATGTGAAGACTGATGAGGCCACACACCTTGCAATGCTAGTGAGCCCCCAGCAAAGTGAGAGACAGGAGAACTCTGGGAAGCTCACAAGCCATCTAGCCTGGCCTACGCAGCAGTGAACAGGAAACCCTGCCTCAAACAAGATGAATGTCAAGAAGTAACACCCTTATTGTCATCTGACATTCATATGCCCATGCACTGTGACACTCACACGCCTGCAGTCACACACAAGGACATGTATATACACATGTCACACACAGGTACACACAAAACAAGGGCCTTGCATTGTCTAAAATGACACTGGCTCCGTGGGGTTTTGTTGTTTTAAGACAGGGTCTTGCTGAGCAGCCCAGGCTGACTTGGGAAATAGTGATCCCTGTGTTTCCACCTCCCAAATTCTGGGACATGTGGGCATAATACTCAGTTATTGTTTTTATTTTATTTTATTTTTTTAATAATTTATTTTATTTTGTGTGCATTAGTGTGAAGGTGTCAGATCCCTTGGAATTGGTGGTAGAGACAGTTGTTAGCTGCCATATGGGTGCTGAGAATTGAACCCGGGTCCTTTGGAAGAGCAGACAGTGCTCTTAACCACTGAGCCATCTCTCCAGCCCCCCAGTTATTGTTTTTAAACATTTATTATTTTTAGCCAGGATAGCCAATATTACACAGAGAAACACGGTCACCAAAGCCAAAATAAGAAAGATTTATTGGTTTTATGGGCTTGAGTGTTTTGTCTGCATGTAATTATGTATGTGCACCACAGGCATTCTTGATGTCCTTGGAGGCCAGAAGAGGGCATTAAAGAGGTGCAGGTAGGGGGCCTAGAGAGATGGCTCAGTGGTTAGGAACACTGACTGCTCTTCTAGTGGACCAGAGTTCAATTCCCAGTACTCACACAGTAGCTCACAACTGTCTGTAATGCCAGCCCCAGGGATCTGACACATCTTTGCACAGGCAAAATGCCAGTGCACATAATAAAAGTAAATAATTAAAAATAAAAGAGGTGCAGGTAGCTGTGAGCCATCCATTACAGGTACAGCGGACCAACCCAGGTCTTCAATGAGAGCAACGCTGCTCTGATCCACTGAGCCATTTAACTAGTCCCAGGGCATGCATCTCTTCTTTCTTTCTTTCTTTCTTTCTTTCTTTCTTTCTTTCTTTCTTTCTTTCCTCTCTCTCTTTCTCTCTCTTTAGGATTGTTATTAAAGTAAGTTTCTGATAAACTGCTAAGACTCAAGAGTGACTTTCTCTTCTACTTTTTTAATTGGAGGCTATAAAGCATTCCCCAGTCCGAGTAGTCAGTGAACTGTCAGGCACGCAGCACACTGCGCTTCCTCCCAAATGTCCTCGAGACACAGTGTGTGTGTTTCCATTGTGGAGAAGGTGCCTGACATTTTTCTCCATCCTGAGGACGGAATTCAGCCTTGCACTTGCTGGACAAGCTGGACCTTCACCCTGATAGCTACTTCTTTGATTTCTGTCGTCCTTCCAGTTTGTTTTGCCTTCTCCTGATGTGAACATTAAGGCTGCTGACTTCTGGCCAGTGCACTCTGGACCTATAACCACAGTTATCTCTGTCCCTGGCCTATTTCCTTCTGGGCAGGGATAACTCACTACCTCTCTACAAGCATGAATAGGCTAGGGATGGTAGATGGTGAAGGCCAGGGTAGAAGGCATCTTCTGGAGAGCTGGCACCAACAAATTACTTTTATGCCCAGGCCCAGCCCCAGCCTCAGTCTCAGCCACTATCATCCAACAAGCGTCCCAGCAACAGCACACCACCCCCAACACAACTCAGCAAAATCAAGTACTCAGGAGGACCCCAGATTGTCAAGAAAGAACGACGCCAAAGCTCCTCCCGCTTCAACCTCAGCAAGAACCGGGAGCTGCAGAAGCTTCCTGCCTTGAAAGGTACTCACAGACAGCCAGGGACGGATGAACTGGGCTTGGGACCATGAGGATTGATTTGGGGAGTCTATCTTTGGGAAAAGCGTGTACTATAGATGTGAGAGGTGCAACTGTGGCTGAGGTGCGGGGACCAGAATGGTGTCAGGGTGGGAGGGGAAAAGCCACAAGGGCAGATGGGCCATGCATGAAGAATGGTGGGACACACCTGACTGCTGAGGCCTCCACAGACTCGCCAACCCAGGAGCGTGAGGAGCTGTTCATCCAGAAGCTACGCCAGTGCTGTGTCCTCTTTGACTTCGTGTCAGACCCACTCAGTGACCTCAAGTTCAAAGAGGTGAAGCGGGCAGGACTCAATGAAATGGTGGAGTACATCACCCACAGCCGGGATGTTGTCACTGAGGCCATCTACCCTGAGGCTGTCACCATGGTGGGCACAAGGAAAGGACATGGTGGGGGGAGCCCCTGGAGAAGCCTACACACTGCTCTAAGTTGGGCTCACCCCTCAGTTTTCAGTGAATCTCTTCCGGACGCTGCCTCCTTCATCGAATCCCACAGGAGCAGAGTTTGACCCTGAGGAAGACGAGCCTACCTTGGAAGCTGCCTGGCCACATCTCCAGGTACCAGGGCAAAGGGACAGGATGGGCCTGACGACAGGAAACAGGGTCACTCAGGCTTGCAGCAAGGGGGCGTCTCCCAGTCCTATGTCATGTCTCAGTGAAGCTTCTCCTTCTCCACAGCTCGTGTATGAGTTTTTCTTACGGTTCTTGGAGTCTCCAGATTTCCAGCCAAACATAGCCAAGAAGTATATTGACCAGAAGTTTGTACTTGCTGTGAGTCTGAGGTTCCTGTCCTTCCCATGAGCCATAGCCCCATATGCCTTCCCCTGTGTGCTGTCTGCTTCTTCCCCTTACTCTGATTACACTGGGAGTTCAGCTGTCTGGCACGAGGCTCCCAAAGAAACTTCTAGTGGAACTGAGGGAGGGGCAACACAATGCTCCTCTCCACCCAGCGGGGTCTAATCGTGCATACCCAGACAGCACATTGGATGAGTCATGTGATCTGACCCCACTGCCCAGAGAACTTTGGGACTTCCCCTGGGTAGGCCCCTGTGACTGCAGCCCATGCCTTCCCTGGCTGCTGCCTCACTCTCTGCCTTTCCTAACCTCCTGTTCTCCTAGCTCCTGGACCTGTTCGACAGCGAGGACCCTCGAGAGCGGGATTTTCTCAAGACCATTTTGCATCGCATCTATGGCAAGTTTTTGGGGCTCCGGGCTTATATTCGTAGGCAGATCAACCACATCTTCTACAGGTGAGGCAATGAGCCCAGGCTTGGGAGCATAGCATGACCCTGCTAAGGTGGGGTGGGGACAGGAAGGCAGGGAAGATGGCAGAATGCTGGAGGGCTAGTGTCAAGAGGGCCTTCTTCCCTTAGGTTCATTTATGAGACTGAACATCACAATGGGATTGCTGAGCTGCTGGAGATCCTCGGCAGGTGAGTCGGGAGGGCAGATGCCATAGAAGATTGGGGCATGCGCACACTGAGCTTGGACATCAGCCTTTGATCTTAAAAATGTCCCTTGACTTCTAGCATCATCAATGGCTTTGCCTTGCCCCTTAAGGAAGAGCACAAGATGTTTCTCATCCGTGTCCTGCTTCCACTACACAAAGTCAAGTCCCTGAGCGTATACCACCCTCAGGTGAGCCATGTTCCTCTGAGGATCCCTCACCAGAGCATCAGAGACAAAGGGGAGGGAGGGATTCCTCCTGCCTTAGAAGAGTGGTTGTGGGAAATCCTCTGCACCTCCCCTTCCATTCTGAGATCTTGTCTGTCACCGAGAGCTGAGTTTCACTCCCACCCTCAATCTTTTGCAGTTGGCATACTGTGTGGTACAGTTCCTGGAGAAAGAGAGCAGTCTCACTGAGCCGGTAATTTCCTTTCTGGGGCCCCAGTCACCAGCCATGTTTGCCCATCTGTACCTGTTGGGTTTGCTTCTGTTGTTTGTGGTATTGGCCATGTACAAACCTAGGGCCTTGTACATCTCGGGTAAGAGCTTTATTGCTGAACAATACTCCTAGCTTCCATCTGTAACTACTGAGTAATGCTGTGGATTTATTACTGAGTAATAAAGTGGATGCTCAGGAGGCCCGAGCCATGTGGCTTCCTCTCAGGGGAATCAAAACCTATATCCTCAGAATCAGTCCAAGCCAGAGAAGCCATGTGGTTAGCTGGGGGAAGGCAAGAGACAAGGCAATACAAAGGCTTCCAGAGAACTGAGCACTGTAGAGTTTTAGCCTCATGTTGTCTTCACAGGTGATTGTGGGACTTCTCAAGTTTTGGCCTAAGACCCACAGCCCCAAGGAGGTGATGTTTCTAAACGAGCTAGAGGAGATTCTGGATGTCATTGAACCCTCAGAGTTCAGCAAAGTGATGGAGCCCCTCTTCCGCCAGCTTGCCAAGTGTGTCTCCAGCCCCCATTTTCAGGTAAGGCCAAACCCACTGTCTCCCAGACATGGCGGAGCAGGTCTTGAGAACTTCAGGGAGCGCCCACTGAGTTGCACTTCTCCTTGCCAGGTGGCAGAGCGCGCCCTCTACTACTGGAACAATGAGTACATCATGAGCCTGATCAGTGACAACGCTGCCCGAGTTCTCCCCATCATGTTCCCTGCTCTCTATAGGAACTCCAAAAGCCACTGGAACAAGTAGGGCACTGGGGTTGGGCTGATGGTAGGACCTGGGGAGTCAAACCTTTGAGGGTGTAGAACTCGAGACCTGGATCTCAGCTGGACACTCTGCGAGAGCTGGTGCCCACCAAGTATTACTAAGTAGGATCTTACCGGGTTGAGTGCCAAGAAAAGGCCTGAGACATCCCTGCAGTACCTATGTCCTACCACAGCCTTGGGGACATTCTGGGAATGTGGAAACTATGTGATAGGCTTTAACAACGCATAAAGAATCCATGATGGAAAGGCTTTCCTGCTGCTGAAAGCCGACTTAGTGTGGTACGACAGCCCTCCGTGTTACTGGGAAGCCATGGGGCACGAGCAAGGAAGTTTCGGGCTTCTGTGAGAGCCACAGAATGCTCTAAGGCACATGATCTAGTTAGGGTTAGCTGCTCCTACAGCATAGAGGTTTATGAGGGGGAGCTTTCAGTCAGCGAGAAAGCTTTTGGCAGACACTTGGAACCAAGCAAACTGCAGTTGATTGTGGCGCTACTAGCGCTGTGGCCTCTCGAACGTCATCTTTCTCTGTGGCAGGACAATTCATGGACTCATCTACAATGCCCTGAAGCTATTCATGGAGATGAACCAGAAGCTATTTGATGACTGTACACAGCAGTACAAGGCAGAGAAGCAGAAGTGAGTCTCTCTCTCCTGAGAGGATTGTCACCTTCTACCTCCAGCTCACTGTCCCCCGTCCCAATCCCAGTTCTACTGTTCCTCTCTCAGGGGCCGGTTCCGAATGAAGGAGAGAGAGGAGATGTGGCAGAAGATTGAGGAGCTGGCCAGGCTCAACCCCCAGGTGAGGCCTTTAGCTGCTGCCCTCAACCCAGGCGGTCCCTTTAGAAGTTGGGGAGATATTTTGGAGGAAGAATGAGGCAAATAGGCCCACCGAAGGCTCTGAAGTGCTTCTCACCATTTGTCCATGACTTGCTCCTCAGTACCCTATGTTCCGCGCCCCTCCACCACTGCCCCCTGTGTACTCCATGGAGACAGAGACCCCCACAGCAGAGGACATCCAACTTCTGAAGAGAACAGTGGAAACGGAGGCTGTGCAGGTAAAGGGGCACCGGGGGGGGGGAAAGGTCAGGTTGGGACAGCAGTAACAGGTCTAGAGAGAGAGGAGACAGGACAGCAGAACCAGAGGAGGAAATGGATTCCCTGGGAACTGGTCACCATTCCTGGCTGTCTCCCTATCCACACACAGATGCTGAAGGACATCAAGAAGGACAAAGTACTGCTCCGGAGGAAGTCAGAGCTGCCACAGGACGTGTACACCATCAAGGCACTAGAGGCACACAAGCGGGCAGAAGACTTCCTAACTGCCAGCCAGGAAGCTCTCTGACCCCTCACCTTCCCACAGGGTCACAGCCCACTCAGACTGGGGACGCAGCCCGGCCCTCCACCCTCTGCTCCTTATCGGCTGACCCGGGGCAAAACAGCACCTCTCTGGCTACTCTAGAGGATGCAGGCACTGGAAGCAGGGGTGCCCAGAGTGCTCCCCCTTCTCCCCTAAATGTGTTCATGCCTCCCTGTGGCTAGTTGAGACAGGCTGAGCACTGAGTGCTCAGTGCTTAGATCACCTGGGGGTGCCTGTCCCCCTGCTCCTAACCCCACAGCTACCTGAAACTGTTCTGAAAAACACAAGGGAATCCCATGGTCCTCTCCTCTCCCTTCATCCTCATCTGAAGTTGAGGTGTCTCTCCTCTCCCTGCAGGGCAAAGCAGGAGATTGTCACCAAAGTTACGTCAGGCTCCATTGCCCAGGAGTGAAGACCTGGAGGAGAACCAACCCCCAGCAGCACAAATAGGCCCCTAGACCTAGCACTATGCAGGCAGGGGGTGGTGGTGTGTTAATTCCTTTTATCCTCCGCCTACCCAAGACAATACAGAGGTCAAAGGACAAATGTTATGGACGCTAGATGAATATAGGGCCCAGTGGACCAAGGTGGGGAGAGTGAACCATCTACCTTGCCCCTCTTTGGAAAGCAGCAGTCCTGGGATCACAATTTGGAAGGGACCACCCTGCGGCTGACTGCTCTCCTTTGTTGGCTCCCAAAGCTATAGAGAAGGAAGCAGGAGCAGTGCCCCAAGCATGGCTCCCTGCAGCGCCTATTTATTTCTCTGTTTATGCTGATGCTGGGCAGGCCCTCACCTGTACCCTTTGGGCACTCAGAAAAGCAAAGGACTGGGGAGGGCTGGACCAGGTTTCAGGGGCACAGGCAGTACGGCTTTTGGCTGTGTACATAGGGTGCTTTATTCTCCACAGAGTGATACATGCTAAGGTGGGTTGGGCTCGGGCCAATGTCCCCATATGTACAGAAATGAATAAAGTGGGTCTCTGAGAGGTCTGATTTGCCTTGATGTGAAAAGGGACATCGGGAGATGGATGTTAGAACCAGAGTTGTTAGTCCTGTGCTGGTCCTGGCTTGGAATATAGGGGGATAAGGCAGTTCTCTCTGTGTGGTCACTTCCAGGCAGGGGATGCCTGCCGGGCTTGGAGGGCTTTCTGGACCACATCTTCCCACTGAGCATCCGATATCTCCCGAGCCCAGGCAGGAACCCCTGGTGCAGGCAAGCTTACTCCAGCCATCGTCCTTTTCACCAGCTCTACGTGTTCTGAAAGCATAGCCGAAGGCTGGTTAGGGGATAGGTACAATGGGACCACTTCCTCTCTCTATTCCTTGAATCAACCCAGGACTCCTGAACTCCTGGAGTCATCAAGTCCACGTGCTGTACTGCCAGGTTTCCCAGATCTAGCTACCCTAGATTCTGACTGGTTCTTAGAGACAAGCTTACTCTGCAACAGCCCTGGCCGTCCTGGAACTTAATTTGTAGACCAGGCTGGCCTCAAACTCAACAGATCTGCAGGCCTCTGCTGGGACTAAAGGTGTGTGCCACCATGCCCGGCTACGACTAAGGCAACCCACTTCCTACATAATTAATCCTAAATCAAAGAATGAGCTTTACCTGGGTCCATGGGGATAGAGCTGTGGCTGCTCAATGCTGCAGCTCCCTCCTCATCTTCATCCTCGCTCTCTATTGGTGGGTCTGGCAAATGAAGCCCCAGGGCCTGCAGAACCACAAAGATGATTTGTGTCCAGCTTCAGCTGCTGTGAAATTTTGTAATCTAATTGTTAACCTTAGTAACAATTCCACCGTACCTGAATCCGATCTTGGATGTCAGCAGCTCCATCTTCTCCTTCACCCACTGGGGCGAGTTCCACCTCTTCTTGTTCAGGATCTTGGTTGAGGGGCTGGTACGAGTAGCCTGCTGGTCCTGCTCCCGTTTCCTCCTGCTCTTCCTCGGGTTCTTCACTGCTCCAATCCCCAGTTCCTTCTGTAGGACCCTGATGTGGCCCTAAGTCCTCAGTTTGATTGGGGAAGATACGCTCCGGGCCCATGGTGTCTCCCCCTAGAACTACTGCTGCCATCCGGGCAGGGGCTGCAAGGACAGAAAAGCAGGATGGGGGATTGGATGAAACCAGGTCTCCTTTCAACGTTCAGAAAACCCACTTCCCTGTCTCACGGGTCTTACTTCTTCCTCCCCTCCCCCGTCTCTCGTGCCTCTCCGTCTTAAGTTTGGGTTCTTGTACTGAACTGGAGCCCACTAGTCTCTAACTCTCCCGATTCCTAAATAAACAGAAAACCAGAGGACTCCCCCACTTCCGATGAGACCCTTTCCAGAACCTCGCCCCCTCTCGCCACGCCCCTCCCCGGCTCGGTAACCGCTGGTGGCCAGTCTACCCACGATAGTGCGTCTCCTCCCCTCATCCCCTCTACTCCGAGGCACCGCAGTACCGCCGGACAAAAGCCCTTCCGGACCAGGGGCTCCCCTTCAATGGTCCCAGCTGCAGCGTCCCCTACCCGCCCCCACTGATTCTCGGCGTTGGTATTTCCTCGCGCCTCACCCTCTCAGAGCCCACAGCCGGACCCGCACCTTCACTTCCGGCGCGGCAGGACCAGCTGGGTTTCTTAGTCCTCCAGCCCCGCCCCGTGCCCAAGACTGACGCAAACGAGGACGAGAAGTCCGCCTCTCGCCCCACCTCTGCCATCCCCTGCCCGGACAACAAAGAACTACATTACCCAGTGACCCTCAGGCGCTCGATGTGTTCTGCGCATGCGCAAAACTCCGCCACGCCCCACCCACCCCCAGCTCCCTGCCCTGAGGTAATTTGTGGACTACAAGTCCCTGAAGGCGTCGGGCCCAGGGTTCTCACTGCACGTGCGCGTCCCTCTGGCCGCCGGAAGGACGAAGTCTGGCAGTGTTTATCTCGTTGGGGACTGAGGAGTCGGTTGGCGCGCAACGGGTTCTAGGCTGCTGGCAGCGCGAGGACCCGCGGCCCCACCCCGGCCCGGCCTGGCAGGTAGCCTGCGGTGGGTTGAGTGATGAGAAAGATTGGAGGGGTTGGCGACGCCCATGCTTTCCGCTGGCGTTGCTGGGGAGGGGCCGAGATGGATGAGATGGGGGTGGGGAGGGACCTAGGGGGATGCTGGGAAAGAGGGGTGTTAATGGGCTGAGAAAGGTTTGGGGGAAATGGTCTGGAGACGGGTTAGGAGAAACCTGGTGACTGGAAGAGGCGCTGAAAGTGGACGGGTGGGTTCTGAAGAGAATCAGGAAGCCGAGCATAATGGCAGCGGGAGGGGGCAGTGTCTGGCGTCGTGGGGGAGGGGCGGCTGAGAAAGGTGGAGTGAAACAGGAGTTCAGTCAGGTTCAGGAAGGAACATTTATGGTTGGATGGGACAATGCATGTTTTCTTCCCTTGGTGGAGGTAGACGAATTAGAGGGCTCTCTAGTGTGGACCTTGGAGAGATGGGAGAAGGAAAAACAAGGGAACTGCAAAGCTCTCCGGAGGTCAAGAAGGGAAGGGTCGCAAGTGGAGATCGAAAGCTGTCAGGGAGGGGGAGCAGACATCAAAGGAATGAATGGAAGGAAGGTTGAAAATGCCGTAGTGCTGGGAGAATGTTGGAGACCCAGAGATACTGTTTAACTCCTTCATTTAAGTTATCCTTCTGAAGACGATGGGATTCTGTTTTGTTTGTTTCTGTTTTTCGAGACAGGGTTTCTCTGTGTAGCCTTGGCTGTACTGAACTCACTTTGTAGACCAGGCTGGCTTTGAGCTCAGAGATCTTCCTGCTTCTGCCTCCCCGAGCGCTGGGATTGCAGGCGTGCGCTCGACTGAGGATGGGTTTCTTTATCCATCTGTCACCGGTCTTACTCGTCTCATCTTTGTGCATTTTTTTGTAGCTCAGGCCGGTTTGGAACTTACTGTGTAGACCTACCTGGCTGGCCTTAATTACAAGGCATGCCTCACCACACCTGCCTTGGACCTGATCTTGATTCTTAGAGCTTTCAATTTCCTTTCCCACTAAGCACAGATTTGATTTAACAGCAGGAGTAAAGAAGTGAGAGAAGTGAGAATGACTTTTTGGCTGCTGCTATTTCAGGTTGAGAGAGATGACTATTTCAAGCATACAATGTAGGGATGGGGAAGGCTGGGTGGGCAGTAGTGGCAGGCCAGCTGAAAGTCTTCAAGGGGACCTCCTTTGCTTGAGGTGGCTTTTGTTTTGTTTTGTTTTCTTTTTCTCCCCCTGAGGTTCTGTTGTTTTTTTTTCCCTCCACCAAGGCATTTTGATCAAGGAGCAGTTGATCACCCAAACCCAGCAGATGTCTCCTGGCAAAGACATTGCCAGTTGCAAAAGGATTTACCAGAAAGAACCCTCAAATATACCCATTATCACTAGGCTGGCAAGCTGTCTTTAAAAGGCCATGGTCCCTCACCTGCTTGGGGCTTTTTCTTGTCCTACTCCAAAGGCATTTTTGCTTTCCTTCCTCTTTGCAATCTACACCTGTGACCCTCCCTGCCCACTGGATCATCAGCCTGTATCCATTGCCCATAAGGGCAAATGGAGCAGGGGCAACAGATGGGGAGGTCAGAAGCCCGTTGGATGAATGGAAATCAGCTTTGGGGAGGTAGATCAGTTTTATTAGGGGTGAAGGAGGGTTCTATATATAGAATGTGGAGAGGAGACAGAAATATCGGGGGTGAGAGAAGGTTGTTGGCCGAGGGGCTTCGGTACTGAGAGGCCTTCCAGGAATCCCAGATGCTTGCTGAACAGGTTCTTAAGGGGAGAAAGGATTGGACCTGTAATTTCCTAAGAACTGTGTGACATTCCTCAGGTAGAGGGTTCGGCCTCCCCAGATCAGGCAGGGAAGAGGGAGCCCCACTGACAAAGGGGGTCCTCCATTTTGAAGAGCCGAGCTCAGGGCTTTCTGGTCGTGAAGGACTGCAACCTCAGGAACAGGGTCCAGCATACAGCTTCACCCCATCCTCCTTTAAAAACCCAAGCAGAAGAGCTGCTGGAAGTGGCTTGTTCTTTACAGTAGTAGGGTTGGGGAGGTGGTAAGAGAAAACTCCTCTTCCCTGCCTCCAACCCCCAACATACACATACCTTTCTGGCTTAAGTTTCTAGTCCTGGCAGCCTATGAGCCACAGCTGTCAAAGGAACTCCTCGTGCCTCTAGGCACCCTGGGTGACCCCAGGGACAACGGATCAACTTGACAAGAACTCTCTGAGAGGGGCTAATGAACCATGGTTACATGGAGTTCCCTGTCCTAGGTAGGGACACTGTTCCACTCTAAAAGCCTAAACGCTTTTATTACTTTAAAGCAGCCATGCCAGCTTTCAGTGGACTGGCAGGGGCTGGCTGGGCTATTAATAGCAGTGAGTATTTTGAGATCCCTACCTTTAAGAGACGGAGGGAAATTCTTAGAGAGGTGGCAGTAAGCAGAGCCAGAAGCAAGAGTACAGCCAGTATGGGAAAGGGGCTTAGAGACTGGGGGCTTGGAGCTTATTCCAAGCCAGGGCCAGGGTGGAGCTGGCATGAGTAAGGGGGCTGTCAGGATCACCAGATTCTGAGCTGGCAATAAGAATGTTAAGGTGGCCCCACCCTTCACTGTGGGAGAACACAGGGCCAGTGCTAGCTCCTTGACCTCTGCATCTCCCCTGGGGCAGGGCCAGCCACCTGAGCTGTGACTAGTGTTCCTGTAGAGGGGTGGTGTGGGAGGGCCACTGGGGTGGTACTTGGAGGCAAAGACTGGTCCTGGGCAGCCACGTTGAGCAGAAGCTTCATCTGAGGAATCTGTGGCCCTGACTTCTGTACAGGTAGCAGAGGCAGCAGGCCGTGCCGGGGGGGCATGTTCCTGTAACCTGTAGCCCAGGGGATGTTACGGTGGACAGTGCATCTGGAGGGCGGGCCACGCAGAGTGAACCATGCTGCAGTGGCTGTCGGGCACCGAGTGTACTCCTTCGGGGGTTACTGCTCTGGTGAAGACTACGAGACACTACGTCAGATAGATGTGCACATTTTCAATGCTGGTAAGCCAGTCCTGGTACCTTTTCTCGGGTCCCTACATCATGGAAGGTAGTGGGCACCTGAATGAAGTTCAGGGGGTGGGGGTGGGTAAGAGTGTTCGGTTTGGGACAGGGTAGCAGCCTAGAGGGAGGTTCCCAGGGCTGAGGAAAGCTCTGTCCACAGTGTCCTTGCGTTGGACAAAGCTGCCCCCGGTGAGGCCTGCCGTCCGAGGGCAGGCTCCTGTTGTACCCTATATGCGGTATGGACACTCAACCGTCCTCATCGATGACACGGTCTTCCTTTGGGGTGGGCGCAATGACACTGAAGGGGCCTGCAACGTACTCTATGCCTTTGATGTCAGTGAGTATGGATCTCAAATGATACCTTGGGCCTGGGAAAGGGGTGGTTGGGGGGAGTAGTGGAGGAGGGAAGGCCGGAATTGAGACGGGTGTGTCAGCTGACCTGTGTCATTCTCTTACCTCTTTCAAAAGATACTCACAAGTGGTCTACACCCCGAGTGTCAGGAACAGTTCCTGGGGCCCGAGATGGACATTCAGCTTGTGTCCTGGGCAAGATCATGTACATTTTTGGGGGATATGAGCAGCTGGTAAGTCTGGAAAACAAAACAAAACAGTTTTATATCAAAAAGTAGAGAGGAAAATTTAGCTGGTGGAACAGGAGGCTTTGGAGTGGAAGGACAGAGGGTCACAGAGTAACTGTTGACACCTGTTTTCTACCTTTCATCACTCAGGCAGACTGCTTTTCCAATGACATTCACAAACTGGATACCAGCACCATGACATGGACCCTTGTTTGCACAAAGGTCTGTCCTTTGTTCTGTCAGATCCCCACCCTTCGTTGGCTTCCCCTATGTGAGCCCATGCTGACCCTATTGCCTCTCTCTCTGCTCTTGGCTAGGGCAATCCTGCACGCTGGAGGGACTTCCACTCAGCCACAATGCTGGGCAATCACATGTATGTCTTTGGGGGCCGTGCTGACCGCTTTGGGCCGTTTCATTCCAACAATGAGATTTACTGCAATCGCATTCGAGTCTTTGACACCAGAACCGAGGCCTGGCTAGACTGTCCACACACTCCGGTGCTGCCTGAGGGGCGCAGGAGCCATTCAGCCTGTGAGTGTCTGTTATTTTCTTGTGGGTTTTCCGGTGTAACCCTGCTCACTCTTGACTCGTCTCTGGCCTTCCAGTTGGCTACAATGGAGAGCTGTACATCTTTGGTGGCTACAATGCAAGGTTGAATCGGCATTTCCATGATCTCTGGAAGTTCAATCCTGGTAAAGAGCATTACCTTTAGGGGAGGTGGGAGGAAAAGAGCGACACTGAGTAAGTGAGGCCTTGGAGTGCTGTGTGTCTGTGTGTTGAGATGTCTAGGTTGGCCAGGTACTGAACCTCTCAACTTTTCTTTAGGGTCCTTTACATGGAAAAAGATTGAACCAAAGGGGAAAGGGCCATGTCCCCGCCGGCGCCAGTGTTGCTGTATTGTTGGTGATAAGATTGTCCTCTTTGGGGGTACCAGGTTAGGAGAGGGGGGTTCTCAGGAAAGGGCCTACGTCTGTAAGAGAAGAGTGGGAGCTATCTGAGTAAGAGGGATTGTGGGTAGTTCTACCACCTACTCCTTCCTCTCTTTCCATCCCAACAGCCCCTCTCCCGAGGAAGGCCTGGGAGATGAATTTGACCTCATAGATCATTCTGACTTACACATTTTGGACTTCAGTAAGTACTTATTTCTGAAGTTCTCTGTCCCTGGGTGGTAGTACGGATGTGGGACCTTTCCCCTGCTCTGACTGTCCTCCAACCCCTCCATTAAAGGCCCTAGTCTGAAGACCCTGTGTAAACTGGCCGTGATTCAGTATAACCTGGACCAGTCCTGTTTGCCCCATGACATCAGGTAAAGCAGGTGCTTGTAGAGGACGGGTTGGTTGAGGGTGTGGGGCCAGCACAGGTGTGACCTGATTACCTCTGTCTCAAGACGCAGGAGACAGATGGTTCTATCTGCCGGAGATGAAATTTCTATGAGGAGCAAGGAATGTATTGTGACAACTATCAGTTCTACTGGGGGGGGGGCAGAACATACTGAATTTTTTAAGACATGCTCAAAAGCTCTGCTTCCTTGTACTGTTTTGTTTTGGTGGTGTGTCTTGAGAGTGAGTGACTAAATTTCAGGGTTGACTACAAAGGAGAAAGTTGAAGAGTTTCTAGACTCTCTTAGTTCTAGAATGGAGAAGGGTCCTGATTTCTTGCCTATGCAAATATTTAGTTCAAGCACCAAATATCGCTCCATGTATCATTAACTCTTCTCTGTCATTCTGAGACAGATCCTTTACCTTGAGCCAGTTCACTTTAATTCATATTTGCTAAGGTCTATGTGTCCTTTGGTGACACAGAGGGTACAGGCTGAACTGATGAATTCCAGGCTGGCCCTAACCCAACACAGGTGTGCATGTGTCTTGGTATAAGGAGTACTTCGTTAAGTCTTGGTAGCATCAAAGTATTGTTGAAAGTAGACTTTCATTTAGTGGGGGTGGATGGGAAAGCCTTTAGATCTTTAAAGCTTAGGGAGAACAGGAGGTTTGTATCAGAACCTTAAAGTAATAGAAATTGACAGCAAAGAGTAGGTGCTGTGGTGGGGAAGAGGCAGCAGGGCTCCCTGGCTGGGTCTGTGCAGAGCAGGAGAGTTACTGACTGAAACACCTGAGCCAGGTGCTTGGATTCAGAAATCTGTATAAACATAAACAGGAAAGCCACAAGAGGTTGGAGGCGGATGAGGAGGTGGCGGTAGATTTAGTGGTGGGTGGGGTCTGGTGGTTAAGCCCAAAAGGGCGGTAGGAAGTTGAAGGGACTGCTGCGTTCATAGCTTTGTTCAAAGAGTTCTGGGCTTGCTGTAAAGACCCCTCCTCTGTCTTCTCTGCCCGTTGTTGGCCTTCCAGGTGGGAGCTCAACGCCATGACCACCAACAGCAATATCAGCCGCCCCATTGTCTCCTCCCATGGATAGGAAGAAGTTTTCTGCTGCCTCCCCTCTGAGCCTGCTCTAGTCTTCATTGCCCTTGCCCATCTCACCTGCCTGCCCCTTTGGACCCTGGACTCAGTATACCTCCACGTGGAGTTGATGGACTAGAGGTGTTTTCTGTGCTGTGAATTCAGTGGGGAGTTGTCGGGGGAGGGCCATTTCCCTCCTCCCTTGGGCCGAGGGCCCCTTCCCTTGGTGCTCTGTTCCCATCCACCTCCCTCCACTGCTCCTGGGCTTTTGCTCCGCCTCGGGCCCGCTGGGTAGCCAGGCTGTGCTGGAAAGGACAGGAGTGGGAGAAGAAGCCGGCAGTGTCGGAGCCTCAGGAGCTTCACCCTCCCGGTGACCACCCCTCTCCCTGCTTGAGCAACGCCCGGGAGCTGAGAGGCGCCTCAGCTGTTGGCATGAAACCCCCTCTCCGACCCGCGGGCCTGGGGACCAACAGACAGCTTCGCCCTTCCTCGAGCTGTTGCTGTACCCCTGAAGCTCAGCCAGCTCTGACTTTATAAAATGTAAAACCTTTAAACGTGTCGTGTGTCTGGGGACTACGAGGGGCGGAGGCAGAGGAGCCATCTGGCCTTGCAGCCAAGCATTTGAAGAAACCCAATGCCAGTGAGCCTGTCGGCAGCTCTCCGCCGCTTTGGGCGGGGCTCTCGCCTCATTGGCTCAGGCTTCCGGAATGGGTGGGGCTTGGCGCTCTGGCGAGCGGAAGTCCTGCAGTTCGTTGTCGATACTGCGCAAAACATGCCGAGAGTTGGCTCCAGTGCTAAAGCCGGGGCCGAAGGACCCCGCAGATCCATGACGGGCGGGGCCATAGCTGGCGACCGGCCGAAGGGTGAGGGCCTGGGGTTGGAGGGAGCGTGAGGCGTCTGGCTGCGGCAACAGAAGGCCGCCCTGAGCGCCTCGTTTCCATGGCGGGTGAGAGGGGTTGCTTCCGGTATTCCGACTTCGGGGGAAGTTTCTTGGTTTTGTTTTGTTTACAACGTGGTGGTGGAGGGGTAATAGGGGTGTCCCAAGGTGTGGCCCAGGCCAGTTTCGAACACTTGGCCTTAGTCCTGTGGGAATATAGGCATAAGTCTCCAGGCCAGGCCTGGGCAGAATCTTAAAGGTAGGATGTGGGTTCTTACTAGGTTTAGTAGGGTTACTAGGTTTTGTTTATGCAACAAATTGAACTGTATGTAGCATTTGGAAATAATAAACAGCAAAGCAAAAAGTTTTGCCTCGTGCTACTTAACTCGTAAGCTGTTTCAGCCAGGCTGGTTAGCACACGCCTTTCCAGCGCTCAGGAGGCGAGGCAGCCAGATTTCTGTGCACGCCGAACCGCCCTGGTCTAGATATCGCAGTGTTTCTTAACTTTCCTAATACTGTGACCCTGGTGACCCCAACCCTAAAATTATCTTTGTTGCTACTTCATAACTGTAATTTTGTTACCGCTATGAGTCATAATGTAAATATCTGTGTTTTCCAATGGGCTTAGGTGACCCCAAAGGAGTTACAACTTACAGGCTGAGAACCACTGATGTAGTCCTAGGCTAGCTGAGCAAAATGGAAGCCATTGAAAGCTCTGAGTTCAGAATAGCACGATAATTAGTGCAGGGACTGATAGAATCAGATTTCTCTTTAGTGTGAAAAACAAAACCGGGGCTATTGGTAGTGTCTGTGGAGGCCCACGCCTTTAATCCCAGGGCACAGGAGGCAGAGGCAGGCAGATCTGAGTTCAAGGAAAGCCTGGGCTACAAGAGAAACCCTGTCTCCAATAACTGGAAAAAAGAAAAGAAAGAAAGAAAGAAAAAGAAAAGAAATGGATTGTGGATTGATTGACTTCTCTCCCTACAACAAGAGGAGACGTTAAGCAGCCAAAACAGTTGGCGAGTTGGGTGTTAGTATAGCACCGCTGCAAAAGTAATAGTGATGGCTGTGCTGGAGAATGTTGGAAAGGGTGGGCGTAGGATGAGTCTTTGCTGTGTGTTGCATGTGTTACGAGGACGTGGAGATCAGAGGACAACTCTTGTTGGAGTCCGTTCTCTCCCTAACCCATGCTGACTCCAGGCTCTAGCCCAGGTGGTCAGGTTTGGCAGCATGCCCTTTCCTCTGCTGAACCTTCTCTAGCCCAGTGGAGACTTTGCTGCAGTGACCCGAGTTGTGTGACCTTTCCCTGCAGCAGACCCATCTGACATGTCGTTTGAGGAGCTCTTGGAATTGCAGCGCCAAGGGGGACCCAAGGTATGCAGACAAGTGGTAGCTGGAAGCTGCACCAAGAAGCAAAGCCCCAGACAACCTGTGTGTGTTGCAGATAAGCACCGGTGAGGACCAAACCGTGTGTCAGTCAAAGGACAGCAGAACCTTGAGTGTGTCTGGGTGGCATGACTCCAGCCTTTGACCAGACCGTAATGCGCCTGCCCTGACCCTTCATGTCTCCTTAGGCCTCTGGAAATGTCAGCCAAAGTCCGGGTGCCGTTCTTACGTCAGGTGGTTCCCATCAGTAAAAAGGTGAGGAAAGGGCCCCGAGCACAAACTCCACAGAGAAATGAGACTAAACAAGCTGTTTATAGTCTTTCTGTGTCTTCCACAGGTAGCCCGAGACCCCCGCTTTGACGATCTGTCAGGGGAGTACAATCCTGAAGTGTTTGACAAAACTTACCAGTTCCTAAATGATATCCGAGCCAAGGAGAAGGAGGTGTGTATGCCCGTGGAGGAGGTGGGGATGAGTGAGTGCCGGGCAGTCAGGAGCGGGAAACGGGGGCATATTGGTAGCAGGTCTCTTGCTGTTCGTTGGCCTGTCGATCTTGTGACTGTGGGCAAGTTGTTTAGCTCCCTTTGCTTCAGTTATTTTTAAGATGAGTATATTTTAAGTTGATTCATATTCATTACTATTATTTGTGGGGTAGGATGGCACTTCATTATTATTTATTTATTATTTATTTATTTTTATTTATTGAGACAGGGTTTCTCTGTATAGCCCTGGCTGACCTGCACTCTTGTAGACAAGTCTGACCTTGAACTCACAGAGATCCATCTGCCTGTGCTTTGTAGACCAGGCTTGCCTCTGCCTCCCTGAGTTCTGGGATTAAAGGTGTGTACCACCACACCTGGCCAGATGGCATTTCAACACATGTATCTGATGTATAATGATCAAGATAGTTTGCAATTGCTATTACCTCTCACACAGAATCATTTCTTTGTGTTGGGAACAATCAAAATCCTCTCGTCGGCTATTTTGAAATGCTCAGTTAAGTCAGGCTTAGTGGGATACATCTGTAATCTGTAATCCAGCTGCTTTGGAAAGTGAGGCAGGAAGATAGAGAATTTGAGGCTACCCTTGGCCATGACACGTCCCTACCCTCAAAATAAATAAATAAAAAAGTGAGCCGGGCATGGTGGCTCATGCCTTTAATCCTAGCACTCAGGAAGGCAGAGGCAATCATGGTCTACAAATTAAGTTCAGGCTGGCCAAGGCTACACAGAGAAACCCTATCTCAAAAAAAAAAAAAAAAAAAAGAACAAATAGATTCAGTTACCTGTCAGCCGCAGTTACCTGATGTACTTTCAAACCTTGGAACTAATTCTTCCTATCCAGCTGCATCCCTTTGCCTGTTAACTAACTCTCCAATCCTTCCCATACCCTTTACAGGCTCTCAGAGCCACCGTTCTGTACTTTGAAAACTGTGGCGTCAGCCACAATCCCAGCCTTCTGGGAGGCAGAGGCAGGAGGATCACTGTAAGTTCGGGGCCAGCCTGGTCTACAAAGTTAGTTCAGGACAGCCAAGGTTACACAGAGAAACCCTGTCTCAAAAAAAAAAAAAAAAGAAAAAGAAAAAGGAAACTGTGGCATCTACATATGAGACTATAGTAACCGGGTGCGGTGGCCCACGCCTGTAATGCCAGCACTCGGGGAGGCAGAAGCAGGTGGATCTCAGAGTTCCAGGCCAGCCTGGACTACCAAGCTAGACCTTGATAGTCAAGGCTACACAGAGAGAACCCTGTCGGGGGGGGGGGGGGGGAAGAAAGAAGAGGAAATTGTCTTTCTGTTCCTAACTGATGACACTTAACGTAACGCCGCTTCAGCAGTTCTTGGTTTAGTGTGTGCGGGTCTGCATGTGCCACTCCTGAGTGCTGGAGATCAGAGGGTAACTGGACAGGCGTCCTCTCTCTCCCTGAAGCGGGGGGGTCCCCGGGACCCAGTGCAGGCCACCAGGCTTGTGTGGCAAGCGTCCTTAGTCATGAACTGTTCTACCAGCTGAGCTCTCCTTTTTCTTTCTTTTAGCTTGCTTGCTTTTCTTTTGTCCTTCTTTGTCTTTTGAAGGATGTACAATACAAAAGAAATACAAGAAGTAGCTCTGGCTGTCCTAGAACCGCACCTGGCTGCTTCAGTTTTCTAACCAGGAAAAGGATGAGAAGTCGGTGGGGTCCCACACCTTTAATTCCAGCAGTTAGGAGGCAGAGGCAAGCAGATCTCTGTTCGAGGAAGCCAGCCTGGAGAACAGAATAAATTCCAGGACAGCCAGGGCTACCCAGAGAAACCTTGTCTCAGAAAAAAAAAAAAAAAAAAGGATAAAAAGAGACATACTCCAACACTAGGGAGGCAGAGGCAGGTGGCATTCTGAGTTCAAGGCCAGCCTGATCTACAGAGCAAGTTCTAGGACAGCCAAGGCTACACTAGAAACCCTTTCTTGAAAAACCGTAAAAGAAAAGGATAAAAATGAAGCTCAGTGGCTAAAAGTATGCAAACATGAAGGCCTGAATTTTCCAAATTTCTTGTTGTGGTCATTTGTATGCCTGTAACCCCAGGGCCTGTGGCCATTTGAATCAGTGTACACACATGCAATTATTTAAAAAAAGAAAGAAAGGGCCAGGGCCTGCGAGCCTTTGCTCAGTGCTAGAATGTGTGTTGCTGTGCTAGATCCTTAGACACCCAGCGTCTTACACATTGCTTATTGCTTCTGTGTTAATTTATACAAACATTTTCTTTTTTGGCTTTGTTTTGAGACAGGGTTTTCTGTGTAGCGCTGGCTGTCATGGGAGTTTATAGACCAGGCTGGCTTAGAACTTACAAAGACCCGCCTGCCTCTGCCTCCTGAGCTCTGGGATTACAGGCGTGTGCCACCGCCGCCCGGTGTGAACTTTTTCTAACACTTGCCACAGAATGTTAACTGTGTTATTCACTTTCCGACGTGGAGCTTGTGAAAAAGCAGTTGAAGAAGCACCGCTCGGGGGAGGAGCATGAGAAACTGCAGCAGCTGCTTCAGCGCATGGTGAGTAGGTGGGCGTCAGAGCGGTGAAAGGCAGGTGGTGAGTCACAGGCCCTCCTGTTCACACATCCATTCCGTCTCACCTCCATCTCAGGAACAGCAAGAAATGGCGCAGCAGGAGCGAAAGCAGCAGCAGGAGCTGCGCTTGGCCTTGAAGCAGGAGCGGCGAGCTCTGGCACAGCAGGGCCACCGGCCATACTTCCTGAAGAGATGTAAGTCGGCAGGCTTGTGGCTGGGTATTGCACTGTGATCCATGGACTCCTCTGAGGAAGGACCTACGGAAACTTCTTGGAAAGTAGAAAGAGTAGGAAGTGTTTCTTGTGACCATTCTACTTAGGGTTATGTCTGTGGGGAGGTTGGGCTGTAGCTTACTTGCTAGAGTGTTTGCCTAGCATGCATGAAGCCCTAGGTGCGATCCCTAGCACCACCTAAAACAAGAAACCCTGCCTCAAAAAAACAACAAAACAAAATGATTTCTTCCCAGATGACCCTACCTGTGTCATATGCTTGCAGTCTCAGCACTTGGGAAGTGAAGGTAGGAGGGTGGGAAGGTAAAAGCTTGTCCTCAAATACGTAAAAGTTTGAGATTGATCTGGACTAGAGTCCCTGTGCCAAAAAAAAAGAGAGAATCAGTGGTTGTCAGGTTTATTTCCCTGTCATCGCATCTCCACTTACTGCTCATCAGGGCACACAGGAGCTCACACTTGGTTCAGCTGAGGAAGACTTGAGTCATAAAAAGGTAGCTTACAGGCCAGGAAGGAGAGGGCACGTTTTTTAATCCCAGTTCCTGGAGGCAGGGGCACTCAGATCTCTGAAGAGTTCAAGGCCAGCCTGGTCTTGAACTCTGCAGGCTGCAAAGTAAGACCTTGTCTCCAAAAAAAAAAAGGGTCTGGGGGAGGTAACCTAGGCAGGAGTGTGTGATAGCTCCATGGTAACACTCTGGCCTAGGGTGAGCAAAGCCCTGGATTTAGTTTCTAGCACTAGGAAAAAGAAAAAGGTGGCTTCCTGGGCTGGGGCTGGAGCTCCAGGGTGAGCAAAGCCCTGGATTCAGTTTCTAGCACTAGGAAAAAGAAAAAGGTGGCTTCCTGGGCTGGGGCTGGGGCTCCCTGTGGAGCCCTTGTGTAGCACCCATGAAGCTACTTGGTCACCAGCGGCAGCATACACGGCACAGTTGGCGTGGCGTGGCGTCGTGTCCCTCAAACCAGTGAGCTGCTAACGGCATGGCTCAGCGGGTGCCTGATGTCGGATCAAGAATTAAGGTCTAGAGGGATGGCTCAGGGGATAAGAGCACTGGCTGCCCTCCCAAAGGTCCTGAGTTCAGGTCCCAGCAACCACACGTCTATAGTGAAATCTGGTGCCCTCTTCTGGGATGCCGGCAGAACATAAAATAAATAAGTCTTTAAAAAAAGAAGAAATGAAGTCTTCATACTTTGCTCACCAGCTGCTTTCTTCTTATCTAGCTGAGCAGCACCAGCTGGCCCTAGCTGAGAAGTTCAAGGAGCTGAAACGCAGCAAGAAGCTGGAGAGTTTCTTGAGTCGAAAGAGGCGCCGAAATGCAGGCAAGGACAGGAGGCAGCTCCCTCTGAGCAAGGAGTAGTAAGGAGCTGTCCCAGGAGACCTGCGACTGTGGGACAGATCTGGGGTTGGCCAGTTCCGGTTCTTTCCTGCTCAGAGGGAAGCATCACAGCTACCCCTGGGGTAGGCTGCTCAGAAGACACGTGTGCCTCTTGGACTGTGCCAGGGCTGCACAGCAACAGCAGCTCAGCCCCACTGAGTCACATGGCCCTTCTTGGATCTGGTCCTTGAACAGCTGGTGCACCATCTTCTCCTTCCATCCTCACCCTGAGCCAGCCATTCAGACGACAAGGGGACATGAGTATCTTCGTGGTTCCAGGGCAGGGACTTTACCTAAGAGCCACTTGGTAAACACGTACTCAGGACATTTTGTAGAAAAGTCTCTATGGTTGTATGTGTATCTTGGTTGAGTTTTTTACTGCTTTATAAAACACCACAACCAAAAGCAAATTTGGAGAGAAAAGTGTTTATTTCATCTTAGAACTTGTACTCCATCATGAAGGAAAGTCAGGAGAAGGACTCAGGGCAGGAAACAGAGGCCTGGAGGAACTCTGCTTACTGCCTTGCTCTCCTTGGCTTGTTCAGTCTGCTTTCTCTCCGTCTCTCTCTCTCTTTTAGGACAAGGTTTCTCTCTGTAGTCCTGGCTGTCCTGGCCTCACTTAGTACACCAAGCTGGCTCAAACTCAGGTCTTCCTGCCTCTGCCTCCTGAGTGCTGGGAGTAAAGGCATGCGCCCAGCCTTCAATACTACCCAGTGAGTTGGACCCTCCTACATCAATCAAGATGATGCCCACAGATTGACCTAAAGGTCAGTGAAATGGAAGAAAATGGCGGCATCTTCCCAGTCAGATCTCTTCCCTGCCAGGTCTGGGGCCTCACGCCTTTAATCCCAGCACTCTGGGAGGCAGAGGCAGGTGGATTGCTGTGAGTTCAAGACCAGCCCAGTCTACAAAGAGAGTCCAGAACAGCCAAGGCTCCACAGAGAAACCCTGCCTCAAAAAAACAACAAAACAAAATGATTTCTTCCCAGATGACCCTACCTGTGTCATATCCACATGAAAACTATAGCCAGTACAATGTGTGTTTATCCTAAGGCCCAGAATAGATTGTTTTTCTTCAATTGAGATTTTTAGCTAAGAATGGTTTTTTATTTTCTTAACTGTAAATGAGCTAAAATTATTTATTTTTAAAATTATTTTATGTGTGTGGGTTTTTTGCCCACGTTGATGCATATGTGCCTAGAAGCTCACAAAGGCCAGAGAAGGGTATCTCTTTTCCCTGCAGTTAGTTATGGGTGATTGTGAGCTGCTTTATGGGTCTTGGGAATCAAATCTGGATCTTCTGGAAGAGCAGATAGTGTTCCTAACTGTCAAGCCATTTTTCCAGTCCCTGTTTTTGTTTCTTTCTGTGTGTGTATATGTGGCAGGGGAGGGCAGTGTCGCGGAGAACCTTACAAGTCAAGGCCTTGAAGGTGTGGGGACAACGAATCATAGCTCTAAGTATGGCCTCGTCTTACCAGGAGGTGCCCTGAGTTACCATCACAGGTGAAGCACCTGTCTGCCCTCCAGGAATGGGGGATTAAGGGAAGAGGCCCCTGCCCGGTGCCACCCAGGAGGGTGGACTGTCCCTGGAGTCAGCTGGTGTTCTGGATACAGCTTACATGATTAGGAGGGCCAGCAATTCAGGGGGAGTCAAAGTCATGGAAGGATTTTAAGACCAAGCAGGCAGGTAGGGGTGTGTGTCTTCAACATGGAAGAACCTGAGACACGGCTCAGGGAGAGTCCTTCCTAGCAGGAGTTTATTACCAGCTGCTAGATGGAGACTGCCCCCTGCAGGTGAGCAATAAGTGAGCTGTGCTGGGGCCTGCTCCTGGGACTGACTACTTGGGATGCAAGAGCTCCTGGCAGAAATGCATGAGCGGAGCCCCGAGGGACAAAGCTCTGGCACCTTGCCACTAGCTAAAGTGCATACTGTGGGCATATGACAGTCCTATAATCCCAGCACGTGGGAAGGTGAAATGAGTTTGAGGTCTGCCAGCATGCTTAAGTTCTAGGACAGCCTGGGCACTGGGTTTTAGGATGTTCTACCTTGGCTCAATGTGGTTAGGACCAGGGCAGCCAATCCGGCCAGCACGGCCTCACCCAAGCAGGAGGCTTGCCTAGGGGCTAGCTGGAGGCAGGAACCCGAGGACAGCTTGCGCAGCTGTGCTTGACTAGTGGGAGGGTGAGGAGTGGGGCAGCAATGTGGAACAGCTTGTAGGCAGAGAGAAGCTACTGTTCCTTCCAGGGCTGTTTCCATCCCAGGTGCTGAGCAGTGAGTGGAAGGTGATTGGCCAAGTGTTTGGGTGCTGGCTTCCCTTTACTTAGGGAAGGTACCACAGTTCACACTGGAGTGCTAGCTAAAACAGACACTGGCTGTTTGTTTGGTGGGGCCCTCCCTGTCTTAAAATGCTTCCACCTCTTGTCAAAGTCCCTTAGTCACTCCTGTCCAGTTCTACAAAGGAGGAAAATGAAGCCCTATTTGATAACCTGCCCAGATTACAAAGAATGTGGACAGGTGGGCTTGAGTGTCCAGCCTGCCTGGTCAAATCCTAGCCACACCCCCTAAGGGGGCCTGAGATCTATCCTGGCTGCTGAATCCCCCTGCCTGGACACACCTGATACTGCCTTTGCTCTCCTCAACCTTGACCAGGCTCCTCATGTGTCAGGAGACTGCCGCGATGCCAGGACTCTCCCCATCAATTGGGAAAGAGCCAGCCCCCCACCCCCACCCTCGTCACCTGTCTCTAACATCACTCACAGGTCATGTCATCAAATTCACGTTTTATTTTCCGTAGAAAGCCCCAGCCTCATCTACCCCAACCCAGGGCTACCGGAAAGTGGAGAAGGTCTGGGTGCCAGTGCAGGAAGCATAAGGAACCCCCCGGGAGCGAATCTGTAGGGTATGGAAGGTGAGGGGTGGGTTGGGGCCTGGCGAGCCAGGGTTCAGGGACTCTGTGTGGGGCTCCATCACGGTGATAGGGACCGCATAGATGAGCACCTGTGGCCGGTCCTCATGGCGCCTCAGTGTGCCCTTGACCAGGAGGTGCAGGATGCAGGAGAGGATGTCAGCGCTGCTGCACGCAGCTCCCCTGCCGAGGCTGCTGACTAGACCCCTGGGAGGACACGGGCCTTTCTGCCAAGCCTCCAGCACCTGATAGCAAGATCCGACGGGGAAACAACAGGTCAAAACCACCATGCTTACCGCTGTCCGCCTTCCGAGCCCACCACACACTGGAAGTCCTCAGCACAGCAAGCGCAGCCCAGCGTCATCCACCACACACTGACAGGGAGTCAGGCGCTTCAGCACCTCCTCCGGGCAGCACCCCAGTGGCCACAGCCACCACTGCCTACCAGATAGACGAGCCGGTCAATGTGCAAGCCCTCATCCCCGTGAGCCTTAAGGATTCGGACAACGAGGCAGTTTAGAAGGTTCCTTCTCTTCTCCAACTCCCGCTCCTCTTCATCCTCCGTCTTCAGGTACGTCTGAGGTGGGATGAGCCACACTGTGCCCCTCCTCGGTCTGGGTTCCTCACTGTCATCCCGAATCTTGAGTACCCCTGAAAGAGACATTGCCCACCTGGCTGCGGAGGGCCCGGAGACGCCACCCCTGGCTCAGAGCAGTACTCTTCGGCTCTGAGTACATACCTCCCGGTATATCCTTCTGCTCCTGGAGGTCCAAGGGGCCTCTTGAGGAGGTGAGAGGCCCAATTGCCCGATTAAGCACTTCTGGAGGGAGCTCAGAGAGAGCCCGCAGCCTCTCAACAGACACCACCTTGGGAGAGGTATGAAGCATTCAGGTCCTCCCCAGGGCTGACCCCAGGAGGACACATGTAAGGGGGGGGGGGGCAGAGTGAGTACAAAACACAGGCAGAGAGACAGGCCACCTTTAAGTCGTTGAAGTACAGCAGTAGCCACATCTGTACTGTGGACACATGCAGAAGCTGGTCACCGAACTGCACTTCCGCCCGGCCCTCCCACGTCCACTGCAGTCGTCTCTGTGGATCATTCTCTAAGCTGAGGTGGCTCCGACCTGGAGAAGTGCCAGGGGAGGGGAGGGGAAGAAGGCCACAGAGAAGGAAAGAAGGGGACACACACACCAGCTTCGCCTTGCTGGTCTCTGCAGTGCGCAGCCCCGGGCAGGACTTCTGGGCATGGTGGCGCCTGGTCTGAGCTTCCCTAAAAAGCCTTGGCTCTCAAGGAGCCAGCCTGTGGCAAGGAGGCTGCAGCCATGCCCTTTGAGTTATGCCCTTTGTTTTCAGAGGCTTGCCTTCCTGCCCGATGGGGCTCTGGTCTTCACCTGCTGCCATGCCCGGTCTAGAGTCTGACGTCAGCGAAGACTGAGAATATTCAGGAAGGAATCACACACCTACTTTTCTCTTCTGTTTTTTGTTGTTGTTGTTTTGTTTTTCCACACAGGGTCTCTCTATGTGGTTCAGGCTGGCCTAGAATTCACTCTGCAGACCAGGCTGGACTCAAACTCTGAAAGATCCAGTTGCCTCTGCCTCCAGAGCCCTGGGATTAATGGTGTACTCCACCATGCCTGGCCACACATCACTCCTAAGCTCTTTCTAGAGGACACCTGCCTCCATCTACCCAATTCCCACAGAGATTTCTGGGGTCTGGATTCCAGCAGCAACCCCACTTCCAGCTAAAACTTTAAGCTCCTCCATTTTTCCTCAGAGCCATCCTGTCCCACTAAGGGAATCTTACATCCTGGATCCTGTACCCTTGCACAAGGGCTTGTTGAGATGCCATCCAGGCTTCTAACTGTAGCACCTGCCTCTGCTCAGGTCCCTTTCCCAGCAGTCTGACCTGTCCCCACGCCCAAGCCCTCTTCCCAGTTGCTTACTCTTGCTGAAGAAGTCAGTGTAGTGGTTTAAAGCCCTCCTCAGGTGCGGGGGCAGGCACGTGGCAGGATTGAGCATGTGGCGGACGGAGGCAACAGGCCAGTAACGTGGAAACAGGACAAGCACACACACTTCTGGCATTGGACCTTCATAATAGTGCTCTTCCTCCTCCTCTTCTACCACAGCCATAGCTTCCGGCTCTCCAGCGGCATCTTCCTTCTCGCTCTGGGGCTGCTGCCCACTGTCTTCATGGGCCACCTGAAAGGGAACAGAGTTCACAGACGCCAACGGCCTCTCCCTTTCTGCTCCCTGTTCATTCCTGCTCTGGAGCCTACCTGTATCTTCTTTTCCGTGTCCTCCAGCTTCAGGAGCTCCCGATCGAGCTGCTGCAGCTGGTAAACATGGAACTGACGCTGCAGCTCCTCTGAGACGTTCAGGCTCTGCAGCATCTGCTGGGGGAAGCGGCTGGGGAAGCAGAGGCCGATCTGCTCCAGCACGGCCCCCTCCAGCCAGCTGGAGCCCACGCTCAGGAGACGGTCAGACATGTAGTGCCTGCAGCAAACACAGCAGGGTCAGGTCTCAGTGGGGGCCAGCAGGACCCGGGTTCTTACTCTGGTCTGCCTCTCTGTCAGATTCAGGCCCTACGAGCTGGCCTTCCCCTGAAACAGCCAGCCTGCCTTCCCTGTGTCCTCCTCAACAGATCTGAACTCACTGGTAGTAATGCTCAAAGGTGGTGGCTATCTCCAGGGTGGAGAAAATCGAGACAGACTCCAGGCATCGCTGCAAATGTGCCAGCATCTCCATTCCCCGGGCTCCACCCATCCTGCTGCCTTGGATCCGCTGGTCAATGTGCCGAGCAAATTGCTCACACACCTGAGTGGGAGAGAGCAGAGGAAAAGCACGAGTGAGCCAGTGAATGGAAGAGTGAGAAGGGCTGAGAAGGTGGACATGCATGACCCTCACCCTCTGCAGGAGGTACCGGGGATGGGGTCAGCCAAGACTAAAGAGCACACACAGCACCACGGGGCTACGGCCTCGGCCTGACAGGCACTTTCATTAACAGTTACGCAGATCAGCAATATCAACAAACTGGAAAGTCAGTTTCCTCCCACACTGTGTCTCCACAGCAAACAGTTTTTTAAAACAGGGTAATCAACCGGGCATGGTAGCATATGTCTTGAGAGATGGGTGCAGAAGGATTAGGAATTAAGGAGGGCACTGCCCTATCGAGCTCAGGACCCTGGGTTCAACCCGCAAAGACAGGGATAAAGGCACATGCCTGAAGTTCCAGCACCCAGGAAATAGAGGCAAGGGGATCAGAAGTTCAAAGTCATTCCTGGGCTACCTAGTGAGTTTAAGACCAGCCTCGGAGACCCCTTCTTTGAAAACAGCTGGCTGTGGCCGCTCACACCCTTAATTCCTGCACTTGGGAAGCATAGGCAGGTAGACCTCTGAGTTCAAGGCCAAGAGGCCAATCAGAGAGACGTGCTGAGACTCTCTAAGGCTCTATCCTAACACGGTGCATGGTGATCTTCCCTGGTTCTCCGTATATGCTCACATACAACAGACCCGCTCATTGCAGGAGAGACCGAGGTGGCCCTCCCTGGGGAGGCGGGAGAGGTCCCGGTGAGATACGGGAAGCAGCTCACATGGACAGTTCTGAGGAAAGGGAGCTTCAGCAGGGCACCAGCGCAGCCGTTCTGCATCGCCAGCAGGAAGGGCGCTCGTGGCCCAAACAGCTCAGAGCTTGACTTCTGCAGGTCGTGAAAGCGCTCGCAGTAGAGGGGCACAAAGTCGTCAGCCTTCCAGGATGAGGTCAGAAAGTTGTTCATCTGGAAGGAAGGGGCAGGGGCATGAAGAGGCAGCCGTTACGGGCCGTCACAGTGCCGTCACAGTGCCGTAGCCCCCGACCCCGCACTTGCTGCCTCTTACCTGCTCCTCCACCACAGACCTCCAGCAACGAGTCAGGTTTTTCATGATGTTGTTTGGAAGGCCACGGGTGGCCAAGGAGCCCCAGTCATGGCTCCTATTTCTGCCCTCTGTGGAGAGAGAAAAGAGGCAGAGGCAAGGACAGACAGTCTCTCAACTCCCCCAGGGCTAGCCCTGAAGGCCTTTCCAACATGCTGTCCCTCAAAGTGCTGCTGCTGGCTGGGTTGGCAAAGGAGCCAGATAGTCCGAGCATGTAGGCCTGAGGCGGGGCTAGGATTTGGGAGCTCACGAGTGGGGGCCGAATTCCTGCCGGAATCCCTGTACTCACTGAGTTGGGAGATGGCTGCCTCAGAGGGCTCCACATGGACCAGCAGGTGGGTGAGGCGGCGGACCCGTGAGGAGAAAGCCGCGGCTCGGCTCTGGGGATTGTGGGCCGCGTCCCTGCACTCCAGGAACTGATCCAGCAGCCAGCCCAGGGGGCTGGTGCTGTCCTCATCTGGAGGTTGAGGAAAAAAGAAACCAAGGGATCGGTTGTCTCCCGGGAAGCAGAGGTGTTGAGCTGAACGAGGGACAGAGAAAACAACCAGACAGAACGACACAAAAGAGGTACAGCCCTGCCTGGAAACAGAGGGGGCGAGGGTGTTCTAGTACACAAGTCCCGAAAGGCAAAGAGCAGAACCCAGGCACATCCAGTTCAGGGGAGGGCTGAGGAGCTGGGTGGGGGACAGGCGAGGCGGTTACCGGGAGAAGTGATGTTCTGCACCAGGGGGCTGACCAGCGCCTCCCAGCAGGTCTTGCCCAGTGCTTGGGCGGCCTCGGCATCGGGGAGGAAGCGGTCAGCAAAATTCAGCTCCTGGCGCAGAGCCCCATTTAGCCTGGGGAGGAAAAGGAAGAGACTCAGGCCCTAAGGCTTAGGTTATTCAGCATGCATCAAGAACCCAGCCCAGCACCCAAAGAAGTGTTTCAGAAGAGCCCTGGACTGCTAACAGGATAACCCACTCCCAGCGTTCAGAGATATCTATCATCTTTTCTTCCCATCATCCCAAAGGCTTTGCCCTTCCCGGGCCCTATAACAGATCTGTCTCCTGGCCCCCTAAGCACCCCACCCCATAATTCATTCACTGCTCCTCCATGCAGACACACAGGCAAGCTCTCAATACCTGGAACTCAGGTGCAGGAGGCTCCGGCGATCCTCCCCTATGTCCTGGCTCCAAGCTTGCGACCGAACCATGTAGAAGAGGCGCGTGTGCCGGCACAGCAGCTCTCGGAACACTGGCCAGAAGGTAGGCTTGGGGCCCAGGACCTCCAGTCCCCGGATGCGCGTGTCAATGCCCCCCTGTTATACACGAGACCCGGTTTTTTGCTAGCCGCACACCTTCCTCGGCATAGGCTGGGGTTGGTTACACTTCAAGCTTTAACCGGTTGAACTACCCCAGACCCAGGCTCGAGACAGACAAAGGGCATCAGGCTGAGCGCTGGTGTGGGATAGTTTGGTGCGGGACATCTGGGTTTCATCCTCCTGCTGGGGGCTCAGAGACCCACACCAGGAGCCACAGCTCACCTGCTGGCAGCGCTTTATGTGAATCTGGATGACGGGCCAGAAGCGGGTCAGGTTCTCCAGCAGGATCACTCGGCTGTCATATGGCGTCACGTTCACCTAGTGAGGAGCAGAGAGGGCTGTCACCTCCACAGGTACAGACGGAACAGCTAGTAACAGCCACATCAGCCCCAGCCTATTTGCAGACCCCTCCTTCCTCCACCCCAGGGACACACAGGGCTCCTGACCACAGGGCTCTGGTGCCACTCCCACTGCTCTATGCCTAACGCCATCACAGAGGATAACAGACCAGTTTGTGTGGGGCTCACGATGGGTAAGCGTTAGGAGTTGGACGGGAAGAGAGATCTGGCAAAGTGTGGGCTGACGGCACAGGGGTCCCTACCGAGTTGAGTTCTGTATTAACGGAGTTGACGCTGTCACCCCCGAATACCACCACCAAGGCCGGCATGTAGCTTGAGTCCTCCCTAGCCACCAGTAGAATTAGCTGCCTGGGAGCAGGGAAGAAAAGCCATTGGGAACCGGAACCTGTCATGTCCTCGCTCAAGGACCCGCCACGAGTGTGGCAGGACAAACGTAGGGCCGAGTATGCATGTGGGAGCTCAGTACCTGATGAGGACATCCTGGTGCATGTGCAAGGTGATGGTGTGGGAGCCAGCGCTGCCACTGGACTCCCAGTAGGTTCTGGGGTTGCGGTCCGTCAGCCTGCAGGCCTGGTGTGGGTTGGAGGACACCTCCACTCTCTCACAGTACCTGTTTTTCTTCATTTCCGCACTGGAGCCTGGGGGAAAGTGGGATGAGGTGCAGGTCACAGCAAAGCAGGTATAGAGGGGGAAATGGGTGAACTGACTAGTTCAGGGACAGACACTAACCTTGGCACAGGTATCTGAGGAACACATCAAAGAAAGGGATTTGAATGGGCCGGCGGGTTCGTCTGTGGTCTTCAATCTGGCCCAGGGCCATCTGGAGTGGGAACAGCAGAGAAAGGTGGGTACACGGAGGGACACCAGGCTCGTGCAGACACAGACAGAGGAAAGGTGAAACAGTTAAGGGAACAAACGCCCCCAGGCTCACTCAAGCCAGCTTGCTATTGTGGACTTCGGGACCGCATCCCCTTCCCCTGCCACTGCTCAGGATCCACGTTCTGACGCAGCTCAGAACCTCGACTTCACCCTGCCCTTCCTCCTGACCTGGATGCAGCCGCCCAGGATGTTGGTGAGGAGCTTCCGGTAGAGGTGCGCGTGCTTCTCACACTTGAACACCATATCCCGCAGCTCCTGAGCCAACTCCAGTTTCCCTAGGTTCTTTTCCAGGGCCTTGGAGATGGCATCTCGGGCTCCCAGCTGGTTTAGTATCACTGCATAGTCCCGGCTCGTGGAGGTCAAGCGGTGCAGGAAAAAGATTAGTTCCTGGAGCACCTGCGGGCAGGGGGATGTCAAGGGGCCGGTGAGGAAGGGGGAATGCACGGGCTGCATGGAGAGCTGTGGTGATGATACAGGCCCACTCTGTGCTGGGAGCTAAGCAGGACAGTGTGTGGAAGAAAGTGACAGGGTGGGAGAGACAGAAAACCCAGGTGGAGTTAGAGAATCAAGTACAAACCAGTGGAAAGAGCCTTCTTGCCCTTTTGGGGTTCTTGGCCACTGAGTATGTGGGGAACAGTTACAGAGAACCCTGGGCTCTTTGGTTCAGATGTGGCTGCTAAGAACCAGTGGTGGGCTGTCAATCCAGCCCAGGCACTGAAGAGGGCCAGAAGGGAATGGAGAATTTGTTTGTGGACCCTCAGTGAGTCTAGCCTGGAAACTGAAGGCATTAACTTGGGGTAAGTAACACCCCAGGTTGTGTTACCCTTGGGGTGCATAGAGAGGCACGGGACGGATGCGTAAACACAGGTCACCAGCAAGGAGTGCGGCAGAGGACCCTAAGATAACAGAAACGGGTGGGAGGCAGAATTCTCGATGAACGCCTTGGGAATTCATCATAGAGACAGGTAGCCTATTTGGTAAGAACCAGGGCAGCAAGACACATTGCCTTAAAAAAGGGGGTGGGGGTGGTGCTGGTGACAGGGGTCGATGGTTAAGAACACTGGCTCAATGCTAACACTGTGACCTTTGACTGTTCTTTGACCCTGAGGACTTCTGTACCCAGGAAATTCTGCTCCCCCTCACTCCCCTTCCTCTTTAATTCATTTTCATTGTATGTGCATGAGTGTTTGCCTGCACGTATGTATTACCCGTGTGCACGTGGCACCCACGGAGACTAGAAGGTGGTGTCGGATCCCCCGGAACTAGAGTGACAGGTGGTCGTGGATTGCCTTGTGGGTGCTAAGAACTGAGCCTGGGTCTTCTGAAAGAGCAGTGAGAGACGGCTCCAGCCTCTTCCCCTTCCTCTTAAAGGCCTGGCTAAGAAGTAGCTCTTTTTAGCCAGCTCCTCTGGAGCTCTGGTTTCTACTTTCACAAGGAGGCCCAGGATGGCTATGTAAATTAGCTCGGGTGGGTTACCAGCAAGGAGCGCGGCAGGGGACACTGAGACAATAGAAACCGGGTGGGGGGCAGAATTCTCAACGAACACCTTGTGTCATTTTTGATTTGTGAACTTGGTGAATGTATATTGTCTATTTTTTAAAAAAAAAAATAAAATTTCTTTCTAAAAGCAAGAACACAAAGGCTCTATCAGCCCAGGGGTCTGCCTCACTGGTGTCCACCCCCTTCCAACACCTCCCCCGAGTGGGCCAGGGTTACCTCTCGGTCGGTGTCGGGGGACCGAAGGCAGACCATGCAGGCATCCATGCCCTCATGCCAGGGCAGGAACAGCGCCTCAGGGAAGTTCACCAGCTGCATCAAGATTCTAGAGGGAAGAGACAGGAAGGGGAAGGCAGAGAGATACCGAGCCGGCCTGAGGCCTTCCTCTGCCCAAACCTACCCTGCACTGTGCCCTCACCTCAGCACGGCCAGGTGCAGGGCCTTGTTGGTGGCTGGAGTGTCCAGACTCTGCATCAGTGCGAGGAAAGGCCGGGGCTGCCGCTGGAGCTGCAGCAGGCATGCTTTGACCTCATTTTCCTTGGGGGCCTCAGAGCTGAGGGCTTGCACCAGATCCACAAGGAGCTTCCCGAATGGGCCCAAGCCGTCCACCAGAGGCTGCAGAGCAGGGCTGGCACTCTGAGAGGGGTGTTCTTTTGCTCCGGGAACAAAGGTGTGGTACGTGTGTCAGGCAGCTCATGACCACCTGTAATTCCAACTCCCAAGGATCTCACACCCTTATTTAGCCTCCTGGGGGACCTGCACTCACACACACACAAACCCACACCCGCACACATGCATCTACTGAAAAATGAAATCTTATAAAAACAAAAACTGGTCATGGTGGTTCATGCTTGTAATCCCAGGGCTGAACCGGTAGAGACAGCTAGCCTATTTGGCAAGAACCAGGACAGCAAGAGACATTTCCTTTAAAAGGGGGGTGGTGCTGGAGACATGGGTCAAGAGTTAAGAACACTGGCTGATCTCTGGGTTCAATTCCCAGCACCCACTTGGCAGCTTTCTTCTGAAACTTCAAGCCCCCCCCCCCCAGATCCAATGCCTTCTTTTGGCCTCTGTGGACACTGCATGCACCCAGAACACAGACACACACAGGGACACACCCATATGCACGCAATAAAACTCTTTTTTTTTTTTTTTTTAATTTGGCTTGGTAGTTTTTGAGACAAGGTTTTTGTATAGCACTGGCTGTCCTGAGAATCACTATACAGACAGGCTGGCCTCAGACCTAGACATCTGCATGAGCCACCTTGCTTGGCTAAAATAAAATTAAATAAATAAACGGTAGCTGAAGAACCACATCTGTAATTGTCCTCTGCTTTAAACACACACACACACATACACACACACGTTTCTAGGATTCTGGGTATCTCACACAAGATGGCACAGTGGCACCACAGTGGAGCCGCCCCTGTGAGGACACTTTCCCAAAGGCGGGTCTCTCAGCCGCCATCTGCAGGGCACTCACCATCAGATTCCTGAGGTGAGGCTTCCGCTCTGAACGGGAAGATACCTTGCTGGGCACCTAGCAGATATGGGAAGCCTAGGTGCCCTGCCAGGCCTTTGGGCCCGTACTTCCTGTAGACATAGCAGCTGAACAGGTCCCTCAGAGCACTGTCATCAAGCTGTGGAGGGAGAGACAGCAGCAGGTGCTGGGCCAAGTCAACGGGCATGGTCAGTTCAGGCAGGATCTCTTCATTCAGAACGTGCTGCGGGGAGAGAGACAGCCTGCAGGCAACCGGATAAGCAGAGAGGAACGGGGCTCTCTCTACACACACTCCCCATCCCGAACCCCTCAGAGCCGACAGCCCACCGACACTTGCATCCCTGAGCGTTCCAGACCCCCCTCCTCCCCCATGGGCCTCCACTTCCCCTCCCAAGCTTTCCTAAGGTGACAGTCCAGACCTGCTGGGGACGCTCGTGAGGAGTGCCTACCTCCCTGCCCAGGCTGTCCTGCAGGAACTGCACAGCCTGCTGGCGGTCAGCTGCGGTCAGCTTCTTGATGAAGAAGAGGAGCTCCCACCACTCAGCCTGGGTCAGGTGCTCGCTCTCTTCAGAGTTCTCCTCCTCAGGAACCACGAAAGGCATGGCGAAGAGCTCGGTGATGGGCTTCCAGCGGCGGGCGGGCGGCGCTGTGAAAATGGGGTGTGTCACTGCCGGCCCAGGTGGACCACTGCTGCTCAGCTCGGAGCTGACCCCTCCCGGAGCTCACCTATACCAAAGGCTCCGCTGGCCACTGGCCCAGGGTACTCAGCAGCTTCAAACACCTCCTCAATATCTTCCTCAAAGCCCAAGATCTCAACCATGTGCCAGTGTACCCAATAGGTGCGGCCTGTTGACTCCCAGAACACCTGGAGAATGGGGTGGGGGAGGGGAGAAGAGGGCCTGCTACTGACCAGCCGAGGCCAACAGAGCTGGCTCACCGCGACCACCCCCAAACAGCCAAACATTCGTATATAGAATATCGGCAGCCTCTTCTTCCTCTTTTGCAATGGACTCTACTTCCGCTCTCCTTTTACCCTAATTTTCTCCTTTATTTCTGATTTTATTTCCTTTCAGATGGAGTCTCACGTAGGCCAGACTGGCTTCAACATTGCTATGTAGCCAAGGCTGGCCCTGAACTCCTGATCTTCCTTCCTCTCTCTCCCTCCCAAGGACTGGGATTACACACTTGTGCTGGGATTACAAACTTGTACCATGCAATTCTGATCTATCAGTTTCTTCTTGGGCTTCCTAAGAGGCCTCCAAATAGCCCTTTCAACTGCTGATACCTTTGCCCTTTTGACATTAATTGATACATATATATATATATATTTACATTTGTATACATGTATTCCCGCGCAGAAGGCTCAGGTACATGTGCCCTACCCGGAATAAGTCTTTCACAGAGTCCCACCTACTGAGCAACACTCACCTGCACGGGGGGCATGCCATTGTTGCCCTGTCGGAACACGCCCTCATCCCCGGCAGTGATCTCTTCGTAATTTTCCAGCATCCGTACCCGCATTCCTGGCTGCAGCTTGTCTCGCACATACAGGGCATAGGTATTATCACTCGCAAACTCGGCGCGGGGGCGAAAGCGCTTTGACCTCCTCCGGATGTGCTGGCCGTGGGGCTGGGAGAATTCATCTGCCGGCTGAGGCTGGAAAATGGAAGAGGAGGACCGCGCCAACCTCCCCAGCCTGCTCGAGTCCCAGTCCCAGCGCATGGCCTGCACCAGCTCGGAGATCAGCGTGCCCATGGCCATACTGAATTCCAGTTCCAGCCGGCCCCTCCCTGCATTCAGCTCCTCGGGAACAAAACTGTTCTGGGCTGCTTGTTCCTGGGTACTGTCGTTCAGCTGATCCAGGAGGAAGGTGACCTGCAGGTAGCATTTCACCAGGGAGAAGAGCAGCCGTCCTGGGACCTGTAGGACACACCTTTGGTCTCCAGCATCCTGTCTCACCTTTTGTCCCTCCTTCCACAGTATCCTCTGTGGCAAGACCACAGTTCCCATTATCCCATAGCCTCACAAGATACCTGTGGCAGCTGAATGCCCTCAAAAGACATGGGGTGCTCTGGGAGAGTAGCCTGTGCGAAGAGGGCTAGCAGGGCACAGCGGCTGTCAAAATCCAGGTGTTTTTCAATAGCCTCTTGTTGGCTCAGTGACAGAAGGATCTGGGTCCGGGTCCCTGGAAGCCATGCCTCCAATCAGAATCAGTTCCCTAGGCTCACTCTTTCAGGCATCTCTCCTAGTCTTCTACTTAATAACAATCCTTCGCCAGAACTCATCCGGGATGACATATTTTGTTGATTTGCTTCAGAGCCAAAGTTTACTATCACACACACACACACACACACACACACACACACACACACACGCTCTCTCTCTCTGCAACAGTCTAAGCCCTTCTGCATCAAAAGCTAATGGATTAATGCATTCCTGCTTTATTCAGTCTTTTTCCTCCCTCCCCCACAAACATTCCCACCCCCGACCCACGCCCACTTTTCCCCTTCCACCTTAAAGCAATGACAACGGAACCCTTACGTACTGATGAGGTCTGAAGGTCCTGCAACAGCGTCCTGTGACTCCCTGAGCCGACCCAGACCCTCTCCTGCTCTCCCTTCTTCCCCAGACTGCCCCTCACCAGCATCCTGGGAGGAGAGAGCCTGGATCATCCGGCCTGCACTCCAGCGGATCTGATAATCAGGACTACTCAACATATGCATGAGCAAGTCCAGGACCCTGGGGTCTTTGAAGACTCCGATGAGGGGTTCGATGCTGGCATACGCGCTGAGGACGTGGACAGTGTGCAGGAGGGCCGCAGGAGGGTCGGTGTCCACGCACTCCTTCAGCTGCCGAAGGGCCCTCTGAATCAAGGACTTCACGTCTGTTTCCATCTCCCCCAGCACAGATTTGTCGAGGGCGCCGGCCTCTGCAGACTCCTGGGAAGGCCTGATGACTTGGCCATCCTCCCCCAGCATCTTGTGGCAGTTGGCATAGATCTCATCGTCAGACATCCATAGCAGGATATGCTCGGCCTTGCAGTCCACTTGGCTAGGGTCCCCTTCCCCATCATCTCCGCGCCTGAGGATGAGCCAGCGGATCTGATACTCAGGGTGCCCATCGTGGCCTACCCGCTGTCGGATCAGTTCATCCGGATACGCATGCAAGCCAGGCCCCAGGGGCACCCTGAATTCCCTGTAGCGTAGCTCCCCCACCATCCTGGCACCTGAGACACACAAGGAAGAGAGAAAAGGCAAGCTGAAGTGAGAGGGGAGGTCCAAAAATCAGGGCATCCAGGTGTTGGAGGAGCAAATGCAGCAACAGCTGTTAGGCCGGGTGGGGTAAAGCTAGGCCTGCTTCCGGTTGAGTGAGACCAGGACTGGGCAGAACAGTGAGGAGTTTGTTCTTCAAGAACAGATTCTCGGAGCTAAAAGGTCTCCAGGGCTTGCAGCCTCAAGTGGGGTGGATTCGGAATGACCGGAGGGGCGGGGACATAGGGCAGTGTTGGATTTACAAATGAAGCCCAAGATCCTGGGACAGATAAAGGTAATTTAGGGGAAACGGGTGTGTGAAGGCACAGGATTGTGTAGGAGAAGGGATGCAATCTCTAAATTGAAGCTCTGGTTTGTAAGGCCCAAAGGCACTGACGGTGAAATGGCCATCAGCAATGCATGATGGGCTGGGAGAACGGGAAGGAATGGAGACATCCATGACCAGAGCAACTGAAGAGGGGCTGGGGAAAGCCGCGAGGCCAGGGGAAGGGTGCACCCGGGGGTCCTATGAATAACTGGCGCGAGGCTAGGTGGATGGAAACCAAAAACTGAGAGGGTGGGGAGCGGTGGGATAGGATTGGGGTGGGGTAGGCCCAATAAAGGAGAGTCCCGAAGCATGGTGGGGAAGAGGCTCCGCGGGCGATCGGAAGCCCAGAATAGGGGCAGGGGTCGCGGCGGGGCTCTGGCCACCTCAGATGTCCGCCGGGATCCTTGCGCGAGGCCTGTCCTTTGCAGAGCTAGGGACGCACGGCTCACGATGGCGGCTGCGGCGCTGGCGAATGTTTGGGCCCCGCCCGGGCCCCCTGAAGGGGGTCGAGGTGCAGAGGAGGGGGCGTGCCTCTGCAGTAGACAGGCGGGCAGAGGGCGTGGCCTGTGGGGATTTCTCACCGCGCGCCGGCGCACTGCCGACTGCAGGGCGGAGCCTAGCCCCAGCTGGGGCCAGGAAAGCTCCCAGGCTCTCCCGCCTGCACCCCGGCACCGCTCGTTTCCGCCCGATCTAGCGGAAACCCGGAGGCCCGGGGCCAGCGGCGGGCGGAGTCGCCGGTGCCACCTCGACGACGCGCTCCTCCAGCACCGCACCGCCCTTTCCTCTTCCTTTTAGTCGTCCTTCCTGCTGCCGGAAGTGCCTTCCCGTTTCCCAAAGCCAGAACTGGAAGACCTGGGAGGTCATTTCTACCCCCTCCCCTTCCTGCCTCTTCCCTCTATCCTTGTTTACTTCTCATCCAGTCTGTACCGCGCCCTCCCAAAGTGAAAAGATAAAAATGACAAGATAAAAATGAGGGGCATTTTATTAAGAGTCCAGGGTTATCGGCTTTGGGCAGCAGCGGAGGGCAGCTTCACGTAACTCTTCATGGGGGGCAGTGGCCGAATTTTTCGGCCGGCCCAGCCTCCCTTGCGATGCCACAGCCCACTGTCTGGCCTCTTGCCCAGCCAGCGGTTCCGTCCTGCCTTGCCGATGATCCGCTGGTTATGATTGACGTTGGAAACTCGGCCTACAGTTGCAGTGCATGACTCCAGCACCTGACAAGAAAAGCAGACAAGAATGCACCGTGGGGGCCAGAGCTGGCCTCTTACACGCAATGAGGGAAGGGAGAAGACAAAACATGAAATAATAGAATGTGTGGGTCCAACTGGATGAATTGAGTAGTTAAGGAAAATGATTTCCCCACATCTATCTTGTTTGTTTCTGTGGTTTTCTTTTGGAGTCAGGGTCTCAGTATGTAGTCCTGGCTGTTTTGGCACTTGCTTTGTAGACCAGCCTGGCCTGGAGTGCCTCAATATCCCCCTGCCTCTGCCTCTTGAGTGGTGAGATTAAAATCCAGTTCCAACCTGATGTTCATCCCACATTTATCTTTTCCTGGTTTTCTGAAAAGGTCTCATGTAGCCAAGGTGGCTTAATTCTTCTGCCTCAGAGTCTGGAATGCTGGGAATGCAGGCATGTGCCACCATGCCAGGCTGGGAAAAGGCATTCTGACTTAATTCCATTAAGGTGCCAACCTGACGAGGCATGTTTAGTTGGGTGGCAAAGAACAGAACAGACACAGATGGAGGCAGTTCCTAGCTTCATCATCACTTGGGAGCTGGTGTGGTACATTCCAAAAATTCCTTTGTTAACCCCTCCCACTTGTGCCCACATATACCTGCATTTGCCTCTTGGAGGGCAGCTGGATAACGGCTGTTCCATTCACCTTTCGAAGCAGCACGCCACAGGTCCCTGGGGAAGGAGAAGCGGTTTTGCCACCTTCCACAAATGGGAGGGAGGTTTCCATGGGGATATCAGGCCACATGCTAACCCTTACTTTGCCCTTCAGGGGCACATGAGACACAGAAGACTACACACCGATTTAGATTAAGACAAAGCACACATTCATCCTATTGTTCTTTGTTTTTTTTTTTTTTTTTTTTCCTGTGAATGGAACAGATGTGGGCCTAAGGATTCCCAGGATAGCGATAGCAGGTACTCCTTGGTCTTCCCAGGTGTTGGATGTCGGTAGTTTCTTTGCCCATACCTGCAGCTCGGATATACTGGGCTCCTCGGCCAGGCTGACTTTCTACATTGTTGATGAGGGTTCCCACGGGCAATGCCCCGAGAGGGTGTGCGTCCCCTTCATGAGCAGCCACTATAAGACAGAATTTCATCAGCACTAGACCCTTTACAACCGCCATCCCATGCATCTGGCAGCCATCTCTCACCTGCCATTCTGCCTATATGGTTAGAGTTCAGGATTATATCTCCGGCCTTCATGTTTTCTGTGGCAATGATCCAACGTTTCCGGCTGCCCCCAGCAACCAGAGCTATGTCTGCAGACCTGTTCAGGATGGCGGACAAGGAAGAGGGCCATCAAGAAGGTCCACATGTTCTGAGAAGCTACAAAATAACAACTCAGACCACACCATCACCATATCCAATCCCAAACTTGCCTACAGGGATCATAGCGGACCACGATGACCTTCTCCTCAAAGGGTTCTGGCTTGGCTTCCTTCGCTGGCCGGAATCGTAGAAAGTCAATCATTCGATAATTCTGCTTGTGGCCCCCACCAATACCATGGACTCGGATGCGGCCTAGAGTCAGGACAGTTTAGGGATGTGATTCAGCATAGCAGTAACAGGCCTTGCCTAGACTGGACATAGCACTCCCTCAACATTCTATCACGAACAGGGCCAGGGGTGCAGCTCAGGGGTAGTTTGCCTTGTGAGCACCAAGGTCCCAGGTTTGACCCACAGTGTGTGAGTGTGTGGAGGCCACAGCAATCTTGCATAAGCAGTGGGGTAACACGACTCAATAAAAATGAAACATACAGTTTTCAAATTACTAGATTCAGTACATTTACTGAGTATAAATAGGACTCACGTAACTTCAGCTGTTTCTAATTTTGGGAAGGTTGAAAACACCATGGCACTTCTTGTGTTGACCCACTTACATTCCTGTGTGGTCTATTCTTCAGTTTCAGTAATGATCCACATAAAAGACACACCTCAAGGAATACTTTCAATGTGTGTCTGACATCTATAGTGTGCTACTGCAGACATCTAGGATCCTAATTCCCTTTCCTCCTTAATGCTTCAGGCCCTTTTCTCCCACCTGTATGGTCTCGACCCCCAGTCTTCCTCATCTTCACCGGTTTAACTGTGTACTTGGTACGACTCTTCCAGGACACAAGGTTGGCGTTGCGGTCCACAGACAAATGCAGTGGTCGGCGAAATGGCAACACCAAGGCAGAGGGCAGTTGAAAGAGGACATTGTTCAGTATCTAGGGATAAAAAAAATATTCTTTCAGAGAACCAAGGGATTGCAAGCACAGAGACCAAGTTAGGCTTATAGGCCACCTCCTCCCAGGAGCTGGTCAGACTACGGTCCTCAAACTTCATGGAGCGTGTTTATCCAGGTGTGTGTTGGTCCTCTCACCCCTGAAATATTTCTCCAATGAGATGCTCTCCCTTTCATCATCTTCCCATTTGGTTCAAGTGCTTGTCAGGAAACCTTTCCTTCCCTAAAGAATTCACTTCTCCAGAGCCGGTAAATTTCCAACCCCACTATACCATTATCAGCACGGATGCCTTTTGCCCTCTGCCTGTTTCCAGGAATTTTCACATAAGAAATAAAACGATTACTTAGCTCTTCCACCTGCTGTAGTCCCGGTGCTTCAGAGTAATTTGGAATATCAAATATACATTTACAAAATTCTGCCATACCCAGCCTGAGAACCTCAGAGACGCAAGATCGATAATGTTCTGCGATTCAGCACTGTCCACTCTGTACCTTCTGTTAGTCCTAATATCAGCAACAACCCATCCTTACGTTAAAATGGTTAAGAGCACTGGTTCTGGGGTGGGGCGTGTGCTTCAGTGGTAAAAGGAATGCCTAGCATGAGCGAGACTCTAGCTTTAAATTTCCAGCACCAGAACAAAAACAAAACCAAGTTCTGAAGCTGAAGCCAGTCTGTCTAACCCCAAAAAGTGTTTGATCTTAGACTGCTGACCAGTTTTCTCACCGGCAAAATGTGCATAACCTTCAGGAGCTAGCATTTATTTCAGTCTTCTATTTTGCCTGGTTTACGGCTGGCACGTAAGTGTTACCACTACAACCTGCTCAGCAGAGATCTACAAAAGCCCTTACAAGCCCAGTATCTCCCCTCTAGGAGACCAACCCAAGGTCACGTGAAGGCGACTAGCCTCGCCGGCTCACTGACAGCCCAGGAGGAAACAAGTTTATTTCCCAGGTAAACGGATTACCTGGGCAGCAGGGAGTGGAGTTGGAACCCGGGCGGTAATGGCCGGGGATGCCAGGCTCAGAGAGCGCAGAGCACTGGTCAGCGTACACAAGGCCATGGGGTGATGAGACTCCGCCGGTCTCAGCTCGCTTTTACTTTTATCCAGAGCCTGGAGCTCGCGGATGACGTTTCATTCTGTATGTCGTCGCCTTCCGATGACGTAGAGAGGCGGTGACAGAACTGGAGCGCCGCGGACTACAAGTCCTCAGCCAATCATCGGCGGCTACCGCAGTCCCGTGACTGGAGGACAAGCCCCGCCCCTCAGAGCCGTCAAAACAATTGCCTCGAGCGGCAGCCATGATGAATTTAAAGGGGCAGTACCCACCAAGGCGGCAGCCGGACCAATAGACTGCAGGTGAGTCTTTGGGAGTACCCCCGGGGTTGAGGATTCAGATTGCACCAATTCTTATTCCCACACTCCGGGACAGATGAATAAATCACTTTCGACCAACCTCACAAAACTCTGGACTGACTCAAAAACTCCGCCCCCCGCGATTCTTCCCCGCCCCTCGGCGTCCAGACAGACAGTAGGACAACCTGCCCCGCCCCCTGTGGGATCCCCTAACTCCGTGACCTCGAGCTTGCCCGCTGTCGGGTCTCGGTCGGCGACTCTGCCCTCACGCACACCTTCCTCCGCTCAGCCCCTGCCTGTCTTACTCTGTCCTCACCCTGTCCCCTCAGGGCAGGTTAGCAACCTTAGACACTCCTGGATCGCAGCCCCCCAGGCTAGGGTGCCTGGCGCTCAGCGCCTTTCTCTGTGTCCCGAAAGTGCTCAGCAGATCTGCTACGCTTTCCTGAACCATCAAGCGCCCGAGAGGCACCCTTAAGGTGCCTGTTAGGTGATTAAGTTAGACAAAGCCATGAAAGGAGGCTGTTGCAGTAATCCAGTTGGGAATCCTAACCAGGTCTCCCTTCTCAGCCTTTCGCAGGTACACCCTTTGCTGCAGGTCTCAGATTAAATCAGTTCCTTCATTCCCTTATTGGAAGAATGCTAACGGCTTAGACCTGGAATGAAGAGAACCGAGTTGAGGGAGAATAAGGGACATTAGGACTAGTCTCTAAGAACCTGTAGGCAGGAGGAGGGAGGGTGTTTGTCCTGGGTGGGGCTATGTGCCAGGTCCTCTGGGTGGCTGCGAAATGGCGAGAGAGAAGGGGTGGGACTGCCGGACTTCTGGACTTTGGGCAGTACGGAGCCCTCTGAATCCTTAGTTGCAGTCCAGAGTTTCTTCCGGGCTCTGGCCTGGGAGCTGCCTGAAGCCAAGGGCTCTCTGCTCTGTACACAGGTAAGGAGACTTCTCGGATGAGTTTTGAGGAAGTAGGAAGACGTCTGAATTCTGGGGGGTGGCACGTGAGGCCTGAAGGTTAGGTGGAAAGGAGTTTAGCAGGTTGGGTGTTACTGGCCTTAGCTCCTTTGCTGATGCAGCCTGAAGACCTTCAACCTTCCAGAGCCTTGTAAGGAAGGCTTCTGTTTCCTTTCTGTCTGTCTGTCTGTCTGTGTCTCTCTCTCTCTCTCTCACATAACATTGGATCCCATCCCTTAATTGGTCACTGCTTTTTACACAGATTCTGTTTTCTTTCTTTTGTTTTTGTTTTTGGTGTTTTGAACAGGTTTCCTCTGTGTAGCCCTGGCTGTCCTGGAACTCACTCTGTAGACCAGGCTGTCCTCACACTCAGAGCTCTGCCTGCCTCTGCCTCCCGAGTGCTGGGATTAAAGGCATGGGCCACCACTGCTTGGCAGATTCTGTTTTCCTTATTCCCGCTCCTTTTTCAGCTCTTCGGAATGCCCACTATAATCCTTATAATGCTTCCTTTTTCTAATTTATGTTCTCTCTCCAGTTACCAAGTCCTAAGCACACCTGTTTGTTCTCTAAATCTTTATTCAAGTTCATCCCTCTCCCTCACCTTCGTTTTGTGTTTGGTGCCATGGAATTCCGCCTCTTTACTCATTCTCTTTCGTCAGCTCAGCCACAGAGTCCTCCATACTCTTTTCCCTTCACTTGGCTTGCTGCCACTCTCTGGCTGTGTCTTTTCATCTTTACCGGCTGAACTCTGTGGTTTCTCTCCAGCCCAGGATGTCAGGCCTGGTGTTGGGGCAGCGGGATGAGCCTGCAGGGCACCGGCTCAGCCAAGAGGAGATCTTGGGCAGTACCAGGTTGGTGAGCCAAGGGCTGGAGGCCTTACACAGTGAGCACCAGGCTGTGCTGCAGAGCCTGTCCCACACCATTGAGTGTCTGCAACAGGGGGGCCATGAAGAAGGGCTGGTGCATGAGAAGGCCCGGCAGCTGCGGCGGTCAATGGAGAACATCGAACTGGGACTGAGCGAAGCCCAGGTGAGAGTCAGGGGTGATGCCAAGTGTGCCAGAATCCACAGAGGCTCAGTTACCTGATGCAAGTTTGGGGTCACCTTGTCTCAGAAACTTGGATTTATTCATTCATTAAATATTAAGTGCCTACTGTGTGCCAACTGCTCTGCATGCTGGAGATCACAGAACACAACAGGACAATTCTTTGCCATCTTGGAGCTGATACTGTAGCTGGGAGAGACAGATAGGACACAGGTAAATAAGTAAATGATTTACTGCTAAGGACAGAACAAAGATAAAAGAGAGGAAAGAAATAGAAAGAGGATGCAGTTTTACATAAAGTAGTCATAAAAGCCTGACTCAAAAGATAACCTTTGAGTAAAGATTTGAGCATAAGGGAACAAGCGATGGGATAGACAGGATCCCAAGCCTTGCTTGGAGCCTGACTGGAGAGCTTAGTGCTTAGCAGAGGCCTGTTGTGGCTTTGTGCAGAGCAAATTATGAGTGAGGTGACAAAGCAGAATGCTAAGGAGGAGGGATGCCATCGGAGATGGGGACAGACAGTGTGGAGCCCCTGGGCTGTTCTAGGGTGTTTGCTTCTCCATGGAGGGAGATGGGAGCTATTAGGATGTCTGAGGAGAGCTGGAGAATGAGGGTGCAAACTAGGGAGACCAGTGAGAGGCTGCCATTGTCCAGGTGGGAGCTGGTGGTTTGGCATCTGATGGAAACATTGGAGGTGGTGACAGCTGGCTAGAGTATCATTTTTTAATTTAATTCACTTAGTTCATGTATCTAGATATTTTGTCTGCATGTATGACTCTATCCTATGTGTATGCCCGGTACCCATAGAAGCCTGAAGAGGCCATTGGATCACGTGTGGCTGGAGTTACAGGTGGTTGTGAGCCAATATGATGGTGCTGGGCTCCTCTGGAAGAGCAACCAGTGCTCTCCCAGTGTTTCTCAACATCTGGGTTGCAATCCCTTGGGGGGGGGGGTTCAAATGATCCTTTCACAGGGGTTACGCATCAGATCTCCTGCATATCAGATATGTACATTATAATTCATAACAGCAACATTATAGTTATAAAGTATCAACAAAATAATTTGGGGGGGCATCACCACAACATTAGAAACTGTATTAAAGGGTCACAGCATTAGGAACGCTGAGAAGCACGGTTTCAGCCCCTCGGAGTCTCTTTTGATGGTGGAGCTGTTGCCACTCCTGCTTGGTGCTTTTTCTGTGTCTGCCCCAGACAGACTGGCCATCTCCCAGAAGGCATTCTGTCCCCCGGATTCTCTTATCCAAAAGACTGGAGCTCATATGCTGTTCCTACCTAGGTGATGCTGGCTCTGGCCAGCCACCTGAGCACGGTGGAGTCTGAGAAGCAGAAGCTGCGGGCTCAAGTCCGGCGGCTCTGCCAGGAGAACCAGTGGCTCCGGGATGAGCTGGCGGGCACGCAGCAGCGCCTTCAGCACAGCGAGCAGGCTGTGGCTCAGCTGGAGGAAGAAAAGAAGCATCTGGAGTTCCTGAGGCAGCTGCGCCAGTACGACGAGGACGGGCACAGCATGGTGAGGACGGGCACAGCATGGTGAGCACGTGAGCAAGGGTTTGCTGGAACCACAGGCAGGGCGGCTATCCTGCTACTCCACAGGAGATGCCTGTGAGACACACCTGACACATTCCCACTTGGAAGCAATTTATTGTCAACCCTGATACCAACTCCACATGAAGCATGGGGAAAACGACTTTGACTTGTTCGGTCAATTTAAATGAACGGTGTGCTCTCCCGGAAAGTGGGGCGACCGTTCCTGTTCTCACGGTTAACAGTATGTGAGGCAGGACAAACAGTGGGGCAGCTCAAACCCAGAGTCCTAAGGGCTGCAGTTAGGGGAAGCACAGCCCATGTTAGCAGGAGACTCCCTGACAATTTTCTCTCAACGTGTGTGAATTCAGCCCCCACTGAGCCTTATGAGTGCAGAGAGGAGGAGACCCGCGGAAAAGTACCTGCCTTTCCAAGCTTATAGCATCTGTGCAGGGCTAGGCTCATACGCAAGGACACAGCAGGCACACAGTGCGCATGTGGCTCAGAGCAGAGGGACTTCCACATAGGGGCCCGGGGGCTGGGATGGTCAGCACAGTCCAGAGAGGAGGCGGGTAGTGGTCAGAGCAGTGTGTTCATTTAATTGGTTAGGAGTTGTGCTGGATTTCGAAGGATGATGTGGGGAAAGAAGCTCTTTCTGGCCTGGACGGGCTATCACAGTTAAGACCTAGCGCTAGAGTGCTATTCTAGCCAGGGACAGTGAAGAGCTAATTTGCCTGGAACACACTGATGAGCCTGATAGGAGGGTTTGATGTCTCTGAGTAAGGTTGTCATCCCTGAAGAAAAAAAAGGGTATTTTCCAGTGAAAATATGTCAGATAGTAAGGGCTGTGCCCCAAGCCCACACTAAGCAAAGGGAGATGGTGAGCTGAGGTGCAGCTAGACACTTTGGGTACGTGTCAGTAAGAGCAGACATGCTCCTTCCCCTCAGGAGAGACAGGACAGACATATAATCAGGGTAAATGCACTGCACGGCATGACTGTAATTACAAGAGGTGAGTGTGAGAGAGAGGGAATAAGGAGAATAAGGGTGCTAGAGAGAGAACTTTCTGGATGAGAGGTAAGAGTCGCGAGGTTTTGTCTAAAACATCCCTGGTTTTACATCTAAAAAGGCCTGCGCATGGCTGGGTCAGATGCTGGCCTTTTCCAGGGGCAGAGGCTTTTGGCCCCAGTGGTAGGTGACTCTGCAGCTTAGAACTCCTGAAGAGGCCACTGGGGCTGGCATGCTGTCCCTTCTCTTCCAGGAGGAGAAGGAAGGAGATGCCACCAAGGATTCCCTGGATGACCTCTTCCCCAACGAGGAGGAGGAGGACTCCAGCAATGGCTGTGAGTCTGCCTGTGGGGATGGAGACTGATGAGGGCAGCAGGAAGCTGCTTCAGGCGATGGCCCACTCTGAATAGGATCTCCACATCCAGAGATATGTTCTCTACTTCCTTTTTGGAGCCTGGGCAGGTGTCTGGCCAGGGCTTGAGTTCCTCCCCTCCCCCGTACCCATCAGCATTTAATAAGCGTGCTGTGCACTAGGATTATCAAGATGAAAGTGATGCTAGTCCCACTAGTAAATTTCCAGCCTAGCAGAGAATAGCCCTGGGCTGGAGTTGCATGCATTCCTCGAGCTTTTTGTGCTCTCGCTTTGCTGGGAAGCCCTAGTGTATGTTTATGGAGTGAATGTTAGTTGAGTGACTTACCGAGAGACTAAACGGGATTGGGGTGGACACAGGTTCAAGAGTGTGCTTAAAAGAACAGCAGTGGTGCCAAGTCTCCTTTGAGCAGCATAGAGACAAAGGGTGGGCGGAGGAGTGGGCGGGCAGTACAGGGAAAGAGGGAGTCCTCTGAGGGAATGCCCTGTCTTTTTTGGGATGAGGTAGTGTCCCGTGGTCAAGGTGCCGCGGCGGCACAGCAGGGCGGCTACGAGATCCCCGCGAGGCTGCGCACCCTGCACAACCTGGTCATCCAGTATGCAGCTCAGGGCCGCTACGAGGTGGCCGTGCCGCTCTGCAAGCAAGCGCTGGAGGACCTGGAGCGCACATCGGGCCGAGGGCACCCAGACGTGGCCACGATGCTCAACATCCTGGCCCTGGTGTACCGGTGAGCACCACCCTCCTCCCTTGTCTGAAGCAGCTCCTCTCCGACCTTCCCCTCCTCTCTGCCGAGCCTCCCAGATACACCTTGCAAGGGCTTGTACCCCACACTAGATTCCTCGCTTTCTCCAATCCAAACCCTTGACCTCAGAGAATACTCGTCTCTCAGGCATCTCTGGAGAGAGTGTGTGTGTCTCACTCTGTTTCTGGCTCCTGCTTCGGAGGACTCGTGGCTTCCCCTTGGGATGGGAGTGTTCTGCAGCCTAGTGTGCGTCATGGAGCTTTCTTTCTGTCCCAACATGCTTCCTGACTTCAGGGGAGTCCCTAGTCTCTTAAGCGTACCTCAGTTCTCTCCAAGGAAGGGAGGAAAGTAGGTGGCATGGGGACAGAGGTCATGCTAACGCTTGTCATTTTTGCTCCTTTCCAGGGACCAGAATAAGTACAAAGAGGCTGCCCATCTGCTGAATGATGCCCTCAGCATCCGGGAGAGCACCCTGGGCCGGGACCACCCAGCCGTCAGTATTCCCAGCCCACTCCCTTCCCACTGTCTCTGCTGTCTTGGTCTCTTAGTCCTCTGGTGCAGCCCTCAGTCCACTCACGAGGCACTTAGGAAGGAGGCTTGAGAACTTTCAGTCTCTGTCCAGTGAACTCAGTGCTCCTCAGTTCCCTGAGACCCTGGGGTTCCTTATTACGCTGCTTACATTTTATATCGGTGTACAGTAATTGCACAGAATCACAGGTTTAATTGTGACCTTTTTTCCCCCCCAAAATATCCCTGTCCCCTTTATTTTAATTTTATGTATATGGATAGTTTCCCTGCATATATATCTGTGCACCATGTGTGTCCAGTACTTTTAGAGGCCAGAAAAGAGCATCATATCCTACGTATGGATGCTGGGAATTGAATGTGGGTCCTCCAGAAGAGCAGCCAGTTCACATAACCTCTGAGTCACCTCTCCAGCCTCAGATTAATCCATATTCATATTCATGCACATATTTAAAATACGCTGACCAAGCCGGGGGAGGTGGTGCATGCTTGTAATCCCAGCACTCAGGGAGGCAGAGGCAGGCAGATCTCTGTGAGTTCAAGGTCAGCCTGGTCTACAAAGAGAGTACAGGACAGCCAAGGCTATACAGAGGAACTCTGTCTTAAAAAAAAAATCAAAAAAGGAAGAAAGAATACTCTGACCACATTTATCCCTTCTTATGTCCCCTCTTGCTGCCCTTTTCCTTGTGTTTTTAGGAACTGGGGCTGAAGCAGGCCTTGCCAATGTTAGGGAAGCACTCTATCCTGAGTCAATAAGCCAAGACTTCTGACTCTTTGACATGCTTTTTCTTGAAATTTATTGAACAATTAATATATCTCTATACATGTGATCTCCCCCCACCAAAAAAAAAAAAAAAAAAAAAAAGTAATGGAACAATACTCAGATGAATATAGCAGAAACAAAGTAATTTTTAAAAAAATTATTAGTTATTTATTACAATTTATTCACTTTGTTCCTGGCTGTGGCCCCCTCCCTGATCTTCTCCCAAACCCTCCCTCCCTTTTCTTCTCCTAACATTTTTATTATTAAAATACAGCCCCACCCCTGCCATGTAGCCCTGGCTGTTCTGGAACTTGCTATGTAGACCAAGCCAGCCGTGAACACAAGAAATCTGTCTGCCTCTGCCTTCTGAGTGCTGGGATTAAAGGCTTGTGCCACCACGCCTTGTCTAAAACACAACATTATTATAAGTGTTCATAGACCATATTTGTATTTGTATAAGAGAGGAAGAGTTCTAGAAATTTGGGCTGGCAAGATGGTCCAGCCAGTAAAAGTACCTGTTACCAAGCATAATGACCCGAGTTCAGTCCCTAGCCTACAGGGTGGAAGGAGAGAACTGAGTTCTGTAAGCTGTCCTTACACATTCATGTATGTGTGCATATGTATACGCACACACACAAACGCACAAGTTTAAAAGCTCTTTGAAAAGCGATGGAAAGGTGAAAAGAGCTGGAGAATGACTCAACAGTTAAGAGAGTGTCCTACTCTTGCAAAGGACCATAGTTTGGTTCCGAGAACCCACATCAGGTGGCTTACAACAATCAGCATGTGGCACCTCTGGTCTCCATGGTACCCGAATTCACGTGTACATCCCCAAATATAGAGACACACACATATGTCATTAAGAACGTTTTAAAGAGAAAAGGTTCTAGAAATAGCTTTGAGTAGAAACAGAATGCCAGGCATTCAGTGGGTTGTCAAAGTCAAGGAAATGAACAATAGCATCTTTGGGAATGAGGTGACCTCGTGAGAACAGTTCCCTGTGGTGTCACATTAGCTAGGCAGGTATGCTGCATCTCAGCAGCACGGGCATCTTGACCTCCACCCCAGTGATGCCAGTGCTTTCACCCCGTGCTCACAGGTCCATCAGCATGTTCCAAAGTCACCAGAGCTCCATAACACATGCACAAAAATCCACCACGGCTTTCCTGTTTCCTATTGCTATAAGCACTGGACTGCAGCCAGAAACCATCTTCAAAAATTTTTAGGAGTCCCTCTAGAGGGCGATACCCTCACCCCCTCGGAACTCCAGCCATTCTGTTTGCAGTTTCTCCCTTTGCAGCCTCTGACTCTGCTGGTAGAATATCTGTCTATTTCCTTTTTAAAGTAATTACCGGGGGGGTGGTTGGGGGGAGAGAAAGGAAGGAAGACGGAGGGAGGGAGAAGGAGAGGGAGGGAGGTAAGGAAGGAAGGGAAAAAAAAGAGGGAAATATCCAGAGGTCAGAGGACAGCCAACTTGCTGGAGTTGGTCCTCCCTGTCACGTATGAATTTAGGTCCGCCGGCTTGGCAGCAAGCGTTTTCCCTGCTGAGCCATCTCACCAACACCGAGTCTCTGCCTCTTATCGTTGCCTTGGGCTCTGCTGGGCCTGAAGAGAGCTGGAGATTCTCTCAGCCCCTGCAGAGCTGGCGTGTGATGGGGGCTGGCCTTCCCTTGCAGGTGGCTGCCACGCTCAACAATCTGGCTGTGCTATATGGCAAAAGGGGTAAATACAAGGAGGCAGAGCCACTGTGCCAGCGGGCGCTGGAGATCCGAGAAAAGGTGCCCACACCCTTCCTCATCCTCCCTGTCCCTTCCCACCCTCTCTGCTGCCGACTTCCCTTCTTTCATCTTTTTTGTTCTGTTTCTCACATGTGCACACACACGTAATCACTGTCGTGTGTCTGCTACTTTGCTCTTTCTCAGGTCTTGGGCACTGACCATCCAGATGTGGCAAAGCAGCTGAATAACTTGGCCCTCCTATGTCAAAACCAGGGCAAGTACGAGGCAGTGGAACGCTATTATCAGCGTGCACTGGCCATCTATGAGAGCCAGCTAGGGCCGGACAACCCAAACGTAGCTCGGACCAAGAATAACCTGGTAAGAAAGGAAGAGATGGGTGGGTAAAAGGAGGGGGAGGGAAAGACCTCCCACATGGACTCAGAAAGCGTCAGAATGGAGTACATTCCTTTGCCAACTTGGTGCCTGTCTGTAGTGCTGCCTCTGAGACTGAAGGGGCCGCTTCATTCTGCTGCCACAGGTCCCCCATCCTAGTGGGAGTGGAGTGGGAACAGCCACCAAGTGGAACCCTGAGTCTGGCTGAGCCTCCTTCCATCTCTTGGTCCTATGTTTCTGTCACTCTGTCTCCTAGGCTTCCTGTTACCTAAAGCAGGGCAAGTACTCTGAGGCTGAGACTCTGTACAAAGAGATCCTGACCCGTGCCCATGTGCAGGAGTTTGGATCTGTGGATGGTGAGTGGTAAGGTCTGGGAAGGGGGCTGGATCGGGACCACACGTGGATTGGTAGGGACAGCCACACCCCTTCAGTCCAGCTCCTTTGGCCAGTGGGCTCTGACTCCCCACGCAGTGTCCAGATCGGTTCTCTTACCTCCTCACTCCATGTATCACCCTCAGATGACCATAAGCCTATCTGGATGCATGCTGAGGAGCGGGAGGAAATGAGCAAAGTGAGTAGGGGACCCAGCCTGGGGAATCCTGTGTTAGCTACTTACTTCTTTGTCCCAGCCCTCAATGCACAACCAACCTAGTCTGCCCCTGAGCCCCGAGCCCAGCTGCGCCCAGCATCTTTGTATTCTCATCCCCAGAGCCGACACCGTGAGAGCGGCACTCCCTATGCAGAGTACGGAGGGTGGTACAAGGCCTGCAAAGTGAGCAGGTGAGCTGCCAGGGGTCGGAGGTCTGGTCTCTGTGGCTCCTCTGGCCAGGCTCCTGACCTCAAGCCTTCGTCCCTCTGTCCCTCTGACCTTCTCTCACCCTTTTTTCTGCCCCCTCTCCTGTTCTTTTCTGGTCTTTTGTTTTGTGTAGCTCTTAGGTGTACGTAGGGCCCATGCATGCTTGGTAAGTGCCTTACTGTTGGGCTATGCTCTCCCTCCACTTCTGGATTGTTCTCCCTGCAGCCCCACAGTGAACACTACCCTGAGAAACCTAGGAGCTCTGTACAGGCGCCAGGGCAAGCTGGAGGCGGCTGAGACCTTGGAGGAATGTGCCCTGCGTTCCCGGAAACAGGTCAGAAGGCCACCCCACAGGGCAGGGTGCATCTCTGTAATCCTGGTGCTTGCGAGGCTGAGATAGGAGGGAGTTCCAGGCCAGCCATGGCTTTTAGTAGCATCAGGGATGGCCGGCCAGCTCAGTAATTTACAGCATGCGGCTGTTGCCCAGGACCCAGGTTCAGTTCCCAGCACCCACATCAGGCAGCTCACAGTGGCCTGTAACTCAAGCTCCAGAGGATCCAGTGCCGCCTTTTGGCCTCCACAGGTACCAGCAATGGCATGCTGCATATACATCGCTTGTGCATGCACACATGCACATAAAATGAGACGAATACACTCTCTTCCCAAGACAAGGTTTTTCTCTGTCTCCCTGCCTGTCCTAGAACTCACTCTGTAGATCAGCCTTGAACTCAGAGATCTGCTTGCTCCCGAGTGCTGGGATTAAAGACACATGCCACCGCTGCTCAGCCAATAAATATAGATTGAAAAAAAAAAGACCCTGTCTCAAACAAACATAGAAGTCCATAGTGGGAAGGCCAAGAAGGCAGGGCCTGGGGACAGGGTACTCTGGGACTGCTTGGGTTTCTTGTGCATGTGGTGAGATGATGAGGTGGCCCTGTGGCTGTGGTGGTTTTTAAGAATGCTCTCACTCCAAACTTGCCCTTTGTGTCAGAGTACAGATTCAAGATTCCTTTCATAGCTGTATGATGGCTCAAGCTTGTAACTCTAGTACTCAGGAGGCTGAGGCAAAATAATTACTGTGAGTTTGAGGCTAACCTGGGTGACATAATGAGTTCTAAGCTAGCTTAAGCTACAGAGAAAGGCCTTGTCTCAAAACTAAACAAAACTGGGCTGGTAAAATGGCTCAGTGGGTAAGGGTGCTTGCTGAGCCATCCTAATGACCTGAGTTTGATCCCTGAAACCCACATAAAAGTGGAAAGAGGGAAGTTACTCCACAAAGTTGTCTTCTGATCTCCCCACTCATGCTGTAGTAATGTGTATGTCTCTTTCCCATCCTTGGGGTGTGCTGGCCAGCCAGTCTAGCCAAGTTGGCAAGTCCTAAGTATAGTGAGACTTTGTCTTACAGAAAACAACATGATCAGCCAGGCATGGTGGTGCAAGACTTTAATCCCAGTACTCGGGAGGCAGAGGCAGGCGGATCTCTATGAGTTTGAGGCCAGCCTGGTCTATAAAGCAAGTCCAGGGCAGCCAGAGCTTGATACACAGAGAAACGCTGTTTTGAAAAAACAAAACAAAACAAAGTGAAGTACAGCCAAACAGAACACCTGATGTCAGTTGCTGCCTCCCTACAACACATTCAAATACTCGCCAGTGACAAACGGAGACAACACAAAATGGATTCCAATGGAGCCATGAAAGGGCAACTCTTCCTCTTCGCAGGGGTGGTATGGACTAAGCAGGGGGGGCTGAGGAGAGGCCCCAGTCAGAATCTCTCCTATTACAGGTCTCAGCTGACTTAGTAAGTTGTCCACTCACTCTGGGCCATAGCTACGGGTAAGTCTGTGTAAGGATGTGCTAGAGCCACACAAAGCAAATGTTGCCCAGGAGCTGAGCGAGGGGTAGAGTGAGGAGGGGGAGCTCTGTCCTTCCCAAGAGCTGCGTCCTGACAGTTGAGGGACGTGAAGTCCCAGCTCCTTCCTTTGGCTTTTTTTTCCCCTTAATTTATTCTTCTCTCATATATTATACCCTGACTGCAGTCTCCCCTCCCTCCTTCCTTTCCATCCCCCACCTCCCCTCTTCCCCAGATCTCCTCCTCCTCCATTTCTCTTCAGAAATGAGTAGGCCTCTCAGGAATACCCACCAAACATGGCATAACAAGACACAATAAAAACTGGGTGTGGTGGCACAGGCCTTTCATCCCAGGACTCAGGGAGGCAGAGGCAGGTGGATCACTCTGAGTTTGAGGCCAGCCTAGTCCACAAAGTGAGTCCAGGACAGCCAAGGATACATAGAGAAACCCTTTCTCGGAAAAAGCTAAAAAAAAAAGACTAGGTAGGATGAGGCAACTCAGGAGGAGAGAAAGGGTCCCAAGAGCAGGTGAAAGAGTCAGAGACAGCCCCTGCTCCCACTGCTGGGAATCCCCCAAGAACAAGCTACACCATGTTTGCTCCTGAGAACAGTTCAGGCTCCCTGATTGTTACTTCAGTCTTTGTGAGACCATATGAGCCTTTGTTATTTGATTCTGTGGGCCATGTTTTGTGGTGTCCTTGACCCCTCTGGCTCCTACAATCTTTCCTTCCCCTCCCTCGGGATTCCCTAAGCTCCACCTAATGTTTGGCTGTGGGTCTCTGCATCTGCTTTCATCCATTGCTGGATGAAGCATCTCTGATGATGATTGTGTCAGGCTTGGTCTGCAAGTATAGCAGAGTATCATTAGGAACCATTTCATTGCTTTTTTCCCCCCCTTCAGTTTGGTTCTACCCTAGGTCTTTGGGCTGTCCAGGCTCTGGTTCCTGGCCTTCCAGGCAGTGACAGGTGTGGGCTCCCACTCGTGGCATGGGTCTTAAGTTGGACCACTCATTGGTTGCCCACATCCACAATTTCTGTGTAGTCTTCACCCCAGCACATCTTATAGGTAGGACAAATTGTAGAGAGAAGGTTTATGGCTGGGTTGGTGTCCCAGGCCCTCCACTGGAAGCCTTGTCTGGTTACAGAAGATGGTCACCGGTTCAGGCTCTGTATTTCCCATTGCTAGGAGTCTTCCTAGGGTCACTGTTGTAGAGTCCAGAGAGTTTCCATTGCACCAGGTTTCTGCCTCGCTCTGAAATGCCCTCCACTTCCGGTCTTCTCTCCCAGGACTCTTTCTTTTAAACATGTTATTTTATGCATGTGGGGAGTTTGCCCACTAGTGTGCCTGTGTGCTACATGTGTGCAGTGCTCAGAGAGGCCAGAGAGGGCAATGGATCCGTGGTTCTGGAGTTACAACAGGCATTGTGGGTGCTGGGAATGGAATCTGTGTCCTCTGGAAGAGCAGCCGGTGCCTTGATGCCTGAGCCATCTTCCTAGCATCTCCTTCATCTTCTTCCAGGGTACTGACCCCATCAGTCAGACCAAGGTGGCAGAGCTGCTTGGGGAAGGAGATGCTAGAAGGACCGCCCAGGAGGGCCCTGGGGACAGTGTGAAGTTCGAGGGAGGTGAAGATGTGTCGGTGGCCGTGGAGTGGTCAGGGGTAAGTCTGTTCATTGCTGCTGACTGGCCTGTGCCACCTTGTGGGCACTGAGAAGCCCTGAGGCGGTCTCCCCCAGGTTTGTACAGGGCGTTGGTTGTGTTGTCCCCACCAGGGAGTCCATCCTTTCAGGCCGATCCCTGGGAATCTGCTTTCGACAGGGCTCTGGTTTTCTGTCATGGGCTCCAGGGATGAGAATAAATGGCAGGAGTAGATTTAGAAGCTGGGCCACATGAAACCCCTCAACTCCCATGCCTGTCTTTCCTGATAGGATGGCAGTGGCACCCTGCAGAGGAGTGGCTCTCTGGGCAAGATCCGGGATGTGCTCCGTAGAAGCAGCGAGCTCCTGGTCAGAAAGCTGCAAGGGACTGAGCCTCGGCCTTCCAGGTACGTGACAAGCCTGAGGTGTGACAAAGCAGGCAGCAAGCCTTTGCCGGCAGCTCCTCTTGGTGCTGGAGAAATGTCCTAGAAGTGCCCGACATGGAGGGACAGTGGCTGACCTCGGTTCTCTCACTCTTCCTTGTAGCAGCAACATGAAGCGGGCAGCCTCGCTGAACTACCTGAACCAACCCAATGCAGCCCCACTCCAGGTGAGAGTGCTGAGGGGCACACTGCTGGTGGTGAGGGAGGCAGGACTCCCAGAAGGCAGCCGCAGGCAGCTGGGAAGGTGGAAGCCTCACTCATAATGAAGGTGGCCTGGGAGACTGGAGCCCTTCAGGAGGGGGCTGGCAGCATGGTATAGGAGGTGCTAGGCACCAAGAGACAGTCTCAGATGCCTTTAACTAGGGAGGCAGAAGCAGGCAGATCTCTGAGTTTGAGACCAGCCTGGTTTTTCAAAGTTCCAGCACAGCCAGGGCGACACAGTGAAAAAGACCAAAAAAAGAGAGAGAGAGAGTTTCAGGCCAGACAATTCAGTCACAAGTTAATCAGAAGAATACCAGCCACCGGTGCTCTCTAAACTGGTACTTTGGGGTTAGGAACAATTCCAGAATGATTGAGAGTTGCTTGTGGTTCTGTTGGATATAGTTGTCATACTCCTTACCTTGAGGTCTTCGTGAGGAAATAAAAAGGGACAACAAAAAAAAAAAAAAGCATTGAATTCCCCTTTGAGAGAACAGCAATGCTACTTCAATGCGGTGACCTCTTGTCCAGCTCATTCACAGGACAAGCCTGCATTCTTGAGTTTCTTCCAGGCAGTTCCTCCAGCAGACTGTGGCTAAGCGAAGTCTTAGAGCTTAGGGTGAGGTTAGAGGCTCCATCATTGGTCCAGAGAGAGACTTGCAGTTGGAGGCAGGCAGGCTCCGGAGCGCCCAGTGATGTGTGGCCGGTGGTCTCTTTCAGGTTTCCCGGGGCCTCAGTGCCAGCACGATGGACCTTTCTTCAAGCAGCTGACACTCACCTCCAACCCCCAACTTCTACTTCTGCTGGATCTCTGCAGCCCTCACAGCATTCCCCATTGCTTCTGTCTCTTCCCAACCCAATGGGATGGTGAAGAGGGAGCAGTTTCAATGAAAGATTGCTGCCTCTAGGGTCTAGGCCCCTTCCTCAGGAACCCTCCCTTTGGAAGGGCCCTCAGGATGTGCTCTCTACCTGGAGGGTCCTCTAAGTAGCTCACTGAGGCTCCCAAGGTGGGTTAAAAAGCAGGTATGCACCTCAGGGATGCCTGCTGCTGGCTTTTCTGTCAGAGTTTGGGGCTGGACAGCTGAGCTGCCTTGCCCCGGCCTCTTCCATCCCCTGCCCTCTGCTGCCTCATTTCAGGTCCATGTATTTCAGTGTTTCTTTAATAAAAGAATCAGGTAACGTTTCTGCTGCGTGGGTCTTGACGGAAGCATGGGGCGCGTTAGGGGTGAGGGCGGCGGCAGATGGGGCAGCAGGACCGCTGAATGCTTGGCTCTCCTCCGATTTTCTCCCTGTGTTTGTACCCTCTTCAGCAGGGCCTGGAGGAAGGCATCTGGGGGATGGGGAAGGAGGCCCACAAGAAGAAGGTGCTGTGGACTGGGATGTCGGGACATGTGGTGGCCATGTGGCAGGACCCTGGAGTCCTGGCGCCACTTCTCCTGCCCGTGAGGCCCTCTGTGGCTTCCTTCCCTCCTCCCAGCTGCTTGGGGGAAGGGAGGGCTAAGCAGGCCTGGGGGGCCCTCCAGAGCCAGAAGGGGGACAAGGCACTATCCATCCTCTCTTGCATATCCTGGAGGCCTGTCAGCAGCTGGGGCCCATCTTCTAAAGCTTGACTTCTCCTGACCCGCCTCCCACACCCCTTGCTGCTTTCACAACAAAGAAAGAATGTGGGGGTGGTGGCGCTGGGGGTGGAGGGTGCCTGGAGCAAGGGCTGTGTTGGGCCTCCCCACAGCTGGAGATTTGGCCATGCCCTGACACAGCCCAGACTGCCTGGAGATGGACTTGGGATGGATGTCTGTTTAATAGCTTTCCCTGGCTTTCAGAGCCCAGTGTGTTTCTACCTTGGGTTCAGATTTGTCCAGTGCCAAAGCTGACGCCAGTCACGCCCCTCCCCCCTCTCTGGCTACATCTGTTCCGCGGGGCACCACGGTTATGCCCTCCTTGTCTTCTTTGTGGACACCGGCGACACCCTGCTGGTCTGTCTCTCCCAGCACTTTGGGTTGCATATTATCTCCACCAACTTGGAGAATACTGGGCAAACTATTGGTCCAGACCTCCAGGTAGTCCATAGAGACCATCTTCCCTAAGGGGACACGGAATCCCGAGAGTCACTTTGGTTCCCTGGCGTCCCAGTGGACAGACTACCCAGGTCTTTGGCCCTCCCGTGAGACTTCCACTGTCCCCACATCCTTCTCCAGATCCTTCCCTCAACTGCCAGCTCCTCCCCGCGACGGCGGGGAAGGGGGGGCGTCAGGGGGTGGGGCGCCGTGCAGACGGAGGGGAGGGGGCGTCGGGGGCGTGGCTTGGCGGCGGCGGCGGCGGCGGCGCGCGCGAGGGCTTGGAGGGACGGGGCGCGCGCGGCTCCAGCTCCGGACGCCTCGGGCTCGGGCTGCAGCTGCTGCAGCGGCCCCCGCGCTCCGGTCCGCGCGCCCGCTCGCCGTGCGCCCTGTACCTCGCCGGCCCCCTGCAGCCCGCCGGGATGGGAGCCCGCCCGCTGCCTCTGCTCAGCGCCCTACTGCTGCCGCTGCTGGCCGGTGAGTCTCCCGAGAACCAGGCGGATCCGAGCTGGGCTTTGGGAAGCGCGGGAGTCCCGGGGGCTGGAAGGGCTCTGGAGAGGTGGGCTGGGCGATTGGGGAGGGGGAGAGGCTCTCTGGGGGCTCCGGGACCCGGGGTTGGCGACGCCCCCTACGCGGTGGCGACGCGGTGCATTAGGGCGCGGGGACGCGGGTTTGCTGCGAGTTCTCCCCGCCCGAGCCGAGAGTTTGCTCGAGCGTTGCCCGGAGTCGCCGGCTCCCGAGTATTGCTGCGAGCTCCTTTTTGGGGAGCAGCGCCCTCCCATCCCGTGAGAGGGTGCCGACACCCAGGAGTGCCCCGGGCCTTGGGGTCCAGGTGAAGGAGACCGGCCTGGGTCCCGATCCCGACCAACCTGACCTGGGGCGCGCCTGGCGCGGAGCTTTGTTACCTATGCCGGCCCGACGCGCCCGGGTCCCTCACTGCAAGTTCCGGGGCAAAGCTGGAACCCCAGAGGGTCCAGCGGGTGAGGGCAGGTTAGACTCATCTCCCCCTCCAGCTAGGCCCGAGCCTTGAGCCCACTCGGTGCCAGGGTCATATCCCGAGAGTGGAGGGTCCCAGGCTGTAGTGATGACTAATGTGTGAAGGCCGCTGCCAAAATCGGGCATGGCCGGCTTGCCAAGGTGCGGACGGGCTTTGCTCTGCTGTTTCCTGGATTTCCATCTTGTCCGTGCTCTCGGAGGAATGAAACCTCTCTCTTATTAAGCGCGGAAAGGCAAAAAAAAAAAAAAAAAAGAGAGAGAGAGAGAGCTCAACTCCGGCTTTTTGTGGAGGGCCTCTATACTTTGGTGAGGGTGTGGCCCGCATCTCCAGGGCAAACAAGGGGCACCCCGGTCCCGCAGATTTCTCTTTCCTGGCTGATCACACCTGAGAGCCAGTCACCACTAAGTAACTTAACCGGAAATCGACGAGCTACCCAAATGCCCAGCCTCCTGGTCCCAATCAGCAAGGACCAAATGACTCCTTCCTCCTCACCTTCCAAGACAAACCCGCAAGTGGTGGTCTGTAAAACAGCCCTCATGGGGGGGGGGGGGGACACGACATTCTGTCCGGGACACTGTCTTAGCTGGCCACTCACTTAACAGGTCCTTTAGAAGAGTTCCAGCCGGGGAGGGCAGGGGCAGAGAATGTGGGCTGTCATCTTCCCGACTAGCTGTTGAGGGCCAGGGAATGAGAGTCTCTCCCACCCCCAGTTATTAAACAAATAAAAAAAATAAAATAAAATAAAATAAAAAGAGTTAAGCATAGCTCAGAACTCATCCTGGGAATTTCTTGCTGGTGTTTCTGGAGTCGCTCCATGTTCCTTATGCTAGTTATTGCTCATGGCAAAGTCCCACATCTGCTCCCGGAGGAAGTATGGAATTTTTTTTTTTTTTTTTTTTTTTAATGCAGCCAGGATGAGGGCCTAGCCATATGGGCAAGCAGCCCCAGCTCACAGGCCTCCTGGGCCGGCTGGTGGCTTTTGGTGTGTGGCTCTGCTGGATGTGGCTGCCTTTGCTGCTGAGGTTTAGCTTTCTGAAGGCCAGGGCAAAGCTCAACACTGAGCTGCTGGCTTTCTTCTAATGTTTGAGATGGGAATGTCTGTGGTGGGTGTCCTGGGGAGGGGTGTGTGTGGGCAGGAAGTTGGACAAGAGGGAGTTGTGGGTATCTTGTACTCCGAAAAGAAACATTTTAATGGGAGCCTTAAATCAGTTCCACCAAATGTGCCTTGGTGTGGAACCTATCCGTGTGCCGTAAACTATTTCGGCTGAGGTGCCTGCTCTTCTCTTGAAATCCGGGGACTCTACCTACCTACCCCGGATGCATGACTTCAGGGGCCAAGGGGTTTTTAATAGATCACAGCACATTTTTCCATCCTGTTATTGAACTGTATCATTAAACTGAAGTTGTGAGGGAGACGTCACTGCTGACAAGGCCGGGGCTGGGGACCCAGCCTGGTCAGGTTTTAAAGTTTGAAGTTTGAGCAATTATGCTATAAATACCCGAGTTACTTTCCAAACCTAGAGATCCCTGCTGTGGTAAATACAGTGAAGAGAGGAAGAGAAGGCTTAAAGTTGGGAACCTGGAATCCCTCCACCCCTTTTTGAGACAGGGTCTTATTATGTGCTCCCAGGCTGGCCATAGACAGCCCTCCCTGGCCTAGAACTCGTAGTTCTCCTGCCTCAGCCTCCAGAGTGCTGGGATTAGAGTATAGTAGGACCACACCTGGCCCAAACCTGGGATTCCTTTTGTTGTGATGTTGTTAAATTATTTATTGCATTTATTTGTGTGTGTGCTCAAGTTCACATGCCACAGTGCACTTGTGGAGGTCAGGAGACAGGAGACAGCTAACTAACTAGAATCTGTTCTTTCCTTTCCCTGTGCTGGTCTCAGGTTATCGTGCCTGATGGCAGGTACCTTTTCCTGCTGAGCCGTCTCTATGGTCTGTTGTGATTTCTACCTGCTCCTGTTTCCCATCCTGGTCCCTGCACCTCCAGGCTTTTGCATCTCTGTGGGAACTGAAGCCTTGCTTTCTGGGGTATGCTGTTTTGAGGATTGGATTCCCGGACGCCAATGGTGGCTTTAACAGTGGGAGGGCAAGGTAACTCTTCCCAGACAAGGGTGTGGGCAGAGCAGCAGGGACTGATTGACAGCTCCGGTTATGGTCCTGTGATCTAGGCAAATTTCTTCAAGTCTTTCCTTCTTTATTTTTGAGACAGGGTTTCTCTGTGTAGCCCTGGGTGTCCTGGAACTTGTGCTGGAGACCAGGCTGGCCTCAAACTCAGAGGTCCACCTGCCTCCTGAGTGCTGGGATTAGAAGTGCGTGCCACCACTATCCAGCCCAATACACCTTTCTAGCTTTAAAATAATCTTTGATAATAAATGTGTCTCAGCTGCTGAAAATCTCCGTTTTAGCCAGCTTTTCTGTTTGCTGTCTTCTAAAACATACTTGTGTCTCTCCAGTCTGGGCCATTCAGTTCTCTTGCCTCTGCTCATCTTTCCTCTGCCTGACCCAGCTCTACATCTTCCCAGAGCAACCAGCCTGTAGAATCAATCTCTCAGTCTCTCTCTCCTATCTCTCTCTCTGTATCTGTATCATGTATGTAGATACGTATGTTCTCATGTAGCCTGCATTGGTCTTGACCCTGCAGTGTAGCCAAGGATAGCCCTCTGAGCCTCCTGCCTGTACTTTCCTAGTGCCACAATTACAGGCATGCCATCATGCCCAGTTTTGTGCAGTACTGGGGTTCAAATCCAGGGCTCCCAGCATACTAGGCAAACAGTCTGCCGACTGAGCTATCATGGACTCTCTCCGTCTTAGTATATATACCTTCTGTGTTTTCGTCTCCGTTACATTTCCCCTGTAGAATTCCTCTAGCACAGAAGCTTATGTAGGTCAATTAGAAAAGGGAAGGAGAAGGCTAGCAAAGTTGAACCTTCCCTTTTCATCCTGGGCATTGGGTCGGGCGTGGGAGTGTGTGTGTCCAGTATAGCCTCTCTGAGCGGGCCTTGCTTGGTAGTCCTCTGCTCCATAGTGGTGGAAGCAAGGGGACAGGCCCTCTCTTCCTGTTCCCTGCCTGGCTTTTCTGATTTTTGGTGTGGTGTTGTATGTGGCCTCCTGGAGTTCTGGGCACGGACAGCTTCTTCTGTGTGGGAAGTTGTCTTGCCCCAAGAGGCTCCGTACGGATGTGTGTGGACCTAGATATTCTATAATTTTGCTACTCAAAGCCCTAAACCAGGTCACAAACTGGGTTTTTGTTTGGTTGGTTGGTTGGAGGCCTGATTGACTTCACACTCATGGTCCTCCTTTCTGAGCCTCTCAAGCGCTGGGAGCACAAACCCGGGAGACCACATTCGGTTGTGATCTGCGTTTTCATGTGATCCCAGATCTCTAGAAGTCTTGTGCAGACAATTCTTCCGTACATCACAACCTCACAACCTCCTATGGCGACTGTGTAAGCGGGCAGAGACTTTGTATAGAATGTGAAGATTTTAAGATGTGTATTAAATAACTTTGTTTCTGTGAGTACTTCTTGGCATGATTCATACGTGTATTGCCTTGTTATTTCTTTATTGTCTTTGTGGGTGAATTTGTGGAGGTCAGAGGGCAATTTTCAGGTGTGGTTCTCTCCTTCCACCCTGTGGCCCCAGGGTCACCAGCCTCAGGTCACCTGAATTGGTGGTAAGTGCCTTTAGGTTATGACACTTCGGGTTTAATTTGGATTTGATTTTATTAAGAAATGTGCCTGCTGAGGTACGCAAACTCAGGGAGGTGTGCAACCTTTCATAATGTGAGTTTTAGCCCCTTTTAGACTCTTTGTGGAGGAGTTGGCGTCTTTTTTTTTTTTTTTTTTTAAATCAAGGAAAGCTGTCGGAGGACAACTTTTCAGGACCCGTTTGGTTCATAGAGGGAGGCCTTGCTCTGCCAGCTTCAACAGCTGTTGCGTTGTTCGGGATCACTCTCCTGTTTGGAGCTGGGGGGGGGTGTCGCTGGTGCGCCTGCGCGCGTTTGTACTTAAGCCAGCACAGCTTCCGTGAGCCTCGTCTGGGATGGAGACTGGCTACTTAGGGCTCTCAGACTGGGGCCAAGAGCGGTTTAGGGCCAGGGACTCAGGCTTTGGTGTTTTCCTGACGGAAGAAAGGGGGTTAAGCAGTGTTGGGTGTCCTTGGCCTGTGTCCCTCAACTCCCTCTGCTTCACTAACCTCAGTAGCCGCCTCTCTGCTGCCGTGCCCAGGCACACTGCCTCTGGCTGGAGCCATGTGGCTGGCTGGTAGGCCGGGCTGCGGTTGCTGGTTCAGGCCCTTACTTGCCCTGGAGGCTCTGCCCACCCTGCCCCTCCGTTCTTCCCTGGCACCTATCTGCTTAGCAGGGAAGCCCTACCATTATGGCCCGTCGGGTTAGCCTTCCATCCCGGGGTTCTCCAAGTTCACTGCCAAGTGCACAGTTGCCCTGCCGAGCCCCCCTGGCGCTTCGGTGGAGCTGGCGCTGCCGCCGCCACAGCTAATCAGTGGTTTGAGGAAGCCCTCTGTGCATGTCATTTTTTCCATCCTCCTTTCTTCTCGGCGCTTAGGCCGCTTCCCATCCAGGAATGCTGCACAAACAGCAGTGGGCAGGAAGGGCCCTCTGCAGGGTTAGGGCCGCACTGGCCCCTTTGCTTTGGCTCGCCACACTCCTGTATCTCTTGCGTGCCTCAACTAAGGCATGCCTTGAGCGGGAAGCGGCCCGCTCATCCTCTTGGGCGCCTAGGCCTTGAATTAGCGGGGTTACGTGTGACCTTGCTTAAGTGTGCATGAAACTTCTGAAACAGGGCCCTGGATTGTGGGGTAGGGATCCTGAGGAAGGCAGAGCTGGGGTGGCTCTCAGAGTCATGTATTTCAAAAGGAAATTGCATTTATAAGGAGCATGGTAGAAAACCCTTACATTGAGCGGGGAGGAGGTTCTCTTGCTTCTTTTATTTTTACTCTGAGATAGGCTATTGGCCATAGGTCAGGCAAGCCTCCAGCTTGTTATGTAGCCCAGGCTGGCTGCAGACTCAGTGCTTCTGCCTCAGTCTCCTTCCTGAGTGCTGGGGCTACAGGCATGTACTATCATGCCCGGCTGGGAAGGAAGATTTGTCAGTCTGAAATGGAGATGCAGCGGGAAGAAAGAGGGTGCCCTCAGTATTGAGGGCACTCAATATCACTCTTCCACCACTTCTAAGGGTGGAAGTATCTTGGGACGGGAGCTGGGAAGGAGACAAGATGGAGAGCTTCCTATCACATGAAGTCTAACGAAAGACATCATTGGGGTAAGCGCTACAGAGAGTAGAACATTCCAGAATATGAGGGACAGTAAGTCCAAGATGTAGCAGGAGCAAACGGAGTGGGAGGTCCTTGGAGAGGAGAGAGGAGAGCCAGGCAGCTGACTTAGACTGATGTTAAGGCATTAGACAGGCTCAGAAAACTTGGGTGGGTCTTCGCTGCCCTTACACAGCCTCCACGTGGGGGAAGGATTACCTGCTGACCGGGGAACCTGTTTCTCCTATTCTAGCCCTCCACGATGGCTGCACGGCTGCACGGCCCCCGTGGCCACGCGCCGGTTAGTTAACCTTCCTGAGCCAGTTTCCTTATCTGCTCGGTTCGACAGCCCCGGTCCCTGCTATCCCACCATCTTCGAGGTGTGGAGAGAAGAGAATGTTTGGAAACAGCTTGCTGGCTGGTCCTGAGAACTCTTCCCAGGGAGCTGGGTGCCAGCCTCCCCTGACTGTTAGGGTTAGTTTCCTAGTTTCCTTGTTCTGTAGCTCAGTCTTTTGTTTTGTTTTGTTTTTGTGGCACCGGGCCGCCACTGTGCTGCGCCTCAGCCCCGAAGGATCACTTTTTCTAAACAGGTCTCAGCCTTGCAGCTGCCGTTTAGAAATGTGGAGAACTCCTCTCCAACCCTTGCAGCCTAGAAGCGGATTGTCCTAAGGGGGTCGTTCCTGGTTCAGGGCCACCATCTCTCTCAGCATGCTGAGGTTCAGTCAGGGAATTAGTACTCTGGCTTCTTGCAGCCGAGGCAGATGCTTAAAGTACCCAAAGGAAGGGCTTCTGTCATCGCTTGTGCTATGCGGGTTTCCTCAGTCAGCAGCTCTGTGTAACAAGTGGGAACCTCTCACATCACCCACAAGGAGCTGGGAGGTGCTTTGTGGCCAGGGATGGAGGCCTCAAGTAGGAGCGAGACTACTATGCATGGCCTCTCTTTCAGGGGACATACTGGCTCCTTTGTGTCCCCTTCTTGGGAGTAGGGGTGGAGGTGAGGCAGGGAGGATGCTTGTCTGCTTTTGGGACTCCTGAGGTGTCCCAGCAGCCAGCTTCAATGGTGCCTCTGTGTACATTAGAAATGGGTATCTAGGCCGGAGCAGTAGCTCAGTGGAACGGCACTTGCCTGCCTCACACAGGACCCTGGGTTCGATTCCCAGCACTGTAAAAGAAAAAGAAAAAAGAAAAGGAAAGAAATTGGGGGCCGAAGAGAGGCTTGTTGGTTAAGAGCACTTTATACTCTCCAAAAGGAAGGGGTTCAATTCCTGGCACCCACACGGCAGCTCGCAGCTGTTTGTAACTCCAGTTCCAGGGGGTCTGACGCCATCACAGACATACATTCAGGCAAAACACCAATGCGCATAAAATAATAAAGCGTTTAAAAAGCAAAAGAAATTGGGCTCCTTTCTTCCAGGTGAGTGTGATGCTGTAGGAGAGCTCTGGGCTTTGGTCAGTTTACAGTGTTTGATGTTAACGCACGGGCCAGTCTGTGCACAGTCCACAGCTACTCATGGCTGTCCAGTTAGTGGAGGCTTTGGGGTCAGCAGCCCTTTGTCTTTCATCTGATGACATAGGATGAGCTTAGTGATTTGTATGCAGATGTTTCAAAGGAGGCCTCTCCCTGGCAGTTGGCCTGATATATAATGTTGAACTTGGGGTTCTGCCACTCCCCACCCCACCCCGCCGTACCCACCTCATGCTGTCTGTCTGGAGCTGCTGAGGTCTTGGCTTACTGGCTCCTCTCCCACCAGAGGATTTTGCTGCTTGGCAGATGCAGCCTTCTAGCTTCCGGTGATAATGGCACGGAAGGCTGGCTGGGCACGGAAGGCTGGCTGGGTCCGTGGAAGAAGCTGCTGGGTGATTACCCCACATTCTATTCTACAGCTTCAGGCTTCCCTTTCTCTCCCAGGGGACAGTCAGTGCACTCTTGAAGCAGAGGAATCTGTGAGAAGGGGTGTGCCTCAGCGTTTTTGTCTTTGTGAAGCCCCCTGGAACTGAAATTATAGACAGTTGTGAGCTGCCATGTGGGTGCTGAGAATTGAACCCGGGTCCCCTGGGAGAGCAGTCAGTGCTCTTAACTACTGAGCCATCTCTCCAGCCTGTGCCTCAGTCTTAAAGGTAGGCCTTAGGCTTTGAGATTCCAGCTCAGGGGTTACCCATCCCCTCTGATCCTGGGAGACCTGAGTTTGAGGAGATATTTGACAGGAGAGAGTTGTTATAATTATTTTTTTTTAATACATTATTTATTTAATGTATGCGTGCGCATGAGCACAGGCCTGTGCCGTGGTGTGATGGGCAAAGAACAGTTTGCAGGTTCAGCTCTCTCCTTCGATAGTGTTGGTCCCAGGGATGGAAGCCAGGTTATCAGGCTTGGCAGCAAGTGTCTCCACCAGCTGAGCCCTCTCAATAGCCCCCTTGCTGTTTGGAGACAGTCTCATGTGCTCGCTTGTCTTGTATCTGAGGTTGACCTTGAACTCTTGATCCTCCTGCCTCTACCTCCCAAGTGCTGGGATTACTTGTATATGTTACTATGCCCCGGTTCGGTTGAGGGGGGTGGTTCATTAGATGGGGAGAAAAGTGGGACCCTTTCTTTGAATGAGAAAGGGCCAGGATTTATACCTGGCCAGTTCCTTTTGTATCCAAAGGGGGTCGCGAAGCCAGGAAAGGGCCTCATTTCTAATAGCCCCAAACCAAACCCACTTTTTACAGAACGTCTCACGCTGGGCCCAGTGGTAGGTCAGACAAGGGTGGTTTTTGGAGGGCTCAGTGCGTATGCACTTGAGAGGTGAACAGAGTCACACAAGAAGGATCCGCTCAGCACTGAAGAGCTGGTAGGCCATAGAGCTGAGACTGGAGCTCTACTCTGTGTGTGTGTGTGTGTGTGTGTGTGTGTGTGTGTATGTATGGGGGGATGTTACCACTTCAGTCCCGGGTGCCCGTCACTGTCACCAGAAGCTATGATATGGAGGTCTGGAGAGAGGATTTTGCTCTTTCTGGACAAATAGTATATGAAAACAAAGCTTTTCAGTGGTCAATTTGGAGGTGTGTGTGGATCTTAAACGTTTTAAGAGCTACAAATCAGACTCGCTCTGTGGTGTACAGGTCTAGATAGCCATGGTTTCAGCTTGGATTTGCTCTGCCCGCTGTTTTTGTAAGGTCAAGGTTGTAGGCCCTGGCTTGTAAGATACTGCCACATCGCAAACCATGGCTGCTTGCTGGAAGTGCTGCTTGGGCTAGATCCCAGGCACACAGTATCGGAGTCACCCCTGCAGTGCCTACAGGGCTCGGGGGCCCGTTGACTTTAGAGTTAAGCCCTCCGACCTTCGTGAGAGTTGGGGTTGGACCAAAGCCCCTGGCATTCTGGGAGATACAGGCCGTGTGCCAAGAAGTTCCCTCCTCAGCTGAGCATTGCCTTCGTGAGGGCTGTGCTGAGGTTTGCCTCTGGCATCTGAAATCCTTGGAGTTATTCTGTGTTAGGAAGCAGCACTGGGGGTCTGACCCGCTGGCTCGTTCATCTCCTCCTCGCTGGGGAAGGCAGGGAGGGCTCTCCCTCAGACCAAGGGTCCTTCAGGAGAGATAATAGGCCAGGGTGCCATTTGAGAGTCAGAGTCTGCTCCCTGCCACCTGAAAACAAAGCCCATTAGAAACAAAGAGCACCTTGTCTTGCGGTTTTAGGGGTGGGAAACAAGAAGGGAAGTGCTGGGGGCCTTGTTCCAGCCATAAAGAGCCCTTCATTTTCCCAGTTCGGTTAATTTAAGAGATTAAACCAATCGTTAAATACATCGATTTAAAGAAAATGCTTGGTTTAGCAAACAGCTTGGGGACACTGTGATGTCATCTTCCCCTCCACCCTGGCGGCTGGGCCTAGGGGAACCTCCTCTCCCCCACCTTTTCCAAACAAGAGGCCTTTATTTAGTAAACATCCAGTGCATTTCTGACAGTGACTTGATTGACTTCTTGTCTTTTTGTTTTTGTGTGCCTGTGGGGTAGGCTGAGGTGCTGCCTATCAGCGCTCGCTCGCTAACCTTTCTCAGCCCTCCCTTCCCTTTCTCAGCCTTCCCCAACCTTCTTTGTCTTCAGGGCCCTTTGAAGATGGGCTGCTCTGTCTGCAGGCAGCAATTTCAGGCGAGTCTCTACTTGGGCCTTCCCACGAGATTCCCCTTTCTCCAGGCTCTCCGGTGCTGTGGTGTGTGACCCAAGGGGCAGGGGAGCGTGGGCCCAGTCCAGCCGGGGCGAGGGTGGCACCCCTTTCTGCCGTTCCCACTCTTGCCAGGATCAAAGGCGCCTCCTCAGGGAGTAGGGAAGTACCTCACCCAATAGCTCCACCAGTGAGTAAACAGCCGGGGCCTCTCAAAGCTTTTGAAGCGTGGTCCTTCAGGCCGGGAGGAATGCAGAACATTGCATTTTAGGGGTGGACTTGGGTTTCCACTGCTTTCGGTATTTGCAAATTTGAAACAAATGCCCTCATTTAGCAGCAGGCAGGCTGGGCAGTAAACGGGGCTGTTTTAGGGCGTTTATGGCGGTCACAGGTATTTGTGGAGAGAGGGACCCCAGCAGGTCTGGGGGGAAGATAGAGGGTTTATGGTGAGGTGGGTTGGCCAGAGATCCCCGCCAGGTCTCTGATGGAGGGGTGTCCTTAGGTGGGCTCGCCATAAAAAGTTTTGCAGTCTCCTGCCCCTCCAGGAAGTAATCTGTCTGGCAGACAAAGGGGTTTGGGAGGGTGTTTATCCCCAGGGGCTGATGCTAAGGGCCCAGTCCCTCTCGCCTAGCTGCCAAAGTATCAGGTTTCCAATGAACCCTTCCTTCTCACTCGAAGGACTTGAAAGGATCGTTAAATGTGCTTTATATATAGTAAGTTGGCTGAGAAGTTCCCCCTCGCTTCCAGCCAGCTCTGCCGGGAGGCGCTAGCAAAACCTGTTTCCCTTTTGTTGTTGCTGTAAGTAGGATCTGCAAAGGTGCAGCCGAGAAGAGACCCGGTTTTTTAATGGGCCGACTAGTCTTGTTGGCCTCTGATAGGCAACTCCATCCGGAGGGTCTGTGGGAGTGCCCACCCGCCCTCCGGCACCAAGGATATCTCAGAAATCTGTTCAGGAGCCGAGCTCTGGCTCCACGGTTTCTTTTAATATTTTTTCTTTTTATATATTTGTGGGGAGGGAGAAGCAGGGAGGGAAGAAGCTTGCCCCAACATGCGTCGGTCAGGCAGTAACTTTAAGGAGCCGATTTTCTCCTGTTCCCAGGGCTCAAGGGCTTGAACTCATGGCTTACACGGCAAGCATCTTCACAGGTTAAGCCATTTTGTTGGCCTTTGCGCCATGATTTCTTTACTAAGAGGCGTTACAACTTCCTGTTTCCTCTTTTGTGTGACGGAGATGGCAGCCCCCGTCCCAGCAGAATTGAGGGAGAGAGTAGTCTCACTGTCTCTAATGGGTGCTTCTCACATTACCATTAAAGTGGCGATATAACGTCATCAGTTAGGTGGCATTGGTCAGCGTTTCCCTTTAGTCCATTAAATAGTGCTCCATGTTAAGATCAATGACGTTTTTGAAATTTGTCGTACAGGAAGGATTTAGTGTGGGATCTAGTGAGGGCAGTAAAAGGGTTGTCACCGATGAGGGTGATGAATTTACTGGCCTGTTTTTGTCACCACCCTCTAGTGACTTTCAATAGAAGCTGTTTCCTCTAAGCTGACAGGTAAGTTACAAGTGAGGCTGAAAGCACAAGGCTTCATTCTAAGCTCTGTGGGGGGGTGGGGGGGTGGGACAGCTTTGAAGCCCTCAGAAAGCGAGAGAGGTGCAGCTGAGGAGAGGGGTGTTTCCTAAGCCAGCAGAACTGTTAAAGAATCAGACTGTGGTTGCAGACAACTTTAAAAGCTGGGCTGTTCCTGCCAGAGATTGGAGATTCATTCCAGGAATAGGCGTCCCATGGGTGAGTTAGGACAGACAGGTCCAGGACAAACGGCAGGAAGTTCAGGGCCTGGAGACCTGAGTAGAGCAAGCAAGAGACACAGCCCTTCTTTCCTTTGGTGACACACTTGTAGCATGGCGTTGATTCTTGCTCGCGGGCAGCTGGCTCTTCCGTTTTGTGCTGCCCGTTGGGTTGTGTCTTTCCCACTCTAGGGGACCCAGGAAGTCTGTGTAGTGGGGGTGGGGTGGGGCGAACTAGGTAGGGTGTTGTGCATTGGAAGCAGCTGCCCTGCCACTGTGCCATGCCCTCAGCCCCCCTGGAACCCCACAGGGTGGGGTTGCTGCTGTTTTCAAAGTTTCTACATTTGTTTTATTTTATTTATTTATTTATTTTTCTTGGTGATATTGGGGGGTGAAATTAGAGTTCCCCTCATGCCTGGTAAGCATTTTACCACTGAGCTAGGGCCCAGTTCTTTTTTTTTTTTTTTTTTTTTTTAACTTTTTATTTTGAGACACAGGCCTCAAATTTGCCCAGGTTGACCTTAAACTCTCTCTTTGTCTAGGTAAGCCTTCATGTGTCATTTTCCTGCCTCAGTCTCCTGAGTATCTGAGGTTACAAGCCTGTGCCACCAGGCCTGTTTCCTATTGAAATTATTTTTTTTAAAAAACATTCATTCATCATTCTTTTTTTTTTTTTTTTTTTTTTTTTTTTTGAGACAAGGTTTCTCTGCCTTGGCTGCCCTGGACTACCTTTGTAGACAGGCTGGCCTGTAACTCACAGAGATCCACCTGCCTCTGCCTCCCTGAGTACTGGGAGTACAGGCATGAAGCAACATGCCCGGCTCATTTATTTATTTCATATATATATATATATATATATATATATATGAGTGCTTTGTTTTCATGCAGATCAGAAGAGGGACTCAGACTCCATTACAGATGGTTGTGAGTCACCATGTGGTTGCTGGGACTTGAACCCAGGACTTTTGGAAGAGCAGCCCGTGCTCTTAAACACTGAGCCATCTCTCTAGCCTCCCCTACGGAAATTCTTAACTTGGCTGAGTTCTGTTTCATGTGATGTGAAGATGGATGTCCTGTGGGAGCTGAAAAGAAGAAGAGGGCTCCTTTTGCCTGAGCGTTAAGGCCAGAGCTGTGGGCTCATTTCAGGAACACATGTAGGGGTTTCAGAGTGGATTCTTTCTGTTAGTCACCGAATTCTAGCTCTGGGAAAGTATGCCCCTGGCAGGATAGGGGCTGATTAATAGATCACCTAGAAGGCAGGCATGGAGCATGTTGTCCCAGGGCTCAGAAGATGGGGAGTTCATGTATGTTCATGTATGTGCAGAGACCACAAGACGAGACGGAGTACCCTGCTCCATCAGCTTTATTCCCATGAGATAGGCCTTTTTCGAACCTGGCTTTTGCCTCCCCCCTCCTTGTTTTTCTTTAAATTGAGGCAAGCTGGTCCGTAAGCCCTAGCTGATTCTCCTCTCTCCCATCCAGAGCTAGCGTTACAGGTATTCAGCTATGCCCAGCTTTTAACAAATCATAGTGGCTGGCCATGGTGGCGCACACCTTTGATCCCAGCAGAGGCGGGCTGATCTCTGTGGGTTAGAGGCCAGCCTGGTCTACAAAGCAAAGTTCCAGGGTAGCCAAGGCTACACAGAGAAACCCTGACCTGAAAATCCAAACAAACAAACAAACAAACAAACAAATAAATAAAAATAAAATTAACAAACCCGTCGGTGCTGGGGATCAGAACCAGGTCTCATGTTCACACAGGACGTGCACGCACCCACTAAGCCATCTCTGCAGCCATGTAGGAGTGTTTTGAAGACTCATGTGTTACAGATGGTTCCTTAAAGCCTGGGGAAGAACAGAGGGGTGAAGGTTTCGGTGCTCTTCCCAGAAGGCCTGTGCTGCACTTGGGTGACAAACAGCTTAACCTTGGCGCGCTTCTAAAATGTGGGAAGGCGGGAAGGGACCAAGTCAGCGAGCCGAACCTTATGGCGCCGGCTCATAATCCCAGCTGCTCCGTAGGCTGAGGCGGGAGGACCACAGATTCAAGGCTTGCCTGGACTACAGAGAATGGGCAAGCCTAGCTTGAGGGTGAGACCGGCTCCAAATCAAAAGATGTGGAGAAAGAGCTCTCTGCTAGGGCGTGAGAGCTCTGGCACGGGTGAGGTGTGGGGTTCAGTTTCCCATAAACAAAACAAAAATCCGGACAAGGCCAGCAGTGTTCAGTGGGTCCTCAGCCTCCACGGGCATCGGTGCTCAGCCCCGTGGATGTTCCGGTCTGTTCTGGTGGTTGGCACGGAAGGCCGTGCCCTATAGTTCGTTAGCATAGCGCTTTCCAGCGCACGTAAACAGGGCCGCGTTTAATCCCTAGCCCTGAAGAAGCAAACCAGCCAACCAGAAAGTAAAAATAAATGCCATAATTTTTGCCTAGGACCTGTGTAGTCTCCTGTGGCTTCAAAACCCTGTCTAGATGACTTCTCTGTAATGCGGTGTAGTCATTATTCTGTATCACTGCACTAGTAAAAGAGTGTTATCGGGGCTGGAGAGACGGCTCAGAGGTTAAGAGCACTGGCTGTTCTTCCTGAGTTCAATTCCCAGCAACCACATGGTGGCTCACAACCATCTATAATGAGATCTGGTGCCCTCTTCTTGCCTGCAGGTGTACATGCAGGAATAATACTGTATCAATAATAAATTTAAAAAAAAAAAAGAGTATTATCAAAGTATCCTTTTTTTTTTGTTTGTTTTGAAACAGGGTCTCTATGTAGCCCTGGTTGTCCTGTAATTCTCAGTGTAGACCAGGCTACATAGACCTCACAGATATCTGCTACCTCTGCCTCTTCAGTGTTTCAGTGTTGGGATTAAAAGCATGTGTCACTGTGCATAATACTCACAAGCACAAAATAATAAAAATATTAAATAAAAAAAAAAAAAAAACAGTCCCTGTGAGGTGGGTTGAATCTGCAGCGGCAGAGAACTAACATGGAAGGCCATGAGCTCCTTTATTCAAAGGTTTGTTTTATTTTTATTTTATGTGTTTGGACCTGTGTATGAACCCCGCATGCACGCTGCTGCCTGAGGAGGCCAGGAGAGCGTGTTGAGGTCTGCTAGAAATGAAGTTACACGCTGCCACGTAGGTGCTGGGAACCAAGCCTGGGTGCTCTCTTTTTGTTTTGTTTTTCAAGGTCGGGTTTTCCTGTTGTAGCGCTGGCTGTCCTGGAACTCACTCTATAGACAAGGCTGGCCTCAGACTCAGAGATCCAGCTGCCTCTGCCTCCCAAGTGCTCTTAATCACCAGGTCACAGGCGCCTCAGGCTGGCCCCGCTGGAGCTCACGAGGTAGCCAAGGATGGCCTTGAACCCCGACCTGCTCCTACCTCCCTGGAATTACAGGGCCCTGCACCACCATACCTGGTTTATGCCATGCAGGGGATGGACCCACAGCATGCCAGGCAAGCGCACTACCCACTGACCTACCTCTTCAGCCCTCAAGCTCTTTTTATGTCAGACCACACCAGGCTGTGGGTCTGTAGTCCTGAGCTTAACTACTCAACTGTGTGGGTCTAGCGGCCCTGATGCCTCATTTACCTCGGTGACAAGGCCAGGAGAACCTGGGTGGACCTTTGAGGATCTCCTGCCAGCTGCTGGCATCATGGGTGAAGACGGGGGCAGCCGAACTCACAGTAGCTGTTCTGGGCCAGCAGATAACTCAGCCTCACAGAGAGTTGTTGATCAGGCTCTGGCGAGACCAAAAAAAAGAAAAAAAAATATCCTCTGAGCCTAGGTTGGAAGTAAATTATTTCAGAGTTGCTCTTAAGGCTCCTGACAAATTGCTCTCAGTTTCTGCTGCCAAAAGAGAACTCCGAAAACAAGGTGTAAATTGGGTTATTTACACTGTCTCTGGTGCTGCTGTTTCCACGAAAGTTCCAAGTGGGCTTTTCAGGATCCCTGTTGCTGAGCTCCCGGTGTCCCTGGGCTCAGCTGGACTCCTGTGGGGGTCGGGGAGGGGGGCATGTCTCCAGAGAAGTGCCCTTGAATGCAGGCTGTGTGGTGACCACGCAGGTCTTTGAGGTGCCTGGGGCCAGCCCCTTTCTTAGATCAAAGACATACCTTTTGTCGCTCACCCGCCCCCCCCAACACACCCCTTTACACTTTCCTCAGCCCTGGGGCAGAGCCTTAAGAGGTTGAGATGTGGGGGTCTGCACCTGGGCCCCAGGAGGGCGGGAAGGTGGGAGGGTCTTTCCTCTTACCGTGCACTTCCTGCCCCGTTCCTGCTGTCCTGCATGACGCATGCAGGGGCTGCCTGGGCTAGCGGGCTAGCCTGGACACACGAGATTTCTGCGGGACTGTCTGCCTGGGCCGTGAGCTGGTGAGGCAGCCTCACCAAACTGCATTTCACTCCAGGCTAAGTGTTTTTTGTTGCCGAATCATTTGCATTCATTAGAAGTAGTGAAGGGTGAGTGATATTTAAGGCAACAGGACAGGTTTGCCGGAGCCACGGATATTGTTGAAGTCTCTGCAGCGGAGCCTCATTAAGAATTCTTGGGGCCTTAGAGGGGGTGGGAGCAGCTCATTCAAGCTTACTTAACTTCTGACTGCCTTGGGCATAGGCCAGCTACTAAAATATGAAAAATGTTTGCCCAGCAGCCTCCAGAGCTTGGCCAGACTGCCCTGGCCAAAGAAAACATACCCTTACAATTCATTATTTAGCCTCCTCCTGTGTGATTGCTCGAGGTCTTTCCTCCTCTGGGACCTTCCTGAGTTGAGGGGGGCCCACAGCATGGGGAGAAGACAGGAAACTTCCTACACACTTATAACATGGTTATTTCTGTTTTATGTACGTTGGTGTTTTGACTGCATGTGTGTGTGTGTGTTGAGGATGTTGAATCCCCAGGAACAGGAATCACAGACAGTTGTGAGCTGCCATATGGGTGCTGGGAATTGAACCCGGATCCTCTAGAAGAGCAGTTTAACCGCTGAGCTATCTCTCCAGCCTCCCCCGCCCCCACCTCATCCTACACACTTTTAAGAGGAAGTTTGGGCCTAGATTGAGCACTGCCTGCACTTTTCCCACTTGACTCTTTTCCCTAGTTTTTTTTTCATGGGTTCCCTGCTCGCAGACTTTAGGCTTTTCTGAGGGTCTCCTAACTTAGTTTTTCAAAATGTGTATGGATGTTTTGTCTGCATGTATGTCTGCGCCACGTGCCTGGTGCCTGAGGATGCCAGAAGAGGGTGTCAGATGCCCCGGAACTGGAGCGGCCAGTGTGCTCAGCTGCCGAACCGTGGCGTTTCCTGTTCTAAACATGACTGCTACCAACCCTCCTGTGCCTGCCTTTGCCCTTGGATAATTCCTGACTCTCAGAGGCTGGGAGCTTACCACCATTGTGCACAAGACTTTTGTGTGTGAAGTGAGCACGTATGTAGTATGTGAGCACGTCGGTAGGTATGAGTAGCTCTCTTTACGGTTTCACCAGCTCCTGGATCAGTACCGTCCCCGTGGGCTTGTCCGCATCACACAGGCTCTGTGTATGGAAACTGGAGAGAAGGAGAGTTCAGGTGTGGGTCATTGCCAGGGAGCCTGGATGATTTATCACCCAAACATTCCCACCTCCATTACTCATGATCAAGACAAGACAGTCAGAGCGAGCCCAGGTTGCTCCATGTAACTGGTGCTGTGATGGCCCAGTGCCCATCCCGGATCTCACTCCAGCTCTGAGGTCATGTTTGTTCTCCCTTTGGCATCCGTTAGCCAGACAGTCTCCTGCTCCTTTGCATTTTCCATTCTGTCAGATGTATGTGCTTTTTTTTTTTTTTTGTTGCCCCCAAGTTGATAAGCTCAGTGTTTCGGATAAGCCTTCTCTTTGTTTCCCGTCAAGTCCAGCCCTGTCCCGGAGGGCCCCATGGCTGCTCAAGGTGTTGGGTTCCACAGATCAGAATTGCCACCATAGAAAGGTTTGACTTTGGTAGAAATTCCATTTCTCCTTATGTCAGATGAAAATGACAGTTCCTCTTGCGTGTCTGTGCTCACGAACAGGCCTATTCAGGTGGTTCTCAGAGAGGCTTTTCAGGCGTGCTGTGACTGTGGAAAGTGAGCTTCCAGGGACCCACTCCCTGGGGGAGGTCCCCTCTCCTCACAGTGGTGTGTCTTGGGAGCCCTCAAGACCCTTACTACTGTCCTCTTGGTTGCCTCAAGCCGGTTTCCTCTTCTTTAGTCCCGTTTTCCTGGATGTGGCTTGCCCCCTGCCGTTTCTATTAGGAATTATAAAAAGATGTAGAGGTTACAGAGGTTACACGCGGGTCCACAGATCACACCACGAGATTGGTTCCACGTGGGAGGTTTATTAGGTAGAGGGGGGTTACAGAGAGGGAGGTAGATAGAGATAGAGAGACAGAGAGAGGGAGAGAGAGAGAGAGACAGACAGAGAGAGGAAGAGAAGGAAGGAGAGAGAGAGAGAAGAAGCGAGAGGGAGAAGGAGAGAGCAGAAGAAGAAGCAGCGAGAAGGAGAGAGGGACAAGGGGAGGGGCCCCAGTTCCCTTATAGGGGGTCCAGAGCATGCACGGGGTTCCAGGTGGTCAGCAGGTGGTCTGGGTGTCTTTCCAAATGCCTGATACCTGCCGGGTCTGCCAGGCCCCAGGGGCTGCCTGTAGAAATGCCTGCTTGCTGATCCCAACAGTTTCGCCTTTGGAATTGTTCTGGAAAAGGGAAGTGAGTATTTAAAAAGCAGGGCCAGTGAGATGGCTCAGCGGATAAAGGAGCTTGCTGCCAAGCCTGATGACTGGCCTGAGTTTGATCCCCAGGATCTACATGATGGGGGGCAAAAACCAACTCCCACAAGTTGCCTTCTGACATCCACACATGTGCCATGACACTCCTGCTCACGTCAAGGGGCTCCATGGCACCTGACACCCTCTTTTGGCTTCATAGGGCACCTACACTTACTTGCAGAAACACACACACACACCTAAAAAGACTCTTTAGCCAAGCATGGTGGCATATGTCTTTAATCCAAGCAGTTGGGAGGCAGAGGCACACAGATCTTTTTGAGTTCGAGTCCAGCCTGGTCTGCATTGTGAGTTCCAGGCTTTGCCAGTGTTACATGATGAGACCCTGTCTCAAAAAGCGTATTGTATTTCTTCCCTCAAAAATAACGAGATAGGAACTTTGCAAGCACCCCACAGACAACAAACAAACAAACAAACAAACAGGAAGCTAGCACAGGTAGATGAAGCTGACCAGAGGGAACTGGAGGGAAAGGGCGGTGCATGGAGCTAGGGAAAGGTTGCTGACGGGGGGGGGGGGGGCTCACCCTCAAAGCATGCAAGTTCCCAGTGAGGCATGCATGCACCCTAGACCTCCCGTGGCAGGACGGGAGCGTGTGGGAAGCTGGTAGGCCCCTTGCCTAACATTTACACGGGGAAACAACAAAAGACCCTTCTCACACCCAAGATTACCCTCTGACCTCCACGTATGCACAGTGGCACATTTGTGTACACACACACACACACACACACACACACACACAGTTTTAAAAAGAGGTCTGACAAGATGGCTCATTTGGGTTAAGGCACCTCTGGCCAAGCCTGACAACCTGAGTTCAAGCCCTGGGACCATATGGTGGAAGGAGAGAACTGACTCCTGAGGTTGTCTCCAGCCTCATTACATGCATGCGCGCGCATGTATGTACGCACACACAACACACACACATGTAAATGAATAAAAAGAATTTAAAAAGAAAAGAAATATATTCAAGAACTGTTAGAATGGTTGAGTTGATTAGTTACTATTATAAACAAGTTATAAGGGAGTTTATTTATTTATTTTTTTTAAATCACCTCCCAGGCTCGTATCAAACAGTTTTGAAAGAAAACTCACGCAGAACTGTTGAGCCTCGTCTGCCTCGTCGGCAGGCGTAGAGCCAGGGAGCAGAGGATGGGTCCTGTGTGGGTCCCAGAGTTGACAGAACCTCGTCCCCAAGTCTCGGCTGGCGGCATAGAAAAGAAACTATCCCACTTACAGTTGTCCCGGTAAAAGCTAATATCAAAAAATTGGCAAATTAAATCTAGTTGTACATTAAAAGCAAAGGTACCACAAGCAAGGATGTAGTCCAAGAGAATGTGTAGGTGCTTTAACCTCACAATGTGACACAATTCTCAAGAGAGGCAAACGGAATACAGGTACAGTTGGAATCCACTCCTGTTTTTGTTTTTTTTTTTTTGTTTTTTTTTGTTTTGTTTTGTTTGTCTGAGACAGGGTTTCACTGTGTAGCTTTGACTGTTCTGGAACTCACTTTGTAGCCCAGGCTGGCCTTCAACTCATAGAGATCCACCTGCCTCTACCTCCCAAGTGCTGGGATTAAAGACATGCGCCACCACTGCTGGGCTGTGAATAAAAGGTTTTCATCTTTGTTGTGAGGCTTTCGGGACACAGCACAGCAGGCTGGCATCTGTGTCACCTACCTTAGCCACACTTCCTCAATAGAACCTTCCAGAATGCATTGAAGAACAGAGTAGGTTTTCCACAGCAGGCTCTGAAACGGATCAGCACGGGATCCTGTTTAAATACGATTGGCAGCTCTGAGCCAAGGGGTGAAGCAGACGCCCTTCTTTCCAGCCAGCCCCTGCTGCTTTTACTCCATCTTCAGAGAAGCTGTGGAAAGCCTGAGGACAGAAACCGCCCTGTCCTGTTCGCCATTGTATCCCAGCGTGCAGAATGCGCCCGGCTCACAGTGGAGCCTGTCCCAGCAGAGCCAGCTGTGATGGTGTGTGCCTGTGGAAGCTGAGGCGAGGCTCTGCAGCTCAAGCCCGAGCCGGGCTTTTTTGCTCTGTTTCTGAGCTACACTTCCAGCCTCCAGCACAGTATTTCGCAAACCTAACCCTGAAGCCTGGGAATGTGATTGGGTTTAGGACGAACTTGTCTTTTGCATATGTGTTCCAGTGACAATGAAGTTACTGCAGTGGCCAGCTAATCCTCCACAATTCCAGGTGTCCCATGAGAAGGGGGAGGGGCTGGAGAGGCGGCTGGCAGAGCACTGGCAAGGCTTACAGAGGGCCCAGGTCCGACTCTTGGCACCTCATTGGTGTTCCACAAACATCTGTAGCTTCAGTTCCTGGCTTCTGATACTATGACCTTTGTGGGTACCAAGCACAGATGTGGTATACATACATACAGGTTAAACACCCAAAACACATAAAATAGAATTAGGTAAAAAATCTTATTCTTTTTATCCATCTATCTATCTGTCTATCTATCTTTCCAGATGCCTGTCTGTCTGTCTGTCTGTCTATCTGTCTATCTATTTTTATTTTATGTGCATTGGTGTTCTGCCTACCTGTATGTGTGTGTGAGGGTATCAGATCTCTTGGAACTGGAGTTACAGACAGTTGTGAGCTGGGAGTTGAACCTGGGTCCTTCGGAAGAACAACCAATGCTCTCCACCGCTGAGCCATCTTTCAAGCCCCAAAAAAGTTATTTTTCAAAGAGGAGAAGAGACGACAAACACCCTTGAGGGAAGACAGTCACAGGGAAGGAAGATGGGGTAGAGATTGGATTGACACAGCCACAAAGCAAGGAGCGTTCACTGCAGCGGAGTGGTTCACTGCACCAGAGCCTCAGGAGGAAGCCCACTGGCCCAGGCCTTGGCTTGGAACTCCTGGCCTTCAGAACAGGAGGAGGATTCCCTTCTGTTGTTTCAGCACCCCAGTTGTGGCTGTTTTGCCACAGCCTTGGGATTGTAGAGCAGGTATGGTATTGCTCAGTACTCAGGACGGCCACGGCGGAGCCTGCTGCTCAGCTTTGAGGCAGCTGCCCTCTTGGAAGGGTGGACTTCTGTGGCAGCGATTTGCTGTTAGCTGGGGACACCCGGAGCAGGGCAAATGCACGCGTCACCATCTTGTCTCCCGTGGCCTCTCAGAGAGCTCTCTGCTCCCACCTGGTCTGCGGCTTTTATTTCACACTTGTTGTTCTGTGCCAGGGCTTGCCCCTCAGGAAGACTTCACGAACACTAGTCACGCTCACAGTTTACTCATGCCCTTAGCCCTCTGGCTCCTGACTTTCTACTTTCCAGACATCATTCTGCCATAATTCCATCAAACCCTGTGTTGAAGATAGCTTCCAGCTCCCCCCAGCCCCCACCTCTGTATCACCTCCTGACTTAGAGGCTTCCCTTAAGACTCCTCCGTACCCAACCACTGTAAGGAGTGACAGAGCAGGCGGGCTGCAGATCACAGTAGCCCTTCCCCTGGAACCAGACGTGACCTGAGGGTTGACTCCTGTGATTTGTCTCTCGGCGGCTTGCTAAGCTTCAGCAAGTGGCTCTACCTCTGTGTCTCAGTTACCTCATCTGCATGATGGGGATTGCGGCCCCCGTCCCGATGGGTGGGCGTGAGCCTTAACAAGATAGCATGGTTAAGATGCTGGGAACGGCGCCTGGCACGTAGCGAGGGTCAGTGAGTGTTAACTATTACTGTAATTATATGTTTGCCCGTCTTGACTCCCCCGCCGAGCTGAGATACTTCAAGGCAGTAATTGTGTGTTTTTCTCTTTGCATCTCCAGTGACTTACAGAGCTGCTTGGCACATGGTAGACTCTAAATAAATGTTTGTTGAATTAATGATGATAATTAATGTAATTGCCTACCCGGAACCCGTATTAGGTTCTGACCCTCTGCTGGTTGCACATGGTGTGGGGAGAACATGACCAGGTTATCCGGCGAGGTTAAGCCACCAGAAATCAGCTGATGCTTCCGGGTGCCCGCCTCCCGGTGCCCACCTCCCGGTGGAGCTACGTGGGAGGGCGTTAGCTGAGGGTCAGGTCAGCTCGGACTTTGTGTGTGGGGTCCGTGGGGCAGGCGTGGCAGTCGGCTGTGAAGGGCCGATCCACTGTTAGGTTTGAGCGGCCAGTCAGGAAGCTCTGGCAGTCCAGTGTGTAAGGACCATCAGAAGATGGTGCGTTTGCAGGGCAGGTATGGAGACCTCAGTCATGGTCCCAGCTAAGGTACCGTTGCTGTCCGACTTTTGACGTTTTTTGACTTAAAAAAAAAAAAAAAAAGTTAATATGGCAGCTCACATCTTTAATCCCAGGACTCGGAAGCAGAGGCAGACAGATCTCTTTGAATTTGAGGTCAGCCTGGTCTACAGACTGAGTTCCAGGACAGCCAGGGCTACACAGAGAAACCCTATCTCAAAACAACAAAACCACCACCACCACAACAAAAACAAACAAATGAACACCACAAAACAAAGAGGTCAGTAGACCTGTGGTGGAAGTCAAGCCTGACCTTATTTATTTATTTATTTGTCTTTATTTTATGTGCATTAGAGTTTTGTTTGCATGCATGTCTGTGTGAGGGTGCCAGATCTTGGACTTACAGATACTTGTGAGCTGTCATGTGGGGTGCTGGGAATTGAACTCTTGAGTCCTCTGAAAGAGCCGTGAGTGCTCTTAACCGCTGAGCCATCTCTCCAGCCTCCTGGTTCTGATCTTCGTCTTCCGTCCTGTGGATCCTGGGGACTCATCCTTAGGTCATCAGGCTTGTGGCAGGTGCTTACCCACTGAGCCATCTTTTTTCCCCCTCTTCCAAATTAGTTTAGAGAGAGTAACAAACGCCGGGTCTCTAGGGTTTACTGGGTCTGGATGGGATCATCTTTTTTTTTTTTTTCATGTGCATTTCCCTCAGGAGACATAGAACATCTGCTTCCCTTCTGGGATGAGCAGCCACCAGCAATCGTTGCTGGAGCCATTATTTCATTAGAGGATTGTAAGATGATGGTGCTCTATTTATTAGCTGGAGATTCCTATGAGGACAAACCTCCCGTTTGTTTCAGTGCTCTGAGAAACAGCTTTTCTTTAAGAAGGGATATGGTGGTGCGTACCTCTAGTCCCAGCACCCTGGAGGGGCATGCGGTTCTCTGGTGAGTTCAAGGCCAGCCTGGTCTACGTTGTGAGACCCTGTCTCGAAAATATAAAAAAAGAAAGATAAGCCAGGTGTGGTGATCCCAGCACTCTGGGAGGCAGAGGTAGGCAGATCTCTGTGAGTTTGAGGCCAGCCTGGTCTTCTCTGTGCAGCCCTGGCAGTCCTGGAACTCTCCCCATAGACCAAGCTGGCCTCAAACTCAGATCCACCAAGCACCGGGATTACAGGCGTGTGCCATCAGTCCTCGGCAGTTTGTTCGTCTGTTTGTTTGTTTTTTTTAATTAAGATTTGTTTATTTTATTTGTATGAATGTTTTGCACAAATAGTATATGTGTATCATGTTTGTGCCTGGTACCCAAGGAAGGCAGGAGGGGGTTAGAGGCCAGGCCTGGGCAATGTGGTGGGTGAGCACTGATCTTAAACTATGAAAGAAAAAAAGAAGGAAGGAAAAGGGAATATGAAAAGGCCTGCTCTAGGCAACAGATACTTGTAACAGAATGCATTTCCTTAAAAATGCATTGAGATATGTCCAATGAGATAGCACAACGATAAAGGCATTTGTCACCAAGACCTATAACCTGAGTTTGATCTTTGGGACCCACATGCTGGAAGGAAAAGAACTGACTTCTACAAGCTGTCCTCTGACCCCCCACCCCTCTACACACACACACACACACACACACCATGGCATACATGCCTACAGTGTATGAGTTGTGTGAGTTCGAGGCCAGCCTGGTCTACAAAGCGAGTTCCAGGACAGTAAACAGGTTGTCCAAGGTAAACTTCTTGCTGAGTGTGTGGGACTTGAGTGCAGGCTTCCTCTGGTCTCCAGGCTCCTTGTTGTTGTTGTTTATTCATGTTAGGGACGGGGCTGCATGCATGCTGTGGTGCACAGGTGAAGGTCAGAGGTCAACTTGTGAGAGTCACTTGTCTCCTTCCACCACGCGGGTCACGGGGGTTGGGCTGTCAGGCGGTCGCGCTTGGCAGCAAGCACCTTTCCCCACTGAGCCATTCTTACAGCTCATTGGTCTCTGAAGCCTTGGCCCAGGGTTCATCCTTCGTGTAGGCACCTGGACTAGAGCCTCAAAGTTGTGTGGCTCTTTGGATTTCCCATAGGTGACATCAGCCTGTTGGACATGTGAGAGACGGGGCCCTGAAGAAGCCAGACACTTAGGGTGCACGGCTTTGCAGAGTGTTTGGCAGAGGACACCTTTCGGGAACTGTGTTGCCCCAAGATTCGAGTGAGGCGGTTTCCTTCTAGCGAGAGGGATGAAGCTTCTGGGGCCTGGACCTTGCCTGCCCTCAGGATCTTACAGTTGAGCCTTGACCCAGCCTTTTAGAAAAGCTAAGCTTGTACTGACCGCCCCTGGCTCCCATGCTAGGGATTGAACCCAGGACCTTGGACGTGCTAGGCCAATGGCTCCACCCCTGAGCTTCACCTCCAGGCCATTTACTTATTTATTTATTTCCCTTTTATTTTTATTTTATTTTTTATGTGTGTGGCTGTTTTGCCTGCGTGTGAGTTCTGTGCACTGTGCTCATACCTGGTGCCTGAGGAGGCTCTGATCTCCCGGAACTGGAGTTGCAGGCGGTTGTGAGCCGCCATGTGGGTGCTGGGAACAGAACCCAGGTCCTCTGGAAGAGCAGCCAATGCTCTTACCACTAAACTGTCTTTTCAGCCCGGTTCCTAGGCCTTTTCAATGTTTAGTCTGAGGCAGAGTCTTGCTAAATCGCCTAAGCTGACCTCAGACATGCCGTGCAGCCCAAGCTGACCTTGCATGTGATCCTCCTGCCGTAGCTTCTTCCCAGGTGATTACAGGGCTGCAGGAGCGTGCCCGGCTGCTGTAGCATTGAGGAGCAGTTAGTAAGGTCTCAAAGCTCCAGGCCTGCTGGGTCAGGGGTTCTGGGAAGGTTGGGTAGAAAGTGCCCGGCCGTCATCTTGCTCCTGGCCTAATGGCTCAACCCATTTTTAGATACCAGGAAGTGTAACAGCACGGCACATTTCTGATGCTGAATAATGGATGAGGCCGGGGAAGGCTCTGTACTCTTCCTGATGAATTATTTACCAGGAGCCTCTAAATTGAGGGCTTCTCCATTATGAACGTCCTGACTCTCACACAGGTGTGCAGCCCTTCCCCTCCCCTGGCTCCCTCTGTTTCCCCTGTAGATGAAGCTATCACCTTCCTTATCTCTCTGTGCTCTGGGCAGATGCTGGGGCCTGTGGCCAGCAACTATTTGGGTCTGATGCCCCCTCAGTCATGTGCAGAGGCCGCTTCCTTAAGACCCCAGGCAGATCTGCCAGGGGCAGCTAGGGCTAGTTAGCCTGGGGCCAGTGCCACTGACACAGGGAGCGCTGTGTGTGCTCGGGTCTGCTCTGTCTTGGCTTTCTCGTCCCTCTGTCTCTCTTGTCCCCCTGTCTTTCCAGCGCCGTTACCCATCTTTGCTTCAGTCTTTCAGTCCACTCCTGTCCGTGCCTTTCTGTCTGTTGGTCCACTGTTTTCCCTCAGCCCTGGTCCCACTTTCTCTTCAGTCTCTCATATTCTCTACCCCTTCCTCCCGGCTCTGTTCTCCTCCAAGTACCTTCAGCTCACCTCTGTCTCTTTCTCTGTCTCTGTCCCTCACTCCTGGCTTTGCAGGTCTGTACGAGGCAAGCCTATATGAACCGAGGGACGACACTTAAGTAAGCCAGATCTCAGAGCCTCCCAGACCCCGACTCACAGGCTGGGAGAGGGAGCACGAAATAAACCTTAGGTCTTTGTCGATTCTTGTTTTCAAACCAGTTGTTGCATCAGACGCTCTGAAGAGCTCTCTTTTTGTCAGGCTTCGTGTGTGTGTGCGTGTGTGTGTGTGTGTGTGTGTGTGTGTGTTCTCTTTTGTGATGTTTGCCCCGAGGGTTGGCTGTCTCCAGGCCGAAAGCATCTGGTGGTGAGCTGCAAGTTTTTGGTGCTTTTAGAAATAACTTTAAGGAGTTGTTTCTGGTCTTTCTTCATCAGTTGATTTTTTTTTTTTCATCTGTTGTTACTGATTGAAATCCTTACTTTGCTGTCTTTAGCCAGAATGTTTTTTCTAAATGATGTATTTTTAAAGTGCTGCTTTGGGGAGGGAAACGTGTGTGTGTGCGTGTGTGTGCGCGTGCGCGAGCGTTAGAGAGAGAGAGAGACAGAGACAATGCTGAGAACCCCAACCTCCAGAACCCCAACCTCCCACCCCCGACATAGTCTGTTGTAGCCTTGGCTGTCCTGGACTCTCTTTGTAGACCAGGCTGGCCTTGAACAGATCCACCTGCTTCTGCCTCCCAAGTGCTGGGATTAAAGTCGTGCACCACCACCACCCGGCCAGAAGCCTTTTTTAAGTAAAGTAGCGAGGGCTAGAGAGATGGCCCGTGGTTGAGAGCGCTGAGTTCTGCTCCCAGCACCCACAGCAGGGGCTCACAGTCGACAGGAAGTCCGGCTCCGGGAGCTCAGGCGCCCTCTCCTGGCCTCTGGGGGCAACTACGCACACTGCATAGGTCTAAATACAAATGGATAACTAAGAAGGCACTGGATCCCCTGGAACTGGAGTTAAGGATGGTTGTCAGCCTCCTGTCAGTGCTGGGTCCTCTGCAAGAGCAGCCAGTGCTCTTAACCGATGAGCCCATCGAGGCAGCCTGGTGACAGTGTCTGCCTGGCACGCACCAGACTCTAGGCTTACTGCAAAGAGGAAAAAAAAAATCCTAAGTCTTTAGGAACGTGCTTCAGAGTATTATCATCAGTACGATGGCGTTTTTGAGGAGCTGGGAAGTGTGTGAAGAAGTCCAGTGGCTTGACTCTCACCAAGCAACTGGCCACCAAGTCCGCAGATGCCCCTCAGTCTAGTATGGGAGGACAGGGCTCTCTGTCAGAGCGGCCGCTGAGCAGCGGTCACGCTGCATTTAGTGACGTTCCAAGGCTTTGCCCACCTCTGCCGTACATTTGGGTCAACGTTTTCCAGCCACTACGGCAGCAGAGTGAGACAGTTTGGCACAGGGCGGGGGCTCCATGCACAGTCCCAACCCCCAGCTTCCTCACCCAAACCTTGCCTCAAACTGTCAGGAGCTTCCAAGCATCCTCATTTTCCCCTCGCGTCTGGAGGCCTCTCTTTCTGTCCCAGGTTGTCCCGACACCTGACCTTCTAGATCTTTAAGGGCAGCCCCCCCCTCGCCCCACCACTGCCTGGAGAGAAGGGCTGGTCCAGAGGCAGCTGTTGGCAAAGACAGGTGGGGTGACTCCTCTCGGGGAAGGAAGGCAGGGGAAGGGACTGTGTGCGGCTCTGCCTCCCCAGCCGCACCTCTAGAGGACAGCCCAGCTGCCGAGGGCGCCTCGGCCTCCCGCACACGTGTTCGCCATCACGGCGTGTCCCCGGCCGGCCATGTGGCAGATGCAGCTTGCCACAGGCCTTCCACATCATGACATAGCAGAGCGGTTTCCTCACATTCCACGGCCTTGGCTGCTCGGGAAGTGGTTTGCAGAACAGTTCTAAATATAAAAGGCTGATGACGCTCTTGTCCCCTTGAAAACAGCTGAGGTCCAGCCTCTCAGGCAACTTTTGGAGCAAGGAGGATGGAGAGTAGGAGAGGCAAGGCTGGTGTGTGTGTGTGTGTGTGTGTAGGGAGTTGTCCAGGCCCTGAGGATACCCAGACCCTTGGGAAAAACAGCTTTCTCTGCATCTAAGGAGGAAGGTACGTGGTAAAGACTGAATTTCAGGCTGTGTGGACAGCTGTGCTCAGCCACTTAATTGCTTAATTTTTGTTGTTGTTTTGTTTCAAGACAGGGTTTCTCTGTGTAGTCCTGGCTGTCCTGGAACTCACTCTGTAGACCAGGCTGGCCTGGAACTCAGAGATCTGCCTGCCTCTGCCTCCCCAGTACTGGGATCTAAGGTATGTGCCACCTTGCCTGGCCTCAAAAATAATTTCTTTTGAGACAGTCTCACTGAGTAGCCCTGGCTGTCTGGGAACTGAAACCAAGCTGACCTTGAGCTCACAGAAATCCTCCTGCCTCTGCCTCCTGAGGTCTGGAATTAAAGGCACGGACTGCTATGTGTTATTGATTACTATTATTACTTTCTTAAGATTGATTTATTATTTTTACATACATGTAAAAATAACACAAAAATGTTTTTTAATTACGTGTAAAACAGCTATCATATTTTAGAAGAATACATCCAAACAGAAAGATTTACATTAAATCCAACAGAATGGTTGTGGGAGGGGTGCTGAAAGGGAATTAGTGAACAAAAAAGAAAGCCAGTGTGGCCAGGCAGTGGTGGAGCACACCTTTAACCCCAGCACTCTGGAGGGGGGAGGCAGGAGGAGCTCCGTGAGTAAGAGTCCAGCCAGGGCTACACAGAGAAGCCCTGCCTCAAAGAACCAAACCAAGCGAAAACAAAACAAACAACAAACAAAGCAAGCCATTGCTTTTCTCGGTGCCATCGCAGAAAGAGTGCCAGACATGCCCAGGGGTAGATGACACCCTAACCCCAGGGGCCTTGGCTGTGAAAGTGCGCTGAGGGCCCAGTGGGCAGAACACCTGCTGTGTGAGCGTGACGACCAGGTTCAGATCCCCGGAACCTACATAGCTGCCAGGTGGGTGTGGCAGCCACCTATAAATCCACGCCGGCCGGCTGGAAAAGCAGAAGGAAGAGTTCTTTGTTCAGGTGAGAGATCCCTCCTCAACGCAAAGGTAGAGGTGACTGAGAAATCTCTACTTTGTACACACACGCTCGTGCACACACACACACACACACACACACACACACACACACGTCATATCACACACATACCAATGCAAAGATAAATCCCGCCGAGCAGAGTGGAGAATTCCTTGGGCGGGAAGTAACACACCATCTTACAGAGGCCGGCAAGAGGTGCGCGGGCATCGTCCCTGGGTGGAGCCCTTCCCGGGCAGAGCTGTTTTCTCTGTTCTGTGGTGACTGTTACGTGTGACTGTTGAGTCTTTGAAATGTGGCTAGTGGACAGAGTGTGAGGAGGAGCGTTTTCAACTTCATTTCATATTGTTATTTTAAAAACTTGATGTGGTGGGAGTGGTAGTGGGGTGTGTGTGTGTATCATAATTTTATATATACCATACCCAAAGGGTTCAGATCCTACAAAAGGAGCGGGTGAGCTGCCTGTAGTGAGTGCTGGGAACTGAAGCTGGTGTCCTCTAGGAGAACAGCTAGTTAGTACTTAACCACTAAGCCATCTCTCCAACCCTCATGGCTTTCATTTCAAATTAAGTTAAATTTAAATAGCCTCACAAAAGCTAGAGGACGTGCAAAAACCCGTTCAAGGCTTCCATCTTAAGAAACTCAGGCCCGTGGAGGAAAATCAAATTGACTGTAGATACAGGTAGCTCTGGAATCTATTTCAGGTGGGTGGACAGTCACGAGACTGTTCTCAGACCATAAATCAGCGGTTCTCAACCGGGGGTTTGAACGACCCTTTCACAGGGTCGCCTAAGACCGTAGGAAATTGCTGACATTTATGGTACATTCGTAGTGGATAGCGAAGTTCCAGTCATGGAGCAGCAACGAGGACGGTTTGATGGCTGGGGGTCACCACAACTCGGGGAACCGTATTAAAGGGTCCCAGCATCGGGAAGGTTGAGAACCGCTGCCACATATACTCGAGGGGACACCTTTCCTAGTGTCCTAGTCACCAGGAGGGGCAAAGAAGTGTCATCCTGCCTACTGACGTCAGCCTCCATGTGGAGAGGCCTATAGGGAGGCGGAGCTTAGGGGATGGGGGAAACCCAGATTCCTCTCTGCTGTGTCTCACGTCCAGTTGCCTCACCCTCGCTGCACCTGCCACGGAGAGGGTCACTATTAATCCCTCCGAGGCCTGGCCCCACAGTTGCCAAATGAGAGCCAACTGTGCAGCCGGAGGGTGGGGCCTCTGAGCGAGTCTCCAGTGCACCCCAGCATTATTAGTACCACCTAATTCAGAGTTCTGTCTCGGAGCCTGGGCTCCGTTCTAGTGGGTCCAGAACCCAGGTCTCCCTTCCCCATTCTTCTCCGTGACCACACCACCTCACCCTGAGTTGTTACCCACGGCCACTTCCTTGGAGACATTTGTAGATGTTTGAGGGCCTCTAAGGGTCAGTTTCCACCCTCCCCATAGAAGACAGGGAGGCGCCACACAGCCCGTGGGCGTGGAACACTTAGACCTCAGCTCTCTGCTTGGATCTGCGTGGTGCCAGAAACAGGGGCTTATCCTCCGCCTTGTTGGTGCTGAGACTCCGGGTAGTATCCTCAGAGTAGGTGGGAATGGATATTTCGACTCCCAGCCCACAAATAACAAGCTGGGTGGGCTGGGAGATGGCAGGTCCTGCGGTTCATCCCTGTGATTTTATTCCCACAGTGATCGCGATGTATTCCTCACAAGTTACCCAGAGGGGCCTGGAAAGATGGCTCAGCACTTCAAAGCACTGGTTCCCCCCCCCCAACCAAAGGAACTGGGTTTGATCCCCAGCACCGTGATAAACGGGGTGTGGTGGTGCAAGCCTGTTATCCTAGCAATCGAGGGAGCTGGAAGTTCAAGGCCACCCTAGGCTGCATGAAACCCAGTCTGGAGAAAGAATGAAAAGGGGGCCTGGAGAGGTAGTTGAGCGGGGCATGCTGCTCTTGGACCTGACCTGGGTTCAGGTCCAGGGGATCTGATGCCCTCTTCTGGTCCCCCACAGGCACCTGCACACAAGCGGAATAACTCAAGCAGCACAGACACATAAGTCAAACTCAAAAGAAAAAGAAAAGAAACAGTAGTCTCCACGCGGAGAGGCTTGTGCTTGGGACTGTCTTCCGGTGGGACAGGAGCCCGGTTGCTCTCTCCCCTGGAGCGTTTGTGCTTCTCAAGGTGAAGGCTGCTTGTCCTGGCCTGTGCTCCGGTGTTGCTCTAGAAAGGGCATGGAAACTTGGCACACCGTCTCTCGTTTCTGTTGATAACTGCCCCAGCAGGGTCCCCTTTGGTCTGAGTGCCAGCGGCCACCTGAAGTTGGATTTCCTCACGGGGACCTGGACCCCAGAGCCAACAGCTTAGTCTTGGTGTGCGAGAGTTAGCCAGGTGTGTGTGACTGGTGGACCTCAGGTGTAGGAGAAGCCACAGTCACTCTCATGAATACACACTACCATGTAAAAGGCCCTCAGCTTCCTGGAGCCTGCTGTTCTCATGCGTGGGCTGGCAGGATAGGGCTCAGTGACTAGGGCTGCGGTGGCTCTGCCAGCTCTTGAGGCTCCTGTCTAAAGAGTGGGATTTTACTGGGCCGGGTAGCGCACACCTGTAATCCCAGCACCTGGGGAGGCAGAGGCAGGTGGATCTCTGTGAGTTCGAGGCCAGCCTGGTCTACAAAGCAATTCCAGGACAGCCAAGGCTACATAGAGAGACCCTGTCTCAAAAAGAAAAAAAAGAAAGAAAGAAACAAAAAAATAGTGGGATTTTTAATTAATTAATTAATTAATTAATTTGAGATGCATTGATGTTTTGCCTACATATATGCCTGTGAGAGTGTTTGACCTGGAGTTACAGATGGCTGTGAGCTGCTATGTGGGTGCTGGAAGATCAGTCAGTGCTCTTAACCACTCAGCCTTCTCTCCAGCCCCGGGGTTTTATTTTCAGAGGGAGAAGAAGGAATTAGAGTTATTATTTGGTCCCATTGTATAGGTTCTGATGCCTGTATGGGTCCTGGGGGCATTTTCCCTCCATGGGCCTGAGGATTGGCCCCGGGGGGTGGTGGACACTTGGATACCTGGAATGAATTAGCCAGATTTCCTTAGAACTGGAGTGCTTAGTTCAAGCTTCCTGTTGCCTGGCTTGTGTGATGTCAGCCCTCGGCGGGCAGAGGCAGGGGGAAATCTCAAATTCAAGGTAGGCTGGAAACTGCCTTGTGAGGCCCTGTCTCAAAGATAGCAAGGACTGAAGCTGTGTGTGGTGGTACACCCATTCACTCCTACACGCAGGGGGTTCAGATACACAGATAGGGCAGCCAGACGTATGTAGCAAGCTCCAGCCCAGCCAAGGCTACAAAGCGAGACCCTGCTTTACACACACACACACACACACACACACACACACACACACACACGACTACGCACGACTGCGCACGCACGCACGCGAGCACCAAGGGTTAGGAGTGTAAGTCCATGGTAGACAACGTGCCACTACTACAAAACAAAATCCCCAAGCCAAACTTTCTGCTGCTTCCCTCCTCCACGTATGGAGTGTTTTGACACATGTGTATGAGCGCATACTCATGCCACTCATGCATACAGACTGGGGAGGGTCTGGGGCCCAGAGAGCGACCAGGGGGTTGGGCATCAGATGTGGTTGGGTGTCAGGTAGAGAACGGACGTGGAAACCAACGTTTCCTTAAGAGGCTGGGTGCCGTCATGGAGAGTGTCTGTAGCTGACTGTTAAGAGAGCCAGGCATACAGCTTGGAAAATGCCCTCCTGGGGCACTGGAAGCTCCAGCTGAGCTGGGGCCTCTGCGTGTTGGGAGGGAGAGGCCTCTCTGCTGCTGCCAAGGAGCTTCTTGGGCTGCACGTGCCCACAGGCAAAGCTCCCACGTGGACAGTGTTTCCTTCTGGATGCTCCATGGCGTATGTGGTCTTCGCATCTGTAAACCTGCTTAGCCCTCCACCCAGGCTGTTCAAGGGCTGAGCGGGGTGGTAGCCTGTTGTCTTCGGTGTATAGCAAGGAGAAGGCGCTACCCTCAGCTGGCACCCCAGATCATAACAGGGCAGGGATGTCTGGGGGCGGGAAGGCGGCCATATTGCACGGGTCGCTGTGCTCTAGCTCCGAAAGGCTCAGGGAAGCTTTAGGAGACCCAGGGCCAGCGAGTAACCAGATCACAGAACTGACGGCATCCCTGAAGTCAGAGGTAAGGGACAGAGTGCGCCGTCTTGAGATAGGTACCACCATCTTAGTCTCTAAAAGCTGTGCCTGTCGTTGTTGTATGCTGTACCTTCTGCACAAACTTTCTAAGAGCTCCTGGGGTCTGACATTGCTGCCAGGGACTCCCCGGCTCCCTGAAGCATCAACGGAGCAGTATCTGCAACAAGCCATGCAGATTGGCAGCCCGGGCACAGTCCCACTGCTTTCTGAACAAATGTGGGGGCCACTGAGTGGGGGCTCAGAGAGGCCCGGAGGCTCCTCTCTTCTGGCTTTGGAAACATCTAAGTCTACCCCAGCCAAGCACTAACCAGGACCTGCTGTGAGCTGACGTCAGGACAGAGGCCCCCCGGGGGGCCGGCTTTGATGTTTCCCAGGCCATGTCATAAGGGTGCAGGATTGCAGGATGGAGGGCCTGTGAGTGGCAGTCTGGGAATGCGTCTCTGGTCACAGCTCTAGAGCAGCTTAGCCCCGTCCGCAGGAGGGGGTGCGGAAAGGTAGGGGTGGCTGAGCTGCTGTCTCTTGAGTTACACAGGCTCTTCTCGGGTTTCTGCGGCAGGTGGTCTGTGGTTCCTGTACCCCCAGGGCCTGTTCCCATCCACCATCTGGTTGTTCTCTGCTCTCTGCTCGTGATTTCTCCTTTGTCTAGGCTTTGGGCCTATCCCTGGGCCTTGGCCTGAGAAGAGTTTTGTGATGTTCTAAGAAGTTGAGTCCTTGAGCAGGAAGAGAGTCCATGGGATTAACAGTCCTTGCCTTTTACCTAAACTGAACCCTGAAAATGTCATGGGTTTAACCAGTTTTAAGGTGGATAAACAGATGGCACTTGCCATCAAGCCTGATGAGTGACCTGAGTTCAATTTGTGGCACCTATATGGTGGGCGGGGAGAACCAGCTCTAATGAATTATCTTATCTCTGTTCACAAGCATTGTGTCCACCCAAACAAACAAACAAATAAGTAGAGCCACCTCAAGGCTCTTTAGGTGATGGCTCGTATAGTGCTTGTCACACAGGCTTGAAGAGCTGAGTCCAGTTCCTACAGCCCACTTAAAAATCCGGGTGTGGTGGCATGTGCTTGGAATCCTTGTTCCAGAAGGGTGTAAGACTGAAGGATCCCGTGGGGCTCATCGGCGAGGCGTCTGGCCAAGTTCCAGATCAGTGAGAGAGCCTGTCTCAGGACACAGATGGAAAGCTGCTGAGGAGCAGTACCTTAGCTTGACCCCTGGCCTCTTCATCCGTGCACACACACACACACACACACACACACACACACACACACCCATACACTTTTTAAAAGACTCGTGATGCAGGTGTACAATTTTGTGCTGGGCTGCGATCACACTATTCTAAGCAACAAGTTGGCAGGTGATCTCTGCTTTTTGGTGACCGTCCTGGAGTTGGGGGTTGAGGGTCCCAGGATTTTGGTGAATTGCAGTTACAGAGGGCCGCCAGAGTGGAGCTGAATCTGCCTGTCGTGAAGGTGGTTGGCAAGTGTCCCTGGTACCAGGCTTGTCCTAGGCATGCATTTCCTTCAGGTCAACCAGTATTCTCTGAGTGTCTTCATGAGACTCGGATTGTCTGTGGGAGGTATGTCTGCCACACTCGCTGGCTGTGGGGAAACTGACTCTCCCTCCTAGGAACAGATATTTCCAGGGCAGGGCTGGGAAGGGCATGGGATTGGAGCTGCCTTCCTGAAGTCTTGGGCAAGGCTTGGCAACATGTGAGTTCTCAGATCTTTAGTCAATCCCACTCCTGGGCCTGAGTTTACAGTTCTGTACGACAAAGGGTTTGTGCCACGATGCCTGACAGGGGCAGGACCACACCCCTGCGGAGTATTTAGAAGCGTGTAGGGGAGTGTCTGGGTTGGCACGGTAACTGGGGTGCCTGAAGGCATACTTGTTAACTGGCACAGTGGGTGGGATCACCCTGCTTGGTGGAGAACCACCAGGCCCCATTGAGAAGGAACAGGGGTGCTCTGGGGCACTTCCGGCTCCCAGAGTGTTTTGTGTTGGGAGTGGTAGGCCTTTGGAAAGGTGGGGAGATGTCCCCTCAGCTGGACCCAGCCCTGTTGGGTCCCAGGACTTGTCTTGACATGACTCCACGAGAAGACAAATTCTCATGCCCGAAAGAAACAAACCTCATCTCCAGGGTCCTCAGAGACTGCTGGCTAGGCCGGGGATCAATCCCCAGTGACTTGGGAAGCGATGGGAGACCCTTTGAGTGTCTCCCTCCCCTTACATGGCCCTGAGCCTGCCTCTTCCTGGTGACTGGGAACATCTCTTGCAGTTGAAGCCAGTTGGCTCCAGGACTCTGCCGGGCTCCCACATGGGGCAGGAACAAAGCCTGGTGTGTTACTTCTGACACTGCTGTAACTCTGCCGCCCACATGTCCAGCCCTGCCCTCGGCCTGCCTAGCCCATCTGCTCACACAGGTGTTTTGATCCTCCCTTGTTCCCCCGGCCGTGATTCTGCCTTTGGTTCAGGGCCCCTCCTTGTTCATGGTTGTTTTCCTAGTTGTGACTAAAGCTGAGTGACCATGTGTGGGAAGATGAATGGCCTTACTTAAAAATCTATGGCTTTGACTGCCGCTGGATTCTCAGAAATAGGTAGACCAGAGGACTTTACAGCGGCCTTCACACCTCTTGGCCGTAGCTTTTGTGTCCAGAGTATTTGGGCTTCTCCAGTGAAAGGAAAAGTCTCTGCCAAAGCACTCCCTGAGGATTCTGGGCTGCACAGCATCTGCGGGTGGGCTCCAGTGCTTTCCTGACCTGGGGCTGCCTCTGTTGCTGGTACTCGAATGTTTTCAGGCTAAGTCGCCATCATTCCATGATGTTCTTTAAGTCAAGATTGAACTTTGTTCTGTGCTATGATTCTGCGATAGGCAAGGAAGGGTTGGGCTACTTGTGTTCCCCGTTCCCCAGCTTAGAGTCAAGACCTAAGATCTGCTCCTATAGGCCTGGGGCCCTTCTCTGTGGAAGCCTGATGCAATCAGTCTCCACCTAGACCTTGGGGCTCCCAGACCTCGGGGCTCCCTTCCCCATCTCTGCCCATACCACTTGGCATTTACATATGCCACAGTCATATCTCGTGTATTTGTCCTGGGAATCCTCAGAGCTCAAGGCCCCTTGTCTGTGGATTCTGCATTGTCCAGCACAGTCCGAGCTCCTCCCTGGACTTTTCCAGCTGTAGCCTTGTTCTTCATACCTGTGTTTATTGACCAGCTGTGTCCATGGCCCCGTTTCTCCTCTGTGTTAGGATGGAGATGAATGCTCCTCCTGACCCCTGCCTCCCATGTCTGCTTCTGCAGGTGCCCAGGCATCCATTGTCTTCATCAAGGAGCCATCCTCCCAGGATGCACTGCAAGGGCGCCGGGCGCTGCTCCGTTGTGAAGTTGAAGCCCCGGGCCCAGTGCAGGTGTACTGGCTGCTCAATGGGGTGCCTGTCCAGGACACCGAGCGCCGTTTTGCCCAGGGCAGCAGCCTGAGCTTTGCGGCTGTGGATCGGCTTCAGGATTCTGGCGCCTTCCAGTGTGTGGCTCGGGATAACGTCACTGGAGAGGAAGCCCGCAGTGCCAATGCCTCCTTCAACATCAAATGTGAGAGCCTGTTTGGAGGGAGGGTACCGTGCCCGGTGCATCCACCAGACTCAGCAACTGAGTCCTGGTAGCCTTCTGCCTCAGTTTCCCCTATTGCCAGTTGAATGGGCCATATAGAATTCAGTTGTGGTACTACTTGTGTGGATAAGAGAAAGAAGCTTCCTCCCTTCTTCCTTCCCTCTCCTCACTTTTCTTCTGCCTTTCCTTCTTCTTCCCCACATTGCCTCCCATCCCTTTTCTTCGCTGTGGTTTGGACCCAGAGTCCCACACATGCTGAGCATACAAAGCATCGTTCATTTTTCCCAAGCTCCCCAACCGCTTCAAGTCAGTGTCCCGTTTATCTGCCAAAGGCTTTCACCGAAGTCCTTGGTGTGAATTAAGTCTGACGTGCCGGGTACAGGCATGTGCTCTGTGCCTGGTGCCCATGGTAGCAACTTCACGGCGCTTACAGCTCTGGAGGGTTCGGTGGTGTCCTCCTACCTCTCCACTTTCCCACCGTTGCTCTGCCCTGCGCTCACTGCAACCGTGGCCTCTGCTCCAGGGATCGAGGCGGGTCCTGTGGTGCTGAAGCACCCGGCGTCGGAAGCTGAGATCCAGCCGCAGACCCAGGTCACGCTTCGCTGTCACATTGACGGGCACCCTCGGTAAGGAGCCACGGAGGGTGGGGCAGGGACAGGCAGGGACGTCGCCCCAAGTCCTTGAGCCTGTGCAAGTGTCTTTGCTTCATGCTATAACCACTGCCTCCAAGCCCCCAGTGCTCCCCATCCCTTCCCATTCCCTCCAAACCCCAGCGTTCCTCCCTCCTCCCCAAATGCCCTCACCGGCCTCTGGAGAAGGGTGAACACTGCACGGGTTGATCCCAGACTCGTGGAACTGAGAGATCTGGACTCTTCTTCTATCCTGAACTAATGTTTGCCCTTTTTTTACAAACTGCTTCCCCTCCTCAGGCCTCCATTCCTCCCCTTGTAAACTGTTGAGTGTCCAGTTAGACGGCTGGTTCTCTCTCCTCTTTTCTCTGTTTGTGATCCCCCACCCCATGCCCCACAGGCCTACCTACCAGTGGTTCCGGGATGGGACTGCTCTCTCTGATCAGAGCACCCACACAGTCAGCAGCAAGGAGAGGAACCTGACCCTGCGGCCGGCCAGTCCTGAACATAGCGGCCTCTACTCCTGCTGTGCCCACAATGCCTTTGGCCAAGCCTGCAGCAGCCAGAACTTCACCTTGAGCATCGCAGGTGAGCCTGTTGCGGGGCCGGAAGAGGGGAGGCGGAGCTGCCCGGGGAGGGGGGGTCACTGCCCTGCCTGCTCACTTCCTCCATGCTTTCCTCTTGCCACAGATGAAAGCTTTGCCAGGGTGGTGCTGGCGCCTCAGGACGTTGTTGTAGCAAGGAACGAGGAGGCCATGTTTCACTGCCAGTTCTCAGCCCAGCCACCCCCGAGCCTGCAATGGGTCTTTGAGGATGAAACCCCCATCACCAACCGCAGCCGGTAAGACCTCTGGGGATTCAGAGATTCAGTTCAGGCTGGTCCCTCGTGAACTTGTATTTCTTCAGATTTTCAGCAGATGGCAGCAGAATGTTCTGGTGGTGCTGAAAGAGTCCGGTGTCTGGGACGCAGACACGGCGGCGTGTTTGTACTTTGATTCCCTCCTCTCCCTACCCACGTGGGCCATCCAGGATGGGAGAGCAGGCACCCAGGGATTGCCACGGAGCTTGAGTCAGCCAACCTGCTGCAGACGCGGAGCCTGCGCTCCATCTGCAAGCCCCTAAGTGGCCAGGCTGTTTCAGAAAACGCTGGAGAGGTTAGGGAAAGAGCTGTGGGAGCAGCTAAGAAAGCTCAGACCACCAGGGAGGAGCTGGGGTGGGGGAGGGGCTGTGTGCTCACAATCTGCGTAGCAAGATCTAAGGTGGTACCGTCACGCGCCGAACGTACGTCTTAGGAGGAAGCAGGTGTCTCTGAGAGGTTTGGGGAGGGTTTGCCCTATCAGGATGCTTGCCCGGATTCTGAGAGACGAAAGGACGCCTTTGTGGTACCCGCATGGCTCCCTAGGTCAGAGGCTTTAGTCCTGGGAAATCATTAGATCATCTGATGTGGCTAAGAGGCTCTTGTCCTTGAAACTGGGGTGACTACTGAGAGGTGGTGCTGCTTGTATATTTTCCTTTTTCCCACATTGCAATTTGTCCCACCTTCCTTCCGTTGGTTTTTTGTTTGTTTGTTTGTTTGTTTGTTTGTTTTCAAAACAAGGTCTCTTGTAGCCTTGGCTATTCTAGACTCGCTTTGCAGACCAGGCTGCCCTTGAACTCACAGAGATCTGCCTGCCTCTGCCTCCCTGAGTGCTGGGATCACAGGTGTGAGCCACCAAGCCTGGCAAAATTGAGTTTCTTGCAGTTGGAAAACACACCAGCAAATGGGGCATGAAAACCCGTGCCCATAATCCCAACATTTAACAGGATGAGGCTGGAGGATGTAAAATCTGAGGTCGGGGCTGAGGAGGGAGCTTAGTAGGTAGGTAAAGTGATTGCTGAGCCAGCATCAAGACCTGTGTTCAGATCCTCAGTGCCTGTCTAAGATCGAAAGGTGTGGCAGTGTGCATTGGTAACCCCATGCTGAGGGTCAGAGACGGGGCTCTGGGATCTGCTGGCCAGACAGTCTAACTGAAATGGTAAGCTCCTGAGTGAGAGGTCCTGTGTCATAAAGCAGGATGAAGCGATAGGCCATCTGACATCCACCTTTGGCTTGCACGCGCACGCACACACATACACACACACACACACACACACACACACACACATATCCACTCTAGGTGCAGTCAAGGCCAGCCTGGGTGATACAGTAAGTGTGAAGCCATCCTGGAGAGATAGAGCACCAGCTGCTCTTCCGGAAGAACCAGGATTGATTGTCAGCTCATAGCCCCTGTCACTCCAATTTCAGGGGATCTGATCCCCTCTTCTGGCCTCCACAAGCACAGGGCATACATTTAGGCAAAACACTTGTACACAAAAAACAAAAATAATTTAAAAAAAAAACAAAAAACAAAGAGCTGGGCGGTGCTGGTGCACATTTTTAATCCCAGCACTTGAGAGGCAGAAGCAGGCAGATCTCTGTGAGTTCGAGGCCAGCCCGAGCAGCCCGAGCAAATTCCAGGACAGCCAGGGCTACCCGGAGAAGCCCTGTCTTGAAAAACATAAAATATATTTATAAAAAAATAAATTTAAAAAAAGAAAGAAAGGAAGGAATGGGGCTACCAATGTGAAGGCGCACAGCTTTAATCCCGGATTCAGTAGGCAGAGAGATGAGGATCTTGGTGAGTTCGAGGCCGGCCAGGAGAACATAGTGAGACCCTGTTGCGGGGGAGAAAAGAGAAGAGGAGCGGCAAAGATGCCTCAGTTATTACAAGCCCTTACTGCTCTCGTGGAGCATCTGGGTTGGTTCCAGGCACCCTCATGGCAGCTCATAACTGTCTGCAACTCCAGTTCTAGAGTTCTCTGACACCTTCTCTGGCCTCTGCTGACATGACGCTTGTGCGTGGTGAAAATATATCCGCCCTGGCAAACGCACATAGACATAAAATAAAAATAAAATTTAAAACAAGAAAGGAAAGGTACATACCGACACCCACACTCTCGCACGCTCGTGCACACATGCAGGGGCGTAACTCCCCCTTCTCATAACACAGACCCTTGCAACCTGAAATTCCGCTGCGTGCTAGGGCCGCCTCTTCCAGACAGCGCTCTCTTCCTTCCGCAGTCCCCCTCACCTCCGCAGAGCTGTGGTGTTCGCCAATGGCTCTCTGCTGCTGACCCAGGTCCGGCCACGGAATGCAGGAGTCTACCGTTGCATTGGCCAGGGACAGAGGGGCCCGCCCATCGTCCTGCAAGCCACGCTCCACCTGGCAGGTGGGTCTCTGTAGCCGATGTTGGTGGCTCCTGGGGCTTTGGGACCCTTCTTTGGCTTAGCTAGCGTCTCAGAGGACAGAGACAGGAAGAGGATGCTGGGCGAAAGGAGGAGATGCAGAGAGGCGGGATTGTGGTTGGAGGGAGCCTGGACTTCCTGGAAAATATCCCATACCCAGATGCCCGAGGCAACCAAGCAAGTTACCTTCCTCTCGTGTCCTTGCAGAGATTGAAGACATGCTGCCCCTGGAGCCTCGGGTGTTCATAGCTGGCGGGGAGGAGCGTGTCGCCTGCCCAGCCCCCCAGGGTGTGCCTACCCCCAGCGTGTGGTGGGAACATGGTGGAGTCCGTCTCCCTGCCCATGGCAAGGTCTACCAGAAGGGCCTTGAGCTCGTTTTTGCCAGTATCGCCGAGAGCGATGCTGGCGTCTACACCTGCCACGCGGCCAACCTCGCCGGCCAGCGGCGACAGGATGTCAACATCACCGTGGCCAGTGAGTACTTTTCCTGTGGGGGGTGAGCCTAGGAGGCCTTGGGGTTTGGGTGTAAGGGTTAGAAGCTTCTCTGGTGTACACCGAGGCTCTGTAGCCTTGGGGGGATGGGTCACCTGACAGTGGTGAGCCCGGGCCAGAGGGAGAGGTATATCAGGGGAAGTAAACACGGCCCTCTCACGAAAGTGGTCCCCTCACCGCAGAGGAGAACGCTGTCTGGTAGACTGCCCGCCGTCTCCAGTGTAACCCTGGGGTCATGCTCCCTGAGCTACAGCAGCTCTGTCAAGCGTTAGAGATGAAAGAGCTCCCTCTCTCTTTCTCATGTCTGTGTGTGTGTGTGTGTGTGTGTGTGTGTGTGTGTGTGTGTGTGTGGTCACTTGTGGGTGTGGTCGGTGTTGGGAACCTTCCTCTCCCTAAGCCCAGATCTTGCTGCCCATCCTGTTCCGTGGACCCTTCCTTCTGTCTCTGCCACTCGGAGCTGGACTTGCACGCCACTGCACCTGGACCTCCCTCACGTGGGTCCTGGCACTCCAGGCTAGGTCCACAAGCTTATGCCGCATCTCTCTAGCCGCCTTCTCTTTCTCTTTGTTTTTGTTTGTTGTGCTTTGCCGGCTCCTTAAAGAAACATTACTGTGGTCGGAGGGCTGGCTCAGCAGTGAAGAGCACTTGCTGCCCTTGCAGAGGATCTAGCCTCAGTTCCCAGCACCCAGGTAGTGGCTCACAACTCTGCAACTCCTAGTTCCACAGGCTCTGGTACCTTCCTGTGACCTCCACAGCTACCAGGCCACATACATACCTGAAGGCAAAACACTACGAAATGTAAAATAAATACACCTTAAATTTAAAAAAAAAAAATGAGACATTTTGGGGATATTCTTCCTGTAAAGATAATGAAGTCAGGCTAGGGATGTAGATCAGCTGGTGGAGGACTTGTCTGCCATGCACAAAGCCCTGGGCGTGCTCCCTGGTGCCACATAAGCTGGGAAGCCGGGCACTCAGGAGGTGGAACCGGGAGGATCGGATGTCCAAGGACATTCTCAGCTATAGGAAACCCTATTTCAAAATAAAAAATACTGACATCTCAGAGGGCGTAACGTTTTGCACTTGGGCACCTGGCTTGGGTGACAGGCCACAGCCCACAGCTGGCTGGTGCCCAGTGTGCTTGGGTATTAACGTGTAGACAAGTGTGAGCCATGCAGCCAGCCTTAGTCAGGGTCTGTGGGTCCTCTGCTTTGTTGGGGGTCCTCTGGGACACTCAGAATTCAGGAGCTCGTGCTAATGCATGTTCGTATTTGGGACCTGCTGGCCCTGGTTGCTCACTACGCGGTGACAGAGCTGTGCTGGGTACTCTCTGAGGAGACCTGGGAAATCGGAGGCGAGCCGCGCTAGGTCAGGTGTGGAGCCAGAGAGTGTAGAGGCAGAGGATGTTGAGTTCTGAGACTTTGCCCGGGCAGCAAAGACTTGCTGTGTGACCCCTCCATGACCGGGCACGGTCCCCAGCCCTGGGAATGTGGCAGTAAGCAAAGCAGAGACGCACACTCCACACACCCCTTGAAGCTTAAATTCTGGCTAGCAGGAGAGACAAAACAAGTGTGAAAAACAATTTGGTGAGCAATCACAGAATTTCAATAACTTTATTTTATGTGTGAGAGTGTTTTGCCTGAGTGTCTGAGTGCAAGCCTGGTGTCCACGGAGGCGAGAAGGGAGCACGGGGTCCCCTCCCAGGGAGTTCCTGCTGGTGATAGGCTGCCGTGTGGGTGTTGGGAACAGAACCTAGATCCCCTGGAAGAGCAACAAGCACTCTTAGTCACTGAGCCACGGCCCCCTAAATACATAACTTCAGGTTGAAGTACAACTAACGTAGAAAAATAACAGGGAATTGGGAGACAGGAGGCCACGGGGTTTCCTTTGAATACAATGCTGGTGAGAATGGCCGAGGTTGACCTGAGAGGAGAGCAGTGAGGACGTGAGCCCATACGTAAGTCACTTACGCACCATCTCATAGCAAGCGCTGCTCAGCCCCGGTAGCTCGGAATGGCCGTGGACATGCCTAGGTTTTTGTGGTGGGATTCTCCTCTGAGGGCTTATGAACGCCACAGCGCTGTCGGAGGGCCAGCCGGTTAACTCACATCCAGCGCCCAGCTGGTCTCTGATAGTCTCCATCACGTGTCTGGGAAGGCCAGGTTTCCTCACATAGAAACTGGATTCCAAGAGGGTGAGCGTGTGTTCTAGAAGGCAAGGCGAGTGTCAGGCCACCCAGCTGTCCAGGAAGGAGAGGGATGAACTGCCTCTTGACGGAGAATGTGTGGCTGTCACGTTAAAAAAAACTGAAAGGGCTGGGAGGGCTGTCTGCCACTGTAGACGCTCGGCCCCACCAGGGCGGGTGGAAAGTCCGAGAGGCTCGCAGGTGGAAGACTGGCCTTTCAGACCAATCTGGCTGTGCCGAGAAGACCAGAACATTTAATCGGGGCTGGTCAGGTGGTGGGCTGGGTGCTTGCCACCGAGTCTGACAACCTGAGTTCAGTCCCTGGGACCCACGTGGTGAAAGGAGAGACTGGCTCTAGCAGGTCGTCTTTGACTTCTGCATGTATGCTGTATAGGCCTGCCTGGCCTGGAGCTCACCATGGAGGTCAGACTTGAATTCAGAGATCTGAGATCTGATTGCTTCTTCTTCCCGAGTGCTGGGAATAAAAAACTTCTCTTTTTTTATTTTTTTATAGTACAAATAAGAGTAGTGGTATGAATAAGGCATAGCGGTGCATGTCTTTAAACCTGGCACTTGAACTCCAGACAGCAGGTGGCTCTCTGTGCGTTCAAGATCAGCCTGATCCACACAGAGAGTCCTAGGACAGCCAGGGCTGCAGAGTGAGACCTTATGTACAAACAAACCAAAGAAACAGTGTATTCCCTGGGAGTATTGAGTGAGCCTGAACAGGGGTGATACTGGTGGACGTGAGAGTTGGTTAAATTCAGGTTCAATTTCAGAGCTTAAATAAGAAGGATTGGTGTAGAATAAAAGAGATAGCCTCGGGACAGTAAGTCAAGACTGAACTCCTGGCTCCTACATTTGGCTGGAAAACAGCGTTCCTTGCTGAAATAGAGAGTGCTGGGTTGCAGTTTTTGGAGGGAAATGAGTATAATTTTCTGGCTATCCATTCGGAAATGCCAGTAGACAGTTGGCTTGCCGTGGGGAGGTGTCATGAGTCAAGGACATGGGGTTATCTGTTCAGATGATAGAGGAGATTATTTATAAAGTTAATTTAGCTAAAATGAAACTGAGTGCATCAGTCACGCCATGACGGATGTCTGAGTGACGTAGAAAGGGAAGGATTTCTGTTCGGCTCATGACTTCAAAGGTTTTGCTCTGTGCTCTGTTGGATCCACTGCTTTGGGTCTGAGGGGAGGCAGGACATTGGGGTAGCAGGAGCCTGAGACAGAGGTTGCTCATCTCATCATGACCAGGAAGCAGAGAAGTGTTCAAGGAGGAAGGGTTTGGGAACAAGACCTGTTCGTCAAAGGCATCCGTGACTTTGAAGGAGACCCTCAGTGATCATGTGTTCCAGCTAGGTCCCAGCTTCCACTGAAGGTTCTACCCTCTTCCAAAATAGTGCCACACCACCTGGGAATCAAGCTCACAACACTTTAGCCTATGTATGGGGGACACTCCCCTCCACCTCCGAGACAGGGTTTCCCTGCGTAGTCCTGGCTGCCCTGGAACTCATGCTGTAGACCAGGCTGGCCTTGAACTCACAAAGATCCACCTGCCTCTGCCTCCCGAGTGCTGGGATTAAAGGCATGTGCCATGACTGCTGGCTCCGTGGGGGACATTTCACATTCAAACTATAACACTAACTCTGGCCCGTTATGATGTAATGTGAAAAAGAACCAGGGTGGTGACATGTTTGTTTAATTTGATTTATGTGTAAGAGTGTGTTTTCTGCGTGTATGTTTGTGCACCGTATGCGTGCCTGGGCTCTGTGGAGGCAGAAGAGGGTGTTGTGTTCCCTAGAAGTGGAGTCACAGGTGGTTGTGAGCCACCATGTGGGTTCTAGGAATGGAATCTTTGGCCGAGCAGCCAGTGCTCTTCACCTCAGGCCCGGGCCCAGCCCCTGGCGGTGGAGTCTTACGTAGCACGGCTGCCCAACCTCTGTAATGGCAGTTGCCATTACTTCCTTGACCTTAGCTTTTCCAAGCTGGACCACGGTAGAGGAGTGCACCTTGGGTGTTTACTGTGGATGAAATGAAGATGTTGGAAAGGCCTTTGGATGTCACCCCAGCAGCCCTGGGGGTTCCGAATGCAGGAGTGCCAGTGTCTGAATGCTCTGTGATTGACACGTTTGGTTTTGGAGACCTGTTGTTCAGCTTTATCCGTTTCTCCTTGTCCCTCTAGCTGTGCCCACATGGCTAAAGAAGCCCCAAGACAGCCAGCTGGAAGAGGGCAAACCTGGCTACCTGCACTGCCTGACACAGGCCACACCTAAGCCCACTGTCATCTGGTACAGGAACCAAATGCTTATCTCAGAGGTGAGAAAGGCTGGCCTTCCGGTGGACGGGAGTTTCCCACGGCCTTCCCCAGTGCACACCCCTGGAGCTCTCTTTCCCCGGAGGCCGCCCTCAGGGAGACGGCACTAGCCCCTTCCTGCTCACGTCTGTGTCCCGCAGGACTCGCGGTTCGAGGTTTCCAAGAATGGGACCTTACGCATCAACAGCGTGGAGGTATATGACGGGACGCTGTACCGGTGCGTGAGCAGCACCCCAGCTGGTAGCATCGAGGCCCAGGCCCGTGTCCAGGTGCTGGGTGAGTCGGCATGTCGGGAGAGTGCCTGGTTTGACCGGGAGTGGCAGGGAAGGTGATGGCCTGGCCTCTCTTCCGGTCTCAGTGATTTCTCCTCTCCTTCCCCACTGAACCAGAGAAACTCAAGTTCACGCCACCGCCGCAGCCACAGCAGTGCATGGAGTTTGATAAGGAGGCTACCGTGCCCTGCTCGGCCACTGGCCGGGAGAAGCCCACCGTTAAGTGGGTACGGGCAGGTAGGTACCGGGTAACACAGGTTAGGGCATATATGTGTGTGTGTATGAGGGACAGGGTTACCCAGCATGCACCAGGAACTGTGTGTGGGGAGGGATGGACCGGAAATGCAGGATTGATTGATACAGTCCTAGGAGAGAAGGGAAAACTGTAAACCCAGAGGGGTCACGAGGACAGCACTGGTCAGCAGAGATGGCCACTCCAGGCAGCTTGTGGGTGGCCTATCAAGGCAATGCTGTCCAGACCCCCTCTTCACCAGCACCAAAGTAGCATGGATTCCTTGACGAACATTGTTTCAGGGGTGTACATCAGCTCCCTCATCTTTACGTCTGTCTGTGCAGCCTTGACTATCATGAACGCCCTTTGTAGACCAGGCTGGCCTCGAACTCTAGAGATCTGCCTGCCTCTGCGGTCCCAAGCACTGGGATTAAAGACGTGCACCACCATACCCAGCATCTGAATCTTTTACCCTTGCATAATGGCTTTATTATATATACAGCTTTGACTTATTATACTTCCTGAGCAAAGGCATACTTATTTTGTTTATTTGAATTAGTAGAGTCGTGGGGGGTCAAACCTGTGACCTTACGTATGCTAGACAAGCTGCCTCCATCGAGCTACTTTCCCTGGTCCTTTTTCAAACTTATCATTTATTTTTTTATTAATTAACTAATTAATGCAGCCCAGGATGACCTTGACCTTAGGGTCATTCTGCCTCAGCTTCCCAAGTCCTGTGATTATAGGCATGTCCCAGTACACCTGACCATTTTGTTTTTTGTTTTTGAGACAGTCTCACTATGTAGACCAGGCTGCCCTCAAACTCACAGGCATCCGCCTGCCTCTGCCTCCTGAGTGCTGGGATTAACAAGTACCACCGTGCCCAGGGCTTATGTGGCTTTTGTTGTTTTATTTTCTCTTATTTGTGTGTGTGGGGGTCTTCTCCCTGTGTGTTTGTGTGCTGTGTGAGTGCAGTGCCTTGGAGGCCAGTAGGACCAGTGGGACTGATGCTGCAGGAGTTAGAGAAGGCTGTGAGCCGCCATGTGGATTTTATGGATGCTAAGAGTCCAACCCGAGACCTGGAAGAGCGGCCTGTGCTCTTAACTACTGTGCCATCTCTCCAGCTCCCCTCCCCCGCTGTTTCTTTTTTGAAGCAAGGTCTCACTGTGTAGCCCTGGCTGACGTGGAACTTGCTGTCCTTGTAGACCAGGCTGCCCTCAAACATAGATCCTCCTGCCTCTGCCTCCTGAGTTCTGGGACTAAAGCGGCCCTCCACACCCAGCACTTAGTGGTTTTCAGCTTAACACTATTAATCATTTCTCCTTTGTCTTTATATATTGTATATAATAGCAGTCTCCACTGTTGTAACAATCTCATAATTGGATTCTCAAAATTACCCTTTACAAGTGTCAGAGACTTGGATTGTTATCCTCTCCTTTTTATTGCTCTACTGCATCTCTAATCCCGACGTTAGTGGGGTTTATTTTTCTGGATTTAGGTTTGTTTCCTTTGGGAAAGAATCCCAGAAGTAGAATTTTATATATCTAGGATATGCACATTTTTATAACCACCTAAATGAGCTGCCAAACTGTTCTCACAGTTTCACATCTGTGCCAGCCGTGGGAGGGAGGGTGGGTTTGCAGCTTCTGCAGGGGACTGCCTCTTCCGGAAAGACTAGGGGATCCAGCTGCATCTAGAATGGGGTGTCAGGAATGACTTGGTTCTAGGAATGAGGAATAACAGGCAGTAAGATGAGACAAGGCCTTGGCCTGCTCAGAAGTCTAGTCTGTCACAAATGAACTGTTGTCCATCTGTAAGAGGTGAGACTGGGAAACAGGGGGGCGGGGGTGAGTAACTAACAGGGGGCTTTGGGTTTGGACTCGTCCGTGTTACTTGGGCTGGAGTGTTGGCTCAGAGGTTAAGAGCACTGGCTGCTCTTCCAGAAGTCCTGAGTTCAGTTTTCAGCACCCACATGGTGGCTCACAACCATCTATAATGAGATCTGGTGCCCTCTTCTGGCGTGCAGATGCACATACAGACAGAACATTGTATACTTAATAAACAAATAGATCTTAAAACTATAAATAAGCTAAATTTCATTCCCCTTTAAAAAAAAAAAAGTGTTACTCACAGTCACAAATGTTACAAGTAAGGTGGCTTGTGTGGGGTAGAGAGGAGTAACCCAGGGCCTTGTCAGCCATCCATGTAATTCCAGCCCATCTCACAATCCCCCTTGGTTATCTCTGCAGATGGAAGCAGCCTCCCTGAGTGGGTGACAGACAATGCCGGGACCCTGCATTTCGCCCGCGTGACCCGAGACGATGCTGGCAACTACACTTGCATCGCGTCCAACGAGCCACAGGGCCAGATCCGTGCCCACGTCCAGCTCACGGTGGCAGGTGCGGCTGTGGCAGAGCTCGGGAGCCAGAGTCTGGTGGCGGTGGGGTCTGGGGAGTAACGTCTTGTGTTCTGACAGTCGCATTGCTCGCTACTCCCCGGTCCTCTCTGGTCTCTTCCTGTCCAGTTTTCATCACCTTCAAAGTGGAACCAGAGCGCACGACTGTGTACCAGGGCCACACGGCGTTGCTGCGGTGCGAGGCCCAGGGGGACCCCAAGCCTCTTATTCAGTGGAAAGGCAAAGACCGAATCCTGGATCCCACCAAGCTAGGACCCAGGTAGGGCATCCTCCCAGCCAGCCTTGACCTTTCCTGCCGATGGCGGCTCCCCAGGGGCTGGCCCAGGTGAGCGTTGCTGACCTGGGCACATCTTCCCAGGATGCACATCTTCCAGAACGGCTCCCTGGTCATCCATGACGTTGCCCCGGAGGACTCGGGCTCCTACACCTGCATCGCCGGCAACAGCTGTAACATCAGGCACACGGAGGCTCCGCTCTTGGTCGTGGGTATGGGCCTAGAAAGGGTGCCCCGTGTGGGAGGTGTAGAATTCTTTCTTGTCTGTGTGTGCTGGTACCCTGTCAAACTGGGAGCCACCTAGGGGCGTTCTCTTTGGTATGGCGTCACCGTCCAGGGCTCCCGGCTGGAATGTCGCTTGGCTGCGTTCTACAGCGAAGGTGTGTGTACCTGGGTGGCTTGGGGATGCTGAGCTGTCTCCCAAGATGCGTCCTTCCCTTGTGCACTTACAAAGAGAGTAGATTTGTTTTGGCTCACGGTCTCAGACGCTTCCGCCCGGGGCTACGTAGAGCCCTGTTGCTTGTCTGTGGCAACATAGCACGTGGCGGCGGCACAGAGCATGCGGCAGGGGACGTGGCCTTTATCGTGTGTTGAGTGGAAGGCAAAAGAGAGAAAGGAATGGTCTAGGCCTCATTTCCCCTGCAAGGGCACGCCCCAGCCGCGACCTAGCTTTCCTCTACTCGGTGCCTCTTTCCGAAGGTCCTACCACTGCCCAGTAGTGTCGTAGGCTAGTGAGTCGGCTTCAACCCATCGACCTTTAGGAGGGAAACACCCAAGATCACGCTTAGGGATGGAGAGGAGAGACGGCTTAGAGAGGTTAAGAGCACTTAATGTTCATTCGGAGGACCCAAGTTCTGTTCGCAGCACACAACATCAGGCGGCCCACAGCCACCCCCACTCCAGCTCCACGTGACTGAAGACCTCTGACCTCCGATGGCACCTGCACTCACGGGCACATACAACACAGGGGCACATGTAATACACGAATTTTTAAAAAAAGGGCTCAAGGCCAGGCGCATGTATGCATTCCCAGCACTCAGGGAGGCAGAGGCAGGTGGATCACTATGAGTTTGAGACCAGCCTGGTCTACAAAATGAGTCCAGGACAGCCAAGGCTACACAGAGAAACCCTGTCTCGAAAAACAAAACAAAAAAAAAAACAAAACAAAAGGTTCAATCTTATAAACCAGGCACGGCAGTTCATTCTTGCAATCCTGGATCTTGGAGGCAGAGACAGGAGGATTGCCATGAGTTCAAGGCCAGTCAGGGTTAGTGAATTCCAGAGTTAGTGGGCTACAGAGTGAGACATTGTCTCAAAGAAAAGAAAAAACAAAACCTCCAAGCTATTGCAATTGGAATAGGCGAAGAGGGAGCCAGGTCAGGATGCAAGGACCAGAGATGATGATGACAGCCCAGGCCAGACCTGCCCTAGCCGTCTCTTTCCTTCTGAGAAGTTGTGGCTGTGGCTGCAGACGAGAGGAACTAAAGGGGAAGAAAGTTCACAAACTTCTCCATTCAGCAGAAGTGTTTTCCTAGTAACATATCTAATAGAAAATGGGAGTGTGGGAGCTCTTGGTTGAAGCTGAAGTTCACGCAGTGACTTATGGGACCTTGGTCTCCTGGGCCACTGAAAGCCGGTGGACCAGCAATGAGCTGAGTGATAACCAGACGCCTCCCAGTGTTCCTGTCCAGGGTTAGCTCAGTCGGTCTCCACAGCATGTGGAGGTCTTCAAGTGTCCAGAAGTTGTCACTGGGGAGACGTGGTAGAGAAGCAGGGTCTGGTTTGCTTGCGTAGCCCCTGTCCTGACCTCTCCATGTGTCTGTCAGACAAGCCAGTGATGGAGGACGCAGAGGGCCCAGGCAGCCCTCCCCCGTACAAGATGATCCAGACCATCGGGCTGTCAGTGGGCGCTGCTGTAGCCTATATCATCGCCGTGCTGGGCCTCATGTTCTACTGCAAGAAGCGGTGTAAAGCCAAACGGTTGCAGAAGCAGCCGGAAGGCGAGGAGCCAGAGATGGAGTGCCTCAATGGTGAGGTCCCCTTCTAAGGGGAGTGGGCCAGCGTGGGGGCAGAGCGCCCTCCCGTGGCAGCTGTGGAGGAAGGGAGCAAATGCTGCTGGAGAGAGGGGCCTGGCGCTGGGGCTGACCCATTCTCAGGGCCTTCGCTTCTGAGCTGCCTGGCTCGGGACTGCCTCAGGAGAGACTCTTGGGCCAGCCTTTTCTCCCAACACTAAGGCACAGATACAATTGCTATCTATGCATATACATGCGTCAGTTATACATCTTTTCAGTAGTTACACCGGGGGCGGCTCTGTCCGTCCATCTTTTCCCCGACCCCTCCCACCACTGGGAGCACCCTGTGGGCATTGCTGGGTCTCCACTCGCTTTGGGCATTCTGGAACAGCATTTGGCCCTACTCATTGATCTCCCGTTTATACACAAAGGGTTGAATGAAAACCAACTTGTGTGAATATGGCATTCAGGCCCAGTGATTGAGATTACAGCCCACAGCAAGCTCATTTCATACCCCCTCACCTGCATCAATATACAGACACCCCCTAAGGCCTGGCCCAACCAGCGCTCAAGCCCCACCAGTTTTGTCTGTGGGAATAGCCCTCTTGTGTATTATTGGACTCAAGTTGTCAGAAAGCAAGGGGTGGAGGGGGCAGATGAAGACAGGGGATACAACACACCACAGGACATGGGGACTGAGCTCTTTGTGGTAACCAGGATAACCAGGATATTCATCTGACCCCTTGTTCCCAGGTGGGCCTTTACAGAATGGACAGCCATCAGCAGAGATCCAGGAAGAAGTGGCTTTGACCAGTTTGAGCTCTGGCCCCACAGCAACCAAGCGCCACAGCACGGGTGATAAAATGCATTTCCCTCGGGCCAACCTGCAGCCCATCACCACGCTGGGTATGTGGCCTTGCCTACAGCTGCCCCCGCTTTGCTGCAGGACAGTGGTCCTGAGGTGGTTCTGATGTTCCCCCAAATCTAAGATATTAGAGATGGCAGGCTTCAGGTTGTCACAGCTGCCACTCACACGGCATCATTTCTGTAGCCTATCTATAGTACTATTTTCTTTCTTTCTTTCTTTCTTTCTTTCTTTCTTTCTTTCTTTCTTTTAATTTACTCATTTATGTATATGAGTACTGTGTATGTCTGTCCCACAAACATCTATGCTCTATTATAGATGGTTGTGAGTCACCACGTGGTTGCTGGGAATTGAACTCGGGACCTCCGGAAGAGCAGCCTGTGCTCTTAACCGCTGAGCCATCTCTCCAGTCCCCTAGTATTATTTTCTTGATGCGTCATGAAAGTGGTTCTTTTAAAAAAAGAACTAAAGTTAGTTTATTTTTCCCCCCAGCGAACAAATTTGAGAAGTTACAGATTTGTACTGAATTTTTTTTTTTTTAAGGCATATCAGAACTTTTGGGGCTGGAGACATGGCTCACTGCCTAAATGGGTCGGGCGCAGCAGAGCCTCGTGCTGTATGAGAGAGGCCGCGGTTGCGTCTCTCCCCCTTCCGTGGCTTCCTCTGCCAACATGGAGCTGTGCCCACAGGGAAAAGCGAGTTTGGGGAGGTGTTCCTCGCCAAGGCGCAGGGCTTAGAGGAAGGCGTGGCGGAGACGCTGGTGCTGGTGAAGAGCCTGCAGAGCAAGGACGAGCAGCAGCAGCTGGACTTCCGGAGGGAGTTCGAGATGTTCGGGAAGCTGAACCATGCCAACGTGGTGCGGCTTCTGGGGCTGTGCCGCGAGGCCGAGCCCCACTACATGGTTCTGGAATATGTGGACCTGGTATGTTACGGAGTAGGGACATGGATGGGGCCGTGTGCCGGGGGAGAAGGGTTCTTGGGGTTAGGACATACAGAGGTCTTGGCTTTCTGTGATCCCAGACAAGGCCTGCCTCCTGCTACCTGCCGTCCTGGCTCCCCAGTACCCACTTTGCCTTTCCCTACGTTCAGTTTCTCCTGTCTTTCCGGAGATCAGTCCTAAGTTCCGGGGCTTCTCACTCCACGCTCTGCCTGGATGGCCTTCAGGTTCTCCCTGCCAACTGGTTTTCTTTGCTTTGTTATTGTTTTCTGTCTCTGGGCTTGTCACTGCATGAGAGCAAGCTTGTCAGAACCTGGCTGGCCCTCCCTTCCTGCCTCTCCCTCCCTTTCTCCTTCCCTCCCACCTTCTTCCCTCCCTCCCTGTCTTTTCTCTCCTTTCGCCTCCCCTCTTCCCCCCTCACCCACTTCTTCTCCTGGCTCAGGTGCCAGCCCGTCCACCGGGTTATCCTTCCTACGCTCACCCCTGCCTTCCCCATCCTTGCTGAGTGCTGGTGCCTTTGGTCCTTGCACAGCTGTTGTGAGCGTCAGGGGAGGAGATGTCCTCAGTGTGCTTCTGAGCATTGTGTGTTTTTCTGCTCGTGGGGTGTGTGTGTGTAAGGCAGAGACTCTTAGAGAGTAGGAACGACAGTTGAGAGGTCATGTTCCATATGGTCTTTCTCATATCCCAGTGAACTGTGCCGACCTGGTTGAGGACTGGGTGCACAGTTGGGTCAGGGCTTCACTGTCTCCTAGCAGGGACTCTTGAGAGCAGTGCTGATTTGGGCTCATGTTTCAGAGCCCACTCACAGGCGTTTGGCCCTTCCCCTCAGGGAGACCTCAAACAGTTCCTGAGGATTTCCAAGAACAAGGATGAAAAATTGAAGTCACAGCCCCTCAGCACCAAACAGAAGGTAAGATCACGAAACGGTGGGGTACTCCCTCAGAATAGGCTGCCAGCAAGGGCACAGTCAAGCTTCCGTTTCTCATGTCTGCTTTAGAGCCAGGCCTTATGTAAGTACGCAGCAGGCCCCTGAAGTCTGTTCCTGGCCCCATTTCATAGACCAAGAAACTGAGGCTTAGAGAGATTAAGTGACTTTTCCCAGTTCTATAGCCTGCAAGTAGCTTGGTATCGTCACGTTGGCTTCACAGAGAAGGCAGCTGCTCCGGCCCTTGCTTCTGTGAGAGCAAATGCCCGCATGCCTGTGGCTCTGAGCAAAGGCAGCAGCAAGCACCCCAAGTCCAGGGGCTGCTGGGCTGGGCATGGCCTTGAACAAGTTTCTTTAACTGGTGTGTGGAGACTACACAGCCTAGGCTGAAGGACCCGAGGCATGAGCCACACGGGAAGTGAGTGGGAGGCATCAGTAAGAGATGTGGAGGACATCCAGGCCCTTAGGTAGCCAGGCAGCTGTGGTTAACAAAGAAGGTTTCCTGGTGGAGAAAGCCATTTGCATTCAGGTCTCAAGGACAGGAAGTAGTTGAATGGCAGGAAGGAGATGGCTTCAGGACAGAGGATCAAGGTAAGTGGCTGGGACAGGGACAGAGGCAGGTTGATAGTGGTGTTCTGCGCCTGTATTCCATTTGTGGCAAGGGTGACCATGAGGCCAAATTGAGTCTGGGGTACATAATGAGTTTGAGGCCAGCCTGTGCTATATACGGAGACCCTGAGTCCAGAAACCAAACGAGAGAACAAGACAGACTGAGAGGAAGTTGGTAGCCTCTATTGTGTCCTGGAGGTGCTTTGAGAGCCAGCACCACTTTGCTGCACACACACTGTCTTGCATGCTTTTCATCTGATCTTTAGTTCCATGAGGAAGTTTTCAGAAACTGGGTTCCTCACCCTCCAAGAAAGGCGCTCGGATCAGGCAGGAGAACTGCTTCTGGAGGTCCAGACATAGGGCTGGAAAGTGTGGCTGTAAGGTTAAGGGAGCTCACTGCCCTTCCTGAGGACAAAGATTCAGTTCCCAGCACCCCAGTCAGGTGACTCACAACCTCCTGTAGCTCCAGAGATCTGAGGCCTTCAACCTCCACAGGCTCCAGCACTCTAACCCAGACCCAGGCACAGACTGGCAGACATACAAAGAGAGCCACACACAAACACACACACAGATCCATGCACAGACATCAATAGAGAGTCCCGTGCACAGACAGACACACAATTAAAAATCTTGAAAATGAAAAAAATTCTGATTTAGCCAGGTGTGGTGGCTCATACCTGAGAGCTTAGCACTCTAAAGACTATGACGTAAACACTGCAAGACTTTGAAGACAATGAATGTAAACTGTATTGTGAAGGTCAGGCTAGTCTGAGGGGAATTAAAAAAAAAAACTTTATTAGTATTTGTATGCGTTTGGAGATCAGGACAACTTTGTGGAATCAGTTCTGTCCTTCCACCTTTAGGAGGGCTCCAAGCCCTCAGGCTTGCCTTTGCCCAAGAGCCATCTCACCAGCCGCCATCTTACTTTCATTACTCCATGGTTGTATTCCGTGGTGGATGGCATCTCCATTTACCTGTCCAGCGATTTCCCCAGGTTGAAGGGAGCGCCTCCCTTTTCTGTGACACGTGTGCGTTTAATTACAATGTTCAGAAGTTTGTCATTAGTAGTAGTTATTGTGTGTTGGTGAGAGTGTGGCCCACACTTGCCAGGCTCTCCTCCGCCTCAGGCTCCTGGGATCTCATTCAGATCTTCAGCCTCGAGTGGCAGTGTTTCTGTCTTCTGAAGCCTCTTGATGGCGCAAGGAAATTTCATTCTTTTCAGCAGGCGCTCTACTGCTGACCCGCGCCCACAGCCTTTTCCTTGTAGGGTGCTCTAAGGGTCCCTGTGTCTCCTACTATTTGCTTCCACCATTTAAAAGAGGCGATAGAAGTGATAGGAGCATGCGCCTTCCTTTTCTTTTAAACTTTATCTTATGTGTATGGCCGTTTTGTCTCCATGTATTTATTTGTACTGCATACATGCCTGGTACCTGTGGAGGCAAGAAGAAGACTGTCGGGTCCCCTGGACCTGGAGTTATGGACACTTGTGAGCCACCACACAGGTGCTGGAAACTGAGCCCAGATCCTCTGCAAGAGCAGCCAGTGCTCTGAACCCCTGAGCCATTTCTCTAGCCCTGCATCTTTTTGTTTTTTTTTAAACCTGTATTGACTGGTATTTCTGTATGTATGTGTCCGTGTCTTTGTGCATGCACACATGCATACAGAGGTCAGAGGATAGCTTGAAGAAGTTGGTTCTCTCCTTCCACTGTGTACATTCCAGATCTCAAACTCAGGTCGTCAGGCATGGTGGCAAGTGCCTTTACCTGCTGAGCCATCCCACCAGCCCGAAATCAGGGGTCTTGCAAGTACTGTCATAGTGCTGTGACTTTATTCTTTAGCATGGACCACCTGTGGTGGTGACCCCTTCTCCAAGAACAGTTTTTTTACAATTTTTGGCTCCCTTGGAGTCTGCCTTTTCCCCTCCCCTCTGTTTAGCCTTGGCTGTCTTGGAACTTTCTCTGTAGGCCACGCTGGCCTTGAACTCTTGAGGCAAGCCTAGACATCCACCAGCCTTTGCCAGTTTGGTTCTCAGCACTGAGGACATTGAGTGTCATCACAACCGACTGCCTATAACTCCAGGGGGATTTGATTGATGTGTTGTTCTGCCTCTCTTTCTTGAGTACTGGGGTTAAAGGCCAGATCCATCTACCCTTATTTTTTGAGACAGGGTCTCTCACTGAACTCACTGATTGGATGGCCCAGTTGGCTCTTCACCTGGCTTCCGGAGATCCAAACTCAGTCCTCATGCCTGCAAAGCAAACACCCACCAAGCCATCTCCACAGCCCCTTAATCTCACTTCATTAAACCTTTGATCAACCTAATGAAGCAGGTGCTTTATCCCATTTTCTGGAGAAGGCAGCTGAGGCTGTTGTGTTCGGGGTTTCCGAAGTAGCACTCCAGGGGCACGTGGAGTAATACAGACAAGGGTTGTGTTACGGGTGGTCCTCTAAATCTCCAGCGCTGGGCTGTTCTCACAGGCTGCTCTCCCTCACCAGGTGGCCCTGTGTACCCAGGTGGCCCTGGGCATGGAGCACTTGTCCAACAACCGCTTTGTGCACAAGGACTTGGCCGCTCGAAACTGCCTGGTCAGTGCCCAGAGGCAGGTGAAGGTGTCAGCACTGGGCCTCAGCAAGGATGTGTACAACAGGTAGAGGGGCCTGGGGGGAGCGTGAGCCTCCCTTCCCTTCCGGGGGAGGTGGGGACAGAGGGCAGATGCAGCTCAGCCGAAAGGGGGGTTGGGGAGGGCTGGTCAGAGGAGCCTAACCATTCCCTTTCGAAAGGCACAACAGGTGCCCAGAAGTGTTCCCAAGTTCTATGGATTATCTGTAGTGATTAAAAAAATGTTACAAGCCAGGTGGTGGGCACACCCTTAGTCCCAACACTTGGGGAGACAGAGACAAATGGATCTTTTGACTTCAAGGCCAGCCTGGTCTACAGAGCGAGTCCCAGGACAGCCAGGGCTACACAGAGAAACCCTGTTTTGTAAAACTAAAAGACGAAAAAAACTCAAAAAACAACCCAATATTATAAACCTGGAGCTGGTTTGGGTTTAGGGATCAGTGAGAGAGAGATTTTTTTGTTTTTGTTTTTCGAGGCTGGGTTTCCCTGCGTAGCCTTGGCTGTTCTGGACTCGCTTTGTAGATCAGGCTGCCCTTGAACTCACAGAGATCGGCGTGCATTTGTCTCCCTGAGTGCTGAGACTGCAGGTCTGCACCCCCAGAGAGAGAATTTGTATAGCTGCTGCATGTGTCATAGCTGTGCATGTGGCATTGGCTCCCTCTGTGAGGTTTTGAATTCGGGAACTATTACTCCGAAGCCTGAGCCTTTAAGCTCATGTTCTAGGTTGCCTATATATGCCCCCTTGTGGGAGTACCCAGTCTCCCCAGTTTCAGCTCACCCCAATTTGCCCGACTATTGCTTTGGTCCTACTATTGCTCATACTTGATGACTAATAAAACCTTTTTCTACTTTTTAATTTCTACTCGTATTTTCGTTATTTATTTACTCATTTATTTTAGCAGTGTTGGGATCAAACCCAAGGTCTCACATCCAGCCCCAACAATTTTTAAAAATTTGAAACAGGATTTTGCCGAGTTTCTCCAACTGGCATTAACCTCACTCTAGCTTAAGGAAGCCTTGAACTCATGATTCCTCTGCCTTAGCCTTCCAAATAGCTGGGATTTCAAATTTGTATCCCCAGGCCTCGGTTTTGTTTTTCTGCTTGTTTTTTTTTTTTTATTTAGATTTACTTGTTTTGTTTTATGAGTGTTTGCCAACACACACACACGTGTGTGTGTGTGTGTGTGTACATTTATACCATGTGCCTGCCTAGTGCCTGACACAGTTTTAAAAGAGCTTATCAGAGTTAAAGGTGGTTGTAAGTCACCATCTGAGTGCTGGAAACAGAACCCAGGCCCTCTGGAAGAGTAGCAGTGCTCTTAACCTCTGGAGCCATCTCTCCAGCATCCTTCCCAATGGAATATCTATGTATTCATTCATTCATTCATTGTTTCATTTATTATTTTACGTGGATGGGTGTCTTACCTACGTGTATGTGCGGTACCTAGTGTCCACAGAGGCCAGAAGAGAGAGTTCATGCCCCTAGCAATGTAGTCACAAAGGTTGTAAACTACTGTGCAGGTGCTGGAAATCGAACCCAGGACCTGGGGAATTGCAGCCAGTGCTCCTAACCAATGCCGCCTCAGCCCTCCAGCTCCTCCTAATGGAGCTGTTAAGCCGTCACTCAGATGGCTCCACATCCAGAGCTGACCCAGCATACAGCATACACATCGCTGAGTGCTGTGAGCTTTGGAAAAGGTGGGACCCAGCCGTGGGAGTCCCAGCTTGAGATGAGGCTGGCCTCCCAGCCCTGGGCCCCCTGTGACCCCCCCCCCCCCCGTGTTGCTTCTCCATTGCAGTGAGTACTACCACTTCCGCCAGGCCTGGGTACCCCTGCGTTGGATGTCCCCAGAGGCTGTCCTGGAAGGTGACTTCTCCACCAAGTCCGACGTCTGGGCCTTTGGTGTGCTGATGTGGGAGGTGTTCACTCATGGAGAAATGCCGCATGGTGGGCAGGCTGATGACGAGGTGCTGGCAGGTAAGCCGCTGTGTTCCCGGGGGAGGGGTCTAGATGTAACACCCACCTTTCCCATCCCGCCTCCGCCTGCAGGCCCAGGGTTACTGAGCCCACCTCCCCTGTCAGGGCTGGTCCTTAGGAGTCATGAAGATGGGACCTCTCCAGCTATTAAAAATACGTGAACGCAGGCCAGGAAGGTCGCTCAGCAGGGAGGGGTACTTGCCATCAGGCCTGATGACCTGAGTTCAGCCCTCAAGTTAGGAGAGAACAGTTCTCACAGACTGTGCACACACACACATATCAATAAATAAGTGATTTTTTTAAATACTGGAAAGCAGGCTCAGGTTGTGTAGGGAAATGATAGAACCCTTGGCCAGCATATGAGAAGCCCTGGGTTCCACCCCTAGTTCTGCAAAACACGGAATTAATTTATTGGAATCTCTTCACACTGGATAATATCACAGTTGCCTCAGCTCCAGCAGGGACCCTTCCTACCGAGTGAACTGGGGAGCAGGGTTATCCCCGCCATATGCCTTAAGATGTGGGGCCCACCCATCACTGACCAGCAGCACTCCCTGGAGCAGAGCCATCCTGGAGTGCTGTGAGCACTGCGTGCTCCAGCAGGCGTGGACAAGTCACTAAACATTCGTGCTAACTCCACCCACTGTCTGCCCCACCGCAGACTTGCAGGCTGGAAAGGCCCGGCTTCCGCAGCCCGAAGGCTGCCCCTCCAGGCTCTACCGGCTGATGCAGCGCTGCTGGGCCCTGAACCCCAAGGACCGGCCCTCCTTCAGTGAGATCGCCAACACCCTGGGAGACAGCCCCGCCGACAGCAAGCAGTGAGCGAGCCTTGCAGGCTGTGCCTCAGGACGCCGCGGACAGGGAAGAGCACCTCCTGAGGAGAGCCTGCAGCATGTTGGGCAAGATAGCCCTGTCCTCCTTGGCCCTGGGGTTCCTGCCCAAGCACAGCAGGCGTTGCCGAGGGCTGGCAGTGCCTAGGTGTTTCTCTTTGCCCCAGCCATTGGGGAGGCTGATTCATAACCCAGGCCGGGTGACTAAGACTTTTGGCTGGGCATTTTTTTTCTTTGCCACCCCTTCCCTTATCAGGGACAGTATGGGTACCTCAGGTAACCCCGATTTCTGGCCTGAGACTTCTTTTGGCCGGGTCCAGTTCTGCCACTCATCTGCCGGTGTTGCCTGGGGAGGGCAGGGCTGGAGCTGAGCTAGGTTTGGGGGAGTTCTTTAATACGCAAATCTACTCAAGTTCTAGGCTAACTCTGGGCACACAGGACCAACAGGTCCCACCTGGAGGGGAGGGTGTGACGGCTTGTGGAGGACACAGAGGTTAAGTCTTCCTCACCACAGGCTTGTGCACACCAACCCAGACCCCAGTCTCCTTTCCTCACCCTAAGTGCCTGGCAGATGAAGAAGTGTTCAGGAGCTTTGGAAACTTATATAACCCGCCCTTTTTGTATGCACCACGGGCGGCTTTTGTATGTAATTTGCAGCGTGGGGTGGGCGGGCACAGGGAGGTATGGGTGGGCTCTAGAGGAATTGGGGGCCTCATACTTCTATTGTTGTTGTTGTTACCGTTTGTTTGTTTCATGTTTTGTTTTGTTTCGTTTTGTTTTTTTTTGTTTTTTTTTTTTTTTACACTCGCTGCTCTCAATAAAGAAGCCTTTTTTACAGCCTGTTTGTGAGACTCTTCACTGCCATTGTCGGTGAATGATGCTCTTTGTTTCCATCTCTTTGCTGATCGGAAGGGACAATGTGACTTCGTGACAGCTAGCAGGGCTGGGACAGGACTGTCCAGCAGATATTGGTCCTGCTCCCCAGTTCTCAGATGGTTCATAATGTTTCTACCTGCGTGAGAGCCGCCTACTGTTCGCTGGCTGGGAGTGTAGAAGTTTCATAGACATGAAGGACCAGAAAAGGGGTCACTGATATATTCAGGCACTGAGTCCGTTTAAAACTAGAAAGGCTCCCCCTGATGGGAGAGCAGCCCTACCAGGCCACAGAGGAAGACAATGAAGCCAGTCCTGATGAGACCTGATAGGCTAGGATCAGAGGGAAAGGGAGGAGGACCTCCCCTCTCAGTGGACTTGGAGAGGGGCGTGGGAGGAGATGAGGATTGGGAGGAAATGAGGGATACAAAGTGAATAAACTGTAATTTATTAAAAAATCAATTAAACTAGAAAGACCAGGAGCTGGAGAAATGGCTTAGTCTAAGCACTGGCTGCTCTTGCAGAGGACCTGGGCTTCAGCTTCCAGGACCCACATAAGTGGAGGTTTACAACTGACTGTAACTCTAGCTCCAGGGAATCTAACCACCCCCTTTTGGCACCAGTGGGCCAAAAGTGGACACCAGGAAACACACTTACATAGTGCAGGTAGAACACACACATGAAATAAAAATAAATCTTGGAGAACACAAAAAAATGAGCTGGGTGATGGTGCACACCTTTAGTTCTCACACTTGAGAGGCAGAGACAGGGGGATCTCTGTGAGTTAGAAGCTGGTCTGGTCTACAAAGCTAGTCTAGGACAGCCAGGGCTACACACAGAGAAACCCTGTCTCAAAGCATCCCACCCCATTCCCACCCCCGCCAAACAAGCTGGGAAATGGCTCAATGGTTAAGAGCCCCCCTTTGTTGCTCTTACGGAGGTTCCAGATTCAGTTCCCAGCACCCACATGGCGCTCACATGCACCCCTAAATCAGTTCCAGGGTATTAGACCCCCCCTTCTCCCGTCCTCCGGTATCAGGTGCACACATATAGACACATAAATACACTCGTGCAAAGCACAAATATATAATATATAATCTATGTATATATACATGGTACACATACACATTCATGCAAAACAAATATACGCAAATATTTAATGTATATATACGCACACATACGAAAGTGCCTCAGGAGGCAGATGCTAGAGGATTGTGAGCTCCAGGCCAGCCTGAGCTACACAGCCAGTCTCTCTAAAAAACAAACAAACAAATAAAGAGTACTTACCTGGCATACATGAAGTCCTAAATTTGATCCATAGCCATAAACCAGGCATAGAGGTATAGTCCTGTAGTCTTGGAACCCAGGAGGTAGAGGCAGGAGGATCAGGATGGAGGGACACATGTCTCAGCCACTAAGAGCACACGCTGGCTACTCAGGGTCAATTCCCAAGTATCCGACTGGCAGTTTATGACTGTAACTCCAGTTCCACTGTATCTGGCCTATGTGGGTACCAGGCATACACAGAACACAGGCATACAAGCATGAAAAGCAACCATAAACAAAATAATAAAAGCTAGTCTTTTCAATTAAAAAAAAAAAAAGGACAAAATGGTTCAAGGCCATCTTCAGCTACGTAAAAAAAGGTAGCCCAAGCTGGGCAGTGGTGGCACATGACTTCAGTCCCAGTACTTGAGAGGCAGAGGCAGGCAGATCTCTAAGTTCGAGGCCAGCCTGATCTATGGAGTTCCAGGACAGCAAAAGCTACACAGAGAAACCCAGTCTCTGAAAACAAACAAACAAACAAACAAAGTAGCCTATTGGATCTTCTTACCCAGCCTCTGCTTCACCCATTTTCTACTTGATGTTCCTTCCCTCTACCTGTTTGGACTGAATCTGAGGGTAGCTCTCTTCACTAACTTTCCTAAGGTATCACTGTTAAGAGAGTCAACCTTATTTAATTTTTTTTTGTTTGTTTGTTTCTGTTTTGTTTTTTTGAGACAGGGTTTTTCTGTGTAGCCTTTTTTGTTCTGGCCTCAATTTGTAGACCAGGCTGGCCTCGAATTTACAGAGATCCGCCTGCCTCTGCCTCCCAAGTGCTGGGATTACAGGCGTGCGCCATTGCGCCCGGCTCTAAAAATGTATTTAGTAGTATTAGTTTGTGTGTGACAAGGTCTCGAGTATGGTCTGAGAATGGTCTTGAACTCAGCACATAGCTGAGGTTAATTCTGAACACATCCTGATTGTCTTGCCTCTACCTCCCAAGTGCTGGGATGGCAAGCATGTGCCGCCGTGCACAATTCAAAAATCTTGACGCAGCCTGGTTTTCTGTGCAGGCAGCATCGAAATCCTTTTAACTTACCTCTGCCCTGCTTCTTGCGTTTTGCTTGAGTGTAAGAGAAAAAAAAAATATGTAAGAGTGTAATTCTGATTGTGGAAAACGTCCAGTGGCAGGGACCTATATAAATGATAAGGTACTTTTTTTGTCCCAAACCTACTCTAGAGCTGAGCACTGTTAGTGTCTGCAGCATCGCTTTCCAGAAATGTTCTGGACACATTGGCTCATGATTTCCTTTCAGTCCCCACTAACCTGCCGTCACATCTAAGACCCTGTACTTCCGCATGAAGGATGTTGTCGCAATCTTTTTCTCTGTCATGTAGTTTTGGCTGTCCTAGAAGATGCTGTGTAGATCGGGCTGGCCTCAAAAACTCACACAGGTTCACTTGCCTCCTGCCTGCGCCCCACCATTCCCCCCTCTCACCCCCTGCTCCAGTCACCAAGTGCTGGAATTACAGGCACTTTATTTTTGTATATGGGTATTTGGCCTGCTTGTATGTCTGTGTACCACACGTGTTCAGGGCTCTCAGAGGCCACAGATGGCATTGGATCCCTCTGGAACTGCAGTTACAGGTGGATGTGAGCTGCCATGTGGGTGCTGGGAATTGAACCTGGGTCCTCTGAAAGAGCAGCCAGTGTGCTCTTCTGAGCTGTCTCTTCAAGCCCCGAGACAATAATTTTTAAAGATTACTTTGATCGGGCTGGAAGTATGGCTCAGCAGTTAGGACCACTGACTGCTCTTCCAGTGGATCTAGGTTCAATACTCAGCACCCACACGGCTGCTCATCACTGTCTGTAACTTCAGTTCCAGAAGACCCAACCCCCTTTCACAGACACATGCAGGCAAAACACTAATGCACATGAAATAAAAAAGAAAAGAGAAGATTTACTTTTTAAAATTGTATGTGTCTGCACCTGTAAATGCAGGTACCCACAGCCTCCTGAAGAGGGCACTGAATTCCTTGGAGGTAGTCCTGACCACCCCCCGAAATGGGCACTGGGAACCCATATCAGATACTCCGGAAGGACAGTGAGTACTTTTAACCACTGAGCCCTTTCCAGTCCAAGACTGGCATTTAAATTTTTTTTTTTTCATTTATTTAGTGGATGGGTGTTTTGTCTGTATGTGTATCTGTCTGTGCCTGGTGCCTGATGAAGCCAAAAGAGACCATTGAATCTCTCTTGGAACTGGGAGGCACCATGTGGGGCCAACCCCTGCATATATAATGTGTATGCATGTACAGGTGAACACACACAGAGGAACAAATGTAATAAGCAATGCGATTTTAAAAACACAGATGTTACAGCATCCAAATAAAGCATGCTGTTGTTAGTTCAAGGACTCCTATGATCCATGCTGGCCGCTGGCCTCTAGCTCACTATGTAGCCAAGGATAACCTTGAACTGTTTTCTACTGCTCTTGCTTCCTCCTCTGGAAGCCTGACCTTACCCACTGGCATTTACCACTGTGCCTGGTTAATGTGGTTGGTCCTGGCTCGGCAAGTACTCTCCAGACTTTATGATATCTCCCACCCCTATGAACACATTAAAAAAAAAGTATTTTTTTTGTGTGTACATGTGTGTTATGCCTGTCATGTTTGTCTGTGTATCACGTGTGTGCCTGATGCTTACAGAGACCCGAAGAGGGCTTGCCCCGTGACTGCAGTGACAGATGGCTGTGAGCTGCCGTGTGGGTGCTGCGAACCAAACCCGGATTCTCTCCAAGATGCAGCCAGCGCTCTTGACCATGGGGCAATCTCTCCAGCCCGTGATTCCCACTTTGATTCTAGCCTCATCATTGGGCTTTGGCTCCTGAACCTGCAGTTACCTGGAACAGTCTCGGCTTGAGTCTCTCCCTGACTTCCTGTGGTGACAAAGGGCAATGTGAATGACGTCATCCTAAGAAGGCTATGGCACAACACAGCAGACCAGCAGACAAAGCAGTTCCTTGGGAGGAAGCCCAGGACAGGGTTGTGCTCTTCCTAGATCCCTCCCTCAGTGGATGTGATGGAGGTACGGTCCTGTGCCTCTTGGTAGAGGGCTCAGAATTCTCCGGAAGCTATGTGGGGGTGACACCACCGGGCTGTGGATTTCAGATCGGATTACTTCAGAGATTTAGTGACTAACCCTACAGTACATGTGTTGGTACATGTATGTACATACTCTATTCAAATCTCTTGATAAGTATTTCTCACATTTTTGGACTGTGACTCATAGTGAGCAAGGCAACGAACATTGTTACCCAGTGCAAACATAAAGCAGATAAAACCAATTTTCCATCCTTTTGATGTCTAAAATGGTACTCTTTTATGTCTCAGTCTATATATAACGCAAACAAGTGGTTGCTGGTTTTTCTTTTTTTCTAATTCTTTTATTTTATTTTATTTTATTTTGAGACAGGGTTTCTCTGTGTAGCCTTGGCTGTCTTGGACTCACTTTTGTAGACCAGGCTAGCCTTGAACTCACAGCGATCCACCTGCTTCTGCCTCCCCCAGTCCTGGGATTACAGGCAGGGGTGTGGTTGGTGATTTTTTTAATTTTTGCTCGAGTTTGCGTGTGTTTTGAGAAAGGGTCTCACTGCGTAGCCCTGGCTGGCCCGGAACTCCCAGCGACTGGTGAGCCTCTGCCTCTCGAGTGCTGAGATTACAGGCATGCTCCACCACACCCAGCCCGTATAGAAGTGTTATGCAACAATACTTAAACTGGGTGCGGTGGTTCCAGTCCATTTACTCCAGCGTAAGCACATGTTCAAAGTCATCATCAGCCACATAGTAAGTTCAATACCAGCCTGTGATAATACAGTTCAACAATAAGTTCAATACAGCCTGAGAC